>NC_138768.1:352112691-352315191 GCF_965119305.1 Pelophylax lessonae
TTCAAAATGCAACAGCATAAAAAGCTGAAAATTGGCCTGGGCAGGAAGGGGGTGTAACTGCCCTGTAAGGAAGTGGTTAACTATTGAAACATGGGACTAAATATCCCATGGGTAATCATGCTCAGCTCAATGAGTTAGTGGTTAGTGCTCCTATCTATAAACACTGAGAGCATGAGTTCAAATCCCAAGTGTGCCATCACCTCCTTAAATTTTAGACAACTGTAAATAAATACTGAAACTTGGCAAATGCATAATTGCATCCTGCACATATGCATGTCTGTTTCTTGAATATACATGGCCTTGACATGCAGTTTTAGGCGATGTAGCCAATGTATTACTATGTGGCCAAACAAAATAATGACACACAACTGTGAGCACACAGGGTGTTATCATGGTTGGGCCTTGAACTCATGACCTAGCAATCTTTGTCTATGAGCATAGACCACTACACCAAAGTGCTGAATACAATCAGACATGCCTGAAAGTTTCAGATGAATAAAGAATGAAGATTGCTAATTAGACAGCTGTGTAGTCTGCTATTAGTAAATCTAAAGGTTAAAACACATAAGATACATAACTATACCTTAAAATTAAAATAAACCATAATAGATGACATTGCTGTGTAATAGTGATTCAGAATAGACAAATTTCCTTTTATGAAAAACACAAAGGGAATTTGGTTAACTCCAAACCCGAATTCACTATTGGTTAACTCCAACTCCGAATTCACTAAAGCACCTAGTTGAAGATTTAACTCCAGCAACTTCACCTAATTAAGATGCTAATGAGTTTAGGCTGGATAGGCTTATTTTTGGAGAAGTGAGCAGCTCTACTCCCAACTTATAGTGAATTAGGCCCTAAGTGACACTTTTTGGGGACCAGTGACACCAATAAAGTGATCAGTGATAAATAATATGCAATGTTACTGTATAAATGACAGGGAAGGGGTTAATACTGGGAGTGATCAAGGGGTTAAGTGTGCTCCGAAATTGTGCTTACTAACTGTGGGGGGGGGGGGGGGGGGCTCTGTGACAGGCACACAGAGATCTGTGTTTCAGCTTAGCTGACAGGAGAGCCGTCTGCTTTGTTTACATAGGCAGGTGGCTCTCCTGTCAGTTTCCCTAAAGATTGTTTGAGGCCGGCGGCGATCGCGCCTGCTTTTCCTGTCTAATCACAGCGGGAGTGCGGCATGCACACTGCCGAGACCACATGAACATAATCACGGAGATCTATGTGATTATGCGCAGCCAAGCCATCCTGCCACAGTAAATCTGCAAAAAGTTTGCAGTTAAGACTGAATACCAGGCTGTTGTGGCAGGCAAAGTTCTGCCATTTTCTCATAATGTCTAAGCTTGGCAGCCTGTTTCTTCCTCCTGCACATTCCTATTGGCCAGTAAGGTAAAACATCATGGTGGCGGACAAGTAGGCCTATTTAAGGGATCGGACTTGGCAGCAAGCTTTGACACTACCTGCGTCAGAGCTTTACCTTTTAGAACAGTCATGCGTTGTCAGAAAGTCACAAGTCCAACTGGTGGAGCACTTTATCATGTGGCAATTTTAACATACTCTACATTACACATGCATGGTTTACTGTTGTCACCATCAGAAACCCACTCTGGGAAAAGATATTCAGCCATCATTGAAGAACATGCATATAGACAGGAAGAGGCTGCAAAGTGGTTGCAATAGATCAGCAGAGTTCAAATGCAACAAAGGATGAAAAGAAATAAAGTGACAATTTAAAGAGGTTGTAAACTTCTGAAATGAAAAATGAACAGATCATATCCTTCCATAGTTTGCACTTGCCTACATCAAAAGCACCTAGTGTGATTTATGTTTCGTTGCTACTTCCTCTTCTATCTTAATGTATCACCTTTGACAGGTTATCCCAACACCAGACAATCCCAGGAGAGGGTCCTGCTCCTCTTCAGCACACAGAAAGTGATTGACAGTCTCAGCTGTGCATGTTTCCCTATGAGACTGCGTAGAGGGGGTTTATGTCCATTCTTCCACCCAGGTCTCAGATTACACTGAGCTGCCTGCTGTATGCTGGGCAGTCTGTGACATAAGATCCCCACCTCCTGCTTCCTGGAGCTGTGCAAAGCTGTGTAAATTGTGTATTGTGAACAGCTGTAGAGGGGAGATGGCTGCAGATATACAGGTACAACGTGTTACAGGTACTTGCTAGTCACTTTGCTGTGTATCTGTAGGAGCAACCACTTTAATATATAAAACAAAAAAAAATGGCACTTGTTCACAATGCTTTGGCAAAATAATGTAATTTAGTTTAGTTTGACTTTTTAATTCAAACCTAAAAAGTTAACCACACAGATATAATTTGGTTTTAAATGAATCAGTATTTTTGTGATGATTAATGTGGTCTAACTAACAGTAAGCTATAGATTTTGCAGGACCTATTCTTGCTTTTTTTGTATAAATGGAAATTAGGAGGAGACATGATGAATGTATTCCTTCTGTTTCAAACTAAGAAGTCGGTTTATTTGTATGAAACGACTACTTCTGGAATTCTTCACCATATGTTTCTGCAAATATATAATAATCATTCCAGAAGGCTTTATTTTAGTAAGTACATACTCGTTGTAAAGCTATTACTTGACATAAAATATATATTTTTAAACGAATTAAAGGCCAGCTCTAGTCATGCAAAGTTCAAACGTGACTTATCACAGACAGCAGATTTGACTATCCTGAAGTCAATATATATATAATACATTTTTTTCTGTCACTGAATGTTTTTAGACGCATTAGGTGGTATAACACGGAATGTATTTGGATACTTAAAAGAACATTCGAGTATTATCCTTTAATGGCATTGTACATGTAGTGCTTACCCCTACAGGAGCTGCTGGCGATGATGGGTCCTCTGTTCTGCCACAACTCTCTTAACTTGGTCCCCACTGACACACTTGGTCATAAACTAAAAAATGTTAACACCGGTGAACCTAAGAGTTAGCAGGCTACCACTCTATAGGAATGCACAGGAACAAATATAAACAATGTAGGCTATGTGGGACTTTAGGTGAGACACCAGCAGGTAATGCCCAGCGTCTCCATCCCTTTATCAGAAAAACCGAAAGTTGAAAAGGATTAAAAGAGGTGCATGGAAGCCAGCCAGCCCCCAGTTTGATGTACTCACCCTCCAGTCTACCACCAACCAAGTAGACCTGTCTCATGATATAAATAAAGAACAGGGGTTTAGTTGACACGCTTTTGCAAACGCATGTGTAAGCTGCAGGGCCACTACACGGCACCCTGTTTTACCTGCAGTCCTAACACTTTTAATTTGAGTGCATCCACAATGGGAGCACATGGCTGCCAATGGATGGATAGGAGGCAGGTGGGAGGGAGCAGCCCAAACCTCCCTGAACCCGCTCCCATCCATTACTGGTCTAGTATCCCAAAATTCTAATAGCGATGTTCTTGCGATGGTACAAACTGAAAATGACCAGCTGAGAAGCATACACTTCCAACCCCTTGGCGGATGCAGTATACAACACAGATTGGGACTTTATATGAGGCATTGGCCTTTAAAGCACAGTGCCTCCATCCCTAATTTCATAAAATATTTGGGACTTTACATGAGACAAGCAGGTCAGACTGCATCCACCAAAAAATGCACGAAAATCGCACAGTGAGACTTTAAATTATTTGAGCATATATTAGCAAGGCAATTCAACATGGTGTAAATTAACAGACAGATAATTGTGCAAACTTAACCACTTCTGGAGCAGAAGATTTTCCCCCTTAATGACCAGGCCATATTTTGCGATTCGGCACTGCGTTACTTTAACTGACAAATGCGCGGCCGTGCAACACTGTACTTAAATAAAATGTATGTCCTTTTTTTCCCACAAATAGAGCTTTCTTTTGGTGGTCATTGATCACCTGTGCAATTTTTATTTTTTGCGCAACAATTCTGAAAAAAAAAAAACTATATTTTTCACACTCTGCTATATAACATTCTCAAAAAAAAAAAAAATTTAAAATCAAAATTTTTTAACATTTTAGGCCAATTTGTATTCTGCTACATATTTTTGGTAAAAAAAATCTTAATAAGCATATTTTGGTTGGTTAGCGCAAAAGTTATCGTGTCTACTAACTACGGGAAAGATTTATGTCATTTTTATTGTTTTTTTTACTAGTAATGGCGGCGATCTGCGATTTTTAGCGGGACTGCGACATTGCAGCGGACAGATCGGACCCCTAACTGACATTTTTGATACTTTTGGGGGGACCAGTGACATTACTACAGTAATCAGTGCTAAAAATATGCACTGTTACTGTAATAATGACACTGGCAGGGAAGGGGTTAACATTGTGGGTGATCAAGAGATTAAATGTAAGCCTAGGGGTGTGATTCTAACAGTGGGGGGGGTGTGGCTTCTGAAATTATCACAGAGACCTGTGATCCTATATAGAAGGATCACATGGGCTCAATGATCATTTCAGGGAGAACGGTCAGCTGTGTTTACAACAGCTGACTGTCCTTCTCTCTCAGCAGGGAACGATCGCGGGTGTCAGATGGCAATCAGAGCCACATGATCCATGCATCGGCTTCCCCGCTGCCAAGTGGAGGTGGGAGCGCGCCGCTGGCGGCACACGCTCTCCCCCTAGCTGCCTGCTCGCAACCGAAGTAGACCTACGCCGATTTGCGCAGCAGAGCCACATTGCCGTAGTAAATAGATTATAATAGAATACATTAACAGTAATTAATAAAATACATTATGCGCAAAATTTTTGTAACAATAAATTGATATGAGACATAAAAACTTAAGGAAATATATATAGGATAAAAGTTCATAAAGATGATGTGACCAGTCTTTTCTATATGCTGGCTTGATTTTTCAGCTTTTAATTGGTTATTTTAATAAACATCGTGAGGATTTTACACTATGTGGGACTGGTGCTCTTTCTGTTTTGTCATTGTCGGAGACTCTGATTGACAGAGGACCGATGCGGGGAAGCGCGATATCAAGTGAAAGTTTTTTCCACACAAGTGTTTTAAAATTCTCTTCACAGAGAGTCTCACACCCTATAGTAAGGAAACATCTTCACTGGTGTATGCACATGAGGTGTTTTAAATGGAACTGGGTCACACGGATATTTTGATTTAAATCACCTGGATTCAGCATTGGGTTGTGGACTGATCACATCATCTCATCACATGAACTGTTTTCTTATATATGTTTTCCTAAGTTTCTGTGTTGCAGTTGTAAAGGGGCAGTCTTTAATCCTAACTCTTCAGTAAACTAGCGTTGGGGCCCAGTTGTACCATTGGTGCACATGAGAATAGTCCCAGTCAAGCCTGCAGGCAGCAATAAGGCTACTAGATGGCTGTATGGTCAGTTCCTATATTGCTCGGTCTCTCTAGCAGTGGTTAATAAATCCCCACAGCAGTGGATCACTAGTCCCAGTGATATTTCAGCTCACTATCCAAGCACACAGAGATCAGTCCACTCTCTGCCCTCCACCCAGGTGACTCTGGCTGTAGGCACTCCCAAACTTAGCACTCTAGATCCCACTCAGGCTACCAACATGCAGCACTGATGGTGCACACTGGACAGAGATGTGCACTCTCTAGTCACCCTCACAGCAAGAGGAAGCTGTGTCCTATACAGCCTGGGAAATGCAGGTCTTTCTCCTCCACCTGGCAATCTCTCCCTAGGCAATGTAGTTCAAAAGCTCTTAATTACACAGTAGAGTCTCTCCTCAGCATTACAGTTCCCACAGTGCATTGCTGCCTGACTCTATTGAACTCTTTCTTCTCAGCATCTCCCCCTCTTGCTGAAATAACTGTTAGCCAATTTATCACCGCAGGGCAGCAAGCACAGAGAGCAACTGCAGCCAGTGCTTCTCCCACTCTCATTGTTAGCCAAGCATTTGGCTACACAAAGAATACACAATCATGTGTAAGGCTATAAATCAACCCCTACCAAGGGCCCTATTACTAAGATTTATATGTGATTATCCAAACTGCTTTATGGTGTTACTGTTCTATGTAGGCAAAGATACGAGGCAGAAATCAATGTCACTCAGGGGGATACATGGGACGAAAAATTACAGAAGGTACAGCTTGTCTCAATGTCTCCTACTCAGGGTGACTCAACTTTTTATTCTGTATAAAGCCTATTGTACACCAGAGCTGCTGCACAGGGTGGGCAAGAGGGAAAACTCTGCATGTGCAAGATGCAT
Organism: Pelophylax lessonae; assembly: GCF_965119305.1. Classification (NCBI taxonomy): domain Eukaryota; kingdom Metazoa; phylum Chordata; class Amphibia; order Anura; family Ranidae; genus Pelophylax; species Pelophylax lessonae. The sequence continues at coordinate 352,118,905 of NC_138768.1, forward strand.
TCAATCTCCTGGCTCCTTTATGCACCTATTTTGAAAATGTCCAAAGTTATTTTGGTACTGGCAGGAAGTGCTGGACCTTCTAAACTCTGTTTATGATACTAGGCTGACTCTAGAACCTGTTTTATGTCTCTTGCATTATGTAAACCCTAGTAGCATGGATCGTAATCAGATAGAAGCTATAATGAGAACTCTTTTTAGAGCACGAAAGTTGATAGCCTCACGTTGGCTCTAAACCAACCCTCCTACCCTTGGAGACTGGATTCCGGAAATGGATAAATATGTAATGTTTGAAAACATGCCTATGTTCAACACAACATTTTTTGGAAGTTTGAAAAGATTTGAAGAAAATGGCTTGATGCATCATGTTCTAATTGTAATTTAAATTCTTGATAAACACTGGGTGTGTTTTGTTTTATTTTTAGTGGGGGGGAACCTGTAAAAGATTTATATGACATCTGCCTTGTAGTACTTTTGGAATATTTCTGATTATCATGGGAAAATTAGATGTTGTTGTTTGGAACAGTGATTTGATCTTGCTCTTTGTTTTTGTTTAGTTGTTATGAAATTTTCTAAAATAAAATCTAAATTAAAAAAAAAAAAAAAAATAAGTCAACCCCAAAATGTTTACTACAGAGCCTGTACATCTGTCGAAATATGGGCAGACATCTATTGTTCAATTATAAATATCGCTGGGTCTATGTCTTTGACTTCCATATAACAGAAGTAAGATTTGGAATGCCAAATTACATTCCTACACCATTCATCAAAAGGATTTTGAAGTGTCCCTCTGGAAAGAATTGAATATCATGCTAACAACACTAATGAATCTCTCCATTTCATATAAACAATTTTAACAGTTGTATGTACATTAACCACTTGCCGACCGCCGCATGACTATTTACTGCGGCGGTCAGCCCCTCACAGGCAGAGCGACGTAGTACTACGTCGCTAGCCTGTGAGGGCCTAGGGAGCGAGCGCGCGCCCCCGGAGGCGCGCTCCCAAGTGGTCACGGACCCCCTCGCACGTGTGACCGGCAGACCCGATTGTCCGGTCACTCGCGATCGTCGGTGGAGAGGGAGAAAGGCAGGCGGCTAATGTAAACAAGCCGCCTGTCATTCTCCCCGGTATATGAATATTGATCATGCGATTCTACTATGTAGAACCGTTGATCCCTGTTCATACATCTCAAGCCACAGCCAATCACAGTTAGAATCACGCCCCTAGGGACACACATAGCCCCTCCCTCTGAAAAAGTTAACCCCTTCACTGCCAGTGTAATTTTACAGTAGCACTGATTACTGTAGAAATGTCACTGGTAACCCCAAAAGTGTCAAAAATGTCAGTCAAGGGTCCGATCTGTCCGCCGCAATGTCGCAGTACTGCAAAAAAAATCGCAGATCGCCGCCATTACGCGTTAAAAAAAAACAACAAAAATGACAAAAATCTTTCCCTTTGTTAGTAAACGATAACTTTTGCGCAAACCAATCAAAATACGCTTTTTGCGATTTTTTTACCAAACATATGTAGCATAAAACAAATTGGCCAAAAATGTTAAAAAATTTAGATTTTTACATTTTTTGGGGGAATTTCATATAAAAAAATGTGAAAAATATTGTTATTTTTGCAAAATTGACGCTCTTTTTATGTTTATAGCGCATGATCAAAAAATCGCACAGATGATCAAATACCACCAAAAGAAAGCTCTGTTTGTGGGAAAAAAAGGACGTCAAATTCGTTTGGTTACAGCGTCGCACGACCGCGCAATTGTCCGTTAAAGTCAAGCTGTGCTGAATCGCAAAATAGGCCCTGGTCAGGAAGGGGGTAAAATCTTCCGGGGCTTAAGTGGTTAAAAAAGTGTATGTACTTTGTATGAAGTCATAAGTAAATAAAGAAAAAATATTAAAATATTTCAATGGTAATAAAGGATACAAGAATATACTGCTAATTTGGGTGATTTTTTGTAGAAATCATTGTCTTCTATTAAATTTGGAACCCGTTTGGTAGTAATGTGAAGATCCACTGTAACTGAAGTACAGAAGTTGAAATATCTTCCAGTCCCAATCTCAAAAAAATCTGTTGGTAAGAGAGGAGTACTACATTCCACTGCATGGACAAGTACTGAACACAGGGTAATTCAACTGTAAATTAGGAATCATCTTCAAAGATTGGACTTGGGTAAGAAATAGTAATAAATTCTTCTCTGGGGAAAGCATATTAGAGCTATCTTTAAATCAGATGATTTGTGATAAAGCTATGAAGGGGCAGCGCTCTTTATTCTGACTGAATAAAGTTATGGATGCATGCCTAGGGAAAATTGGAATGATGACAGAAGTTCTAGTTTTTAATAACAAAATCAAAACATCAATTATGCTACAGGAGGTCAATACAGGGTTAAATGAAATAGATGAAAAACACACAGTCAAACCAAAAACACTGAAAGGAAAATTTCAAAGCACGAAGGAAAAGAAAAATGAAAAAGACAAACCTTTTAATGTATAAAAAAAAAAGATTTGAATTTATATTATGTGTTTAAAGCAATATTAAACCCAAAACCAAAAACGTAAAATATTGCAGTTTAACAATCAGATGTGGTGGCTGCATTAGTTTTCTTTTTTTTAGGCTTTTTCCCTTGGTTTTAACTAGAGATCGGACCAGTAACACACCTCCTGTGTTATAGTGCCCCCACTCTGGATGAAAAGGAGCACAGGGGGCATCTTTGCACAGCAGCATTGTCAATCTGGGGGGGAGGGAAATGTTAGATGCGATAGCAGATTTAAATACACTAACAAATTGAAGCTGAACTCCAGCTAACACTTTATAAGCAGTTAAAATGAACAGTTTTCTTAACTACAGGTTTTACATAAATTAATAAAAGGTGATCATTTTAATACGCCTGTCAGTAATAAATGGTTTGTTTAAACCAGTGGTGTCCAAACTTTTTTTCAAAGAGGGAAAGACTTGATGAAGTGAACATGCGTGAGGGCCGACCATTTTGCCTGACATTTAAAATGAAATACAATCATCAGTGCAGTGCCCACGAATGCAGCCTCGCCAGCGCAGTGTCCTTAAATGCAGCCTCGCCAGCGCAGTGCCCATATATGCAGCCTCACCAACGCAGTGCCCATATATGCAGCCTCGCCAGCGCAGTGCCCATAATTGCAGCCTCGCCAGCGCTATGCCCATACATGCAGCCTCGCCAGTGCAGTGCCCATAATTGCAGCCTCGCCAGCGCAGTGCCCATACATGCAGCCTCGACAGCGCTATGCCCATACATGCAGCCTCGCCAGTGCAGTGCCCATAATTGCAGCCTCGCCAGCGCAGTGTCCATACATGCAGCCTCGCCAGCGCAGTGCCCATAATTGCAGCCTCGCCAGTGCAGTGCCCATAATTGCAGCCTCTCCAGCGCAACTGACACTATCCGAATCACTTTTAAAAAAGTCCAGGAAGCAGTGCCGAGAGGTAGAAGGGGGCGGGCGGGGCAGAGGAGAAGGAAGGACATGCTGTCATCGGAAGTCCCGACGCCTATGATAGACTTCGGCATAGGAGGCGGGACTTCCGATGACAGCGCGTCCTTCCTTCTCCTCGGCCCCGCCTGCCCCCTTCTGCCTCTCGGCACTGCTTCCTGGACTTTTTTTTTTACATCGGCGTACAACACACACTGTTACTTTTTCCTCCTTTTTTAGGAGGAAAAAGTGCGTGTTATACTCCGATATATATACGGTTTATACGTATATATATATATATATATATATATATGAAATAAAAAGCATCAGTGGATAAAATCGCACTTACTTAGACAGGCAGTAGAAGAGATGTCACCTCCTCGGTCAGCTCCATATGGCCTCTACTGGTGGCTGTGTGGCTGTGCGGTGAAGGAGAGAAGGAATGCAGATTTCAAATTCCTTCTGCGGCGCCAGGCACATAGAGCAGAGCGGGGGGCGGAGCGGGACTCGGCGGGACTCGGGAGCAGCCGAGCTGCCGAGGGAGGCCAGAGGCCCCGCACCTGAGCCATCGCATCGTCATCGGGGCGGGGATGTGCAATGTCTCAGAGAGAGACATTGATCAGGGCAACTGGCCCGCGAGGCCGGACTTTGGACATGACTGGTTTAAACCCTCTGACTGCTACATCTGCAGAACAGGTTGTTCTTTTGAAAAACAACAGACTTACTGTCAGGATCATCGGGTGAAAATATACATATAAAGAAAAGAGCCTAAAAGCCTTATAAAGAAAACGAATGCAGCTGTCATCTAATAATTTGTAAGCTTTAATATAATAAATGTTTGATTCTGAGTTTATTACCGCTTTAAATGTAAAAGATTGCATTCGTTGGGGAAAAATTGGATGGAAACTGGAAGTCTTAAGGTTACACTTTAAAGAATAGGGCATTAAGAGGTATCCAGATATTGTGGGTTTTTAATGTATTTTGTAAACTACATATTACTGTGTAAACCAAAGGAACAGTGTTTGGACAAAAGCTCAGCCAATTTGATGTGGCTTTAAAGACAGGTAGTGGATAGTCTAAATCAGTGATTCTCAACATGGGTTTCCGCAGCGATCTACCTGTTAACCGCAAGCCGCTGACAGGTAGATTGCATCCCGGCTGCTTACACTCACATCTGCATGCAGAGTGGTCCGGTAAACAAAGAGTGTCTCTGCTCTTCCTGGCCAATCTCCTCCTCTCCCCCTTCACATCCATGCTTGTATGTGATAGGATGGACAAGAGAGGAAGGGCTGGCCGGGAACAACGAGCGAGAGTCAGGACTACCACAGCCGCTTCCCTGTGTGCCAATGCATGAAAAGGAAACTGCCCTGTTCCAATGTAAGACTGTGCCCTGTTCAAATGTAGAAATATGTCCTGCCCCCATGTTATTGGGTGCTCTGTTCCCTTGTAAATATGTTGTCCAAAAACCCCAACAAACAAAGTTCAGTTTGCACTCAGGGAGCTTATCACTATTGAAGCCTATCCATTAAACCCTATATTATTAGAATTTTTGATAAATGTGAGACATTGAGAAGCCTTTGTTTTTAGGAAACTTCTACTGTGCATCCCATTGAGGGCTTTTTTGGTTCTTTTGGGTTCAAATCACCATACCCTGTTAGCAGTGGCATACATTGATGTGTGCCAAAAGTACAGCCAGCTGGGGTATGCTGGATTACACCATTACCAGTGAAAATAAAGTATAACAAACTAGTACTGTAAATAATGATTTTGTTAAAGTTATGCAGATACTGACAATCTTTTAGGATGGTTCATTCACCCTGATAACGTTGCCATGTATTTTGCAGTCAAATCCAGGGTAATGCAGAAATTAAATCAATGTATTCATGATGAAAAAAATCCAACATTTTTAATTTGGTATAACTCTACCCTACATAGCCCCCATTCAAATCACTTGAATGGGATCCTTTTGAAGCACAGTTAAATGCATGTTTAAAAACCTTTATGAGATGAGCAGATGGATATTGGTGAAATTGATTAAGGTGTAAAAATACCATTTTTGTGGTATGTGACAAATTGCAGAAACTAAAACTCTCATTTATCTTATTGAGATGCTTAGGCAAAATTTGCCAGAAAACAAAACAAAAAAAAGTTGTCTTTTTTTCATTTAGTGTTCATTGTAAATTTTTTTGGCCTTTTTTGTGTATTTGATTGTAATGACTACAGCTGTTTTAGGGACCTCTGGGGGGGGGTCCTCCCTTTGGAAAGATTTCCTCTCACTTCTTGTGGCTCCAGTAAATTGACAGCAAAAGAATATGAACAGGCATTTCAACAATTCGATATCCTTTAACTAACAACATTTTTGTTTTAGGTATAGCTAGTGGTAGTTAGCTACATCCAACAGAACTTGTTCTGTAATGTCGAAGATGTTTATATGTTTCACAGCTTCTCCAGGCTATTTCTCCAGTCCCAATGAGTGTTGCCAGTTAGCACAGGCACCTTGGGCCAATTTTCATGAAAGGTGTAGATGTTGATTGTCCAAGAACAAAATGGGAGGTGTGAAAGCTGGGGAACAACCCTGTTCTAGATACACTATCCTATCCTTGGTGTCAAAAAGTCAGCATAGGTCTTAATTCCTTAGTTGGTATGGTTTAAGGTTTGAGTTTTTATCAAATAGCTGAGGTAGAGATGTTAAAATACAATTATATGTGGAAGACAAATAGTGTTAAAAGGCCCCCATCCCTGTTTAACTATTACCTGTATGTCCTCCCACATCGCTGGCTCGCATGCACTCTCTAGTGCACTCTGCAGCAGGATCTGTGACCCACAGTGTCCACTGGACACAGCCAATTACTGATTATTATACTTGGCTGCTGTGAGTGGCCCTGGTACCATGTGATCACTGTGACCAATCACAGCGAGCACATAAACAGTATTAACCAATGCTGCCATTGTTTACTACTGTGTGAGCTCTGTGATTATGGCCCTGTACCATGTGATAGCTGTGACCAATCACAGCATAACAGTGATACACAAGGTTTCATGAATGAAACCTGGACACAGTCTTTTACCAATTGCTTATTATAGTGATTATTTTACAGTGATTATCACTGTAAAAAATCCTGATCACCTCTCCAGAGTAGTACAGTGTCACTAAGGTAACACTGCACTGCTCTTTTATATAAATAGTGTCCCTGTTTACTAACACACAAGTCATATTGTCCCTAATCACCACCACTTCATACTTAGAAAAAGTAGCAGAATGTGTTTCGGGGGTGTAATTCTAAATATGCCTATGCTGTATGTTAGAAATATCCTATTAATTAACAACTTTGTGCAAAAAAATATCTATGTTCTTTCCTGCATTTTCCAAAAACTTGTGGTAAAAAAATTACATTTTCAAAAGACTCATTATGCCTTTCAGAAAATACATTGGAGTATTTTCTTTCTAAAATGGGGGTGTTTCTACTGTCCTGGTGCTCCAGGGCCTCCACAAATGTAATAGGTAGTAAGGAAATTAGATGCATAATTTATGCACCTAGAACACCTGAAAGTGCTCCTTGGATTTTGGACCCCTCTATGCAGCTAGCCCTTGAAAAAGTATCACCCATGTGTTATCCCCATACTCTGGAGGAATAGTATAATATGTTTTGGAGTACAATTATAAATATTTTCAGGCTGTCTTTGAAAAATAACTTGTTAAAAATGACAACTTTTTACAAACATTTTACAAAAAATTGTGACAAAAAAATTACAATGCCTCTTACTCAGTGCCGGTTCACACTTGTGCGATGCAGGAACGCTGCGTATATGCAGCGTATTCCCGAATCGCATCCGCACATCTGGCAGTTCACACTGCCATGTGCGATACGCTGGGGGTGTCAATTAAATGTTAATGACGCCCCCAGTTTGATCGCATATCCCAGTGCGATCTGACAGTTCGCACAGAATCGTATCGCACAAGTGTGAACCACTGTGCGATCCGATTCTAATGCGGCTTAAAAAATGCCTCCTGTGCTTGTTTGGTGCGGATACAGTGCAAATTCAGCCATACAAAGTGTATGGCTGAACTCGTATCCGCACATGAGAACGCATGTAATGAAGGAGCAGTGCGCTCCGAATTACATGCGATCTTGCAAGCCGCACAAATGTGAACCGGCACTAAAACCTTGGATTGTCTACTTTCCAAAAAGGGGTCATTTGGGGGTTGTTGTACTGTCCTGTCATTTTAGGGCTTCAAGAAATTAGATAGGCACTCTAAATACATCAGGACTAATTGATTTTCAAATATATATACAGTACCAAAGATTGCAGACTCTATAAAATTTAGACAGACTAAATTATAGGGATGCACCGAAATGAAAATTTTGGGCCGAAACCGAAACCGAAAATGCAGGATGCCTTTGGCCGAAAACCGAAACCGAAACCGAAAATGACTTTTTCCCCAAAAAATTTTAACAGATAGAAGAGGGGCATACACCAGAAACAGGCAGTGACGTACACCTGTCGCTGCCACCCTGTCACAGTATATGTACTGTGACGGGTTGGCAAGAGGTTAATTTAACTACCAATGGTATTTGTATTATGCAGCATGAGGGGGTTAATTGTATTGCCACTGCTGGTCACTGATGCATTAGTGACCGACCAGTGGCAGTTAATTAACCCCTTTGTGCTGCATTAGTGCAACCAGTATCAGTGTTAATTACCACTGGTTGCACTAATGCAGCACAAAGGGGTTAATTAACTGCCACTGGTTGGTCACTAATGCAGTAGTGACAATACATTAACCCCTCATGCTGCATAATACTAATTCCATATGTAAGCTGCCTCAGCTCCCCCCCCCCCCCCCCCCCCCACTGCCTCAGCGTCCCTCCGCATCCCAAGGATGCAATCTCCTTACTCTCACTCTGCACCTTTTTTTTTTTTTTTTCTTCAGCATAATGATCAAACAAATAAAAAAAAGCAGTCAATGTATGGGTTGCATAAGTGCTCAATGGAATTTGGAAGAACAGAGGGGGGGGGGGCAGATAGGGGAGACAAGGGAGGGAGATGGGGACAGTTATGTGTAATGAAAAGTGTAAATGCAGTGCTCAGTGCTCACTCATTCAAGGTCCGAGGGTGAGGCAGAGGCTGGATGGCTCAGGTATCATGAGGCTTGGAATGTGTAGCTGCTTGCTGTTCTTCATATTTCCCGCCCACATCCCCCTCTCTGTCCTGCACATACGCCGAGATAGGAGAGTGGGCGGCCCCGGCCAGACACAGAAAACCTGGGGTGGGAGGGGGGAGGAGGATGAGCTGCATGTCTTTCTCCTCTCCTGTCCGTGTCTGGGAGGGGTGAGTACTGCTCGCTGCTGGGCTGTGTGATAGACGAGATGTCACAGACGCTGCGCTCTGCTGCAGCCACGGCCCCTAATTGAAAAGACTGATTCTCCTATCCTACGGACGGGAGAATCAGGGACTTTTCAAACCTGCGCTGTGCCCTCCTCCTTCCTCACGGCGGCCATTAATTTCGGCACTTTTAACCTATTTTCGGCCGAAATGGGATAGGCTCATTTTCGGCCGAAAATTTCGGTGGCCGAAATTTCGGTGCATCCCTACTAAATTATTTACAGTTATTTGAGTTATTTTTGTAAACGTGGGGTAAATCCCGTGCAATGGAAAAATTATTACAAAGAAAAGAAGTTGTTGCCTACCCAGAAACTTCTCAACAAAATGAGAAGTCAAAAAAGTGTTAATATGGTATATATGGGCAATGGCGCTACTCAGTAGGATTTGTTCAAATGGTTATGCACTATAACACATAACCATTTGAACAATCCCTACTGAGTAGCGCCATTGCCCATATATACCATATTAACAATTTGAGTTATTTTTGCCAAAGAAATGTAGCAGAATAAATTTTGGCCTAAATGTATGAAAAATATTATTTGCAAAAGTGTATAACAGAAACTAACAACATTTTTGGCCTTTTTTCCTTTATATAGCAAAAAATAAAAAACTTGTTGGTGATTAAATACCACCAAAAAAAAAAAAAAAAACTTAATCTGGGTACAGTGTTGCATACCTGAGTAATTGTCATGCCTGAAAGCTGTGTCCGGACTTGAGATGGTTAAGGATGGTTAAGGAAGAAGATGACCTCTTTTACACCTCTTGCAAACCAGTTGTCCTCTCTGTCTAACATGTATACCTCTCTATCCTCAAAACGTGTCCCTTCAAGTATTAAAAATAACCACTGGTTCTTGGCCTGTAGAACTTGTCAACGTTGAGCCATTGGTTTGTGGATTGAAGAATCAACATTACAAATCAGGTTCAATTGAATGTGTCTGACTACTACCAGCTATACCACGGTTTGGAAAAATGGGAATACAGACATATTGGCTATAGATATGCTTGAACATTCCATGGAGTTTATTCGAAGTGTCACCTGGATTTGTTTTAACTTTCATTTTAACAGAATGATTAACAATGACCAGGAAGTGGGGAAGGGTGCTGTTCTTGTTTTTTGTACATATTCAGTACATATGTAGTAAAATGGTAGGAGGACCAGATAGGTAGAAAGTAAAGAGTAACACATGAGCACCATAAATTAGGCTTCCAGGTTGGTAGTTTTTTTTTTAAATAAAATAAATCTTAAAAGGTACATTTTTTGATAGATCACAGCTTTTCTAGGGATCATATCAAGCTTACTGTTGATTTTCAAGGTTAAAAATAATGTTATTATACCTGTTTGCTTTTCGTAGTAAATGCACTCGGTATTAAGGAATGGTCTGAATCTGAACTGCTAGTTCCTATACTATTTTATGATTTTTAAAAATACTATATTATTTACATACACATCAAAGGTTACAGGAGTCTGAAAAAAATCTGTTTTTAATAAAGACTAGGTAAAGGAAATGGACAGCATTATTAGTGATGAAAGCAGTTCATTGATAAAAATCCAAAGGAAGTAAAGTGGGAAAATGAGAAACATGGACGACAATGAAGCATTGATAGAGCCACTGAAATCATACAGCAGGAGGGCAGTCAACTGGGAATGGGGAAAGTGGAAGTAGAGGCAGATGATAGATAACCTTATGTATGTTCATCATTATAAAAGCAACTGCTATGTTAGTAGAGTATGTGGACTGTAGGTTACTGCAGATTCGTCTTTTACTCTTCACTGTATTAGTAGGCATTTCAGTAAACAAAGGTCACACTGTTAAAATGCCTATTTAAAAGTTGTATGCAATTAATTCAAATACATTTTAAAAAAGAGCTTACTTTTCATATGTAAAGTTTTAAATAAATAATCGCACTTTCAACAAATACAAATAATATTTAGAATAAATTGATCATTTCTGTTAACCCCATTTCTTTAATCAATACAGCCAGGATTGGCTTAATGTTGGCTTTACCTTTTCCAGATTGAGCCTAGGTTCACACTGGTGCTCTGCGGGGAACCACATGTGAGTCAGGCAGGAATCCCATACAAGATTACAGATTTTAAACTTTTGCTAGCTCTTAATTGGTTTTAAATCTGCCTGAAACAAATATTTAAAGCTGAACTCTAGACAGATATGACACACACACATTAATGCAGTGCTGTATTCATTAAGACATTAATAAATTATTTTAAATATTCCAAACAGTTTAAGTACTGGAAACAGCCTCTTGAAATCCAGTCAAAAGTAAAGCACAGACTGGGGAAAGCAGCTCAAGGACCCACAGTTGTGTTGCAGTGTTCATGTGTTAAAAAAACATACTTATAGGAGGAGATAAAAGAATGATAGAGAAACAAGCTCTTCAGTTTGCTGCTGCTTTGTTCAATCACATGCTGGGGTAGGGAAAAGCAAAGAACAAAGTGCATGGACATAATCCATTAAAAGCAGTATATTTATTAGAGATAAAGAAGAAAAAGAATATGAACATAAAATTGGAGCCTGATGTGGGTCTGCCATTGTTAACGGAGACACTTCCAACACATTTAAGTTGTGAACCCAAGTGTGAGAGTTGAGACAATGACCACTCCGGCATCTTTGGTTGGTTTTGTTTATTGTATTTTGGGGATGGGAGAAGGGAATGAGTGGGATATTCCTCTGGCTCAACTAGGTTAACTGGGACTTTATACAAAAATGCCCGTTGGCTCTGTCTTGATGCCAGCTGAATGCTGACCAACGCTTCCTGGCGCTTGAAGATACTGTTATGCTGAACTCGTGCTGGAACTTTGACTTTAACTTATTCATTAACTCAGAAGATCCAGGACCGTAGGGCACTTGACTCCTGACACTCAATTTAGCTCAAAAGTCACTGAACAGCTTCCCCCAGTCCTTCACTGACCGAGGTAGCTCCTTGTCACTGCTTGTGCCTCTGCAACTCTTAACTCCGCACACTGCACACTGTACACATTAGCTCTTCAGGGCCCAACCGCTGGAGCCCCCTCTAACACTTCTGGGTCCTCTGACTAGGCACCCTCTTTACAGCTAGCTGACTCCTGGATCCTTGGAACCTTCTCTGGAGTGGTCCCCTCTACACTTGGCAGACCCCTAGGGGCAGTTCACAGTACTCATGACCTTGGCAGGCTTTCCTGGAACTGAACCCCTCTTCCTCCACTGGTCCTCGGCACACCGGATCCCCTCTGCAGCTCAACTCAGCATTCTCTGGATTCCAGGCAGCCACCCGAGACACCCGATCCTTCTGACAGGAGGAGAGACAGCCGCACTCTCCCTCCTGGGACTCTGCTTCCTGCCAAAGACGCGGCATCATGCATTTCCCTCAAACATATACCCACTCCCAGAATCCTCTGCGGCAGAATCTGCCTTCTGGGGTAGATACAGGCCTGAATGTGTCTCTGATTGGATTTCCTCCACTGCCCAAAGAGAATCCTCTCATGGAGCCAGTGGGGAGACTCCCCTCTCAGCAGACACACCTGGGAGACATGACAGCCCAGCTGAAATTATGGCCCTGCTGTTAGGCAGCCAAGGCCCACTATACTTTTACCTAGCACCTACCCTGTAGGGTGCTACAATAAAATGGAGCATATATCAAGTCCTAAGTAAGAGTCCAGAGACTCAATAGATGAATAACTAGAATATAATCCCTTATTCAACGATGACTATTGAGATGCCATGGATATGCTCTGGATGATAGCAAACCACCTAGATATTAGGATTCTAAATTTATGTCTAGTCCCTTAGGTTTAGTTGTATTTACCTTGAACGCATACAATTCTATGCATTATACAATGTACTGTCCTCAATACAATTCTAAAAGTACCGACACATAGAAAGGGGTTTAATTTTTTCACTTTTTTTTTTTTTTTTCTTCTTGTTTTTGTTACTGTTGTTTTTCTTGATTTCTTGAGCCTGGGAATGCCCGATAGGCTTTGTTTTGTACGATCTTATAAAACCTGAAATAAAAAGAATTAAAAAAAACCCCCAAAAAATGAGAGTCCAGAAACATCATTGGAAGCCTGTGGTAGGCAGTTCAATATGCCTTCAGTGAAAAAGCCGCAGTATCTTGAATCACGGCAGGAGAGATATATTCTTTACTTCTGGGCCACCTATACCAATACCATATTTGCAGCAAACAGACACCTAAGCCCTCCAAGATTTACACAATTGGTCTTTGATTTCTGATCTTGGAAGGTGCTGTAATCCTTGGGTGCTTTTTTTAGAATTTTTAAAAAATGTATTTATTTAATGCAAGGGCACATTAAAGCCAGTATACAGTGCAGAATAGTAATAATATGGGGACTGCAGTTTATAAACAGTCATGAAAATCTTACATAACCAATCGTATGACACAACCACAGATGATAAGTACATTCAAAATACAATTGGAACAACTGGGTAGAAGTCCCCTGGTGTGTGACCCTACCTTTTAGAACCCATATGAAAGAGAAATAGTGCTTTGTCAATGGGGTGGGGGAAAAAAATCAGCCCCTGTGAAACGTCCCAGGTCCCAGAAGGCTGCAGGACTATGCAGTGGGAAGCCAGCTGTATAGCCACAAATTGCCACAGCCAGCTTCTCTTAGTAAATGTGATGGCGCTGGGGACCCGAAGATCGGTAAAGAACAAGCTAAGGTGAGGAACGTGCTGGATCCCTGAACAGGTAAGTGTCCTTTTATTAAAAGTCAGCAGCTAAAGTATTTATAGTTGCTGACTTTATTTTTTTCCTTTTAGGGTCTTATTTAACTACAGCAGAGAAATATCAGGTCACCTGTACTGCCAAAGAAGCAAGGGGATTTCCAGTCACTACTTACCAACCAGCCAGCAACCAACCGAATAAACCTGTCCAACAGTATGTATTAAAAACAGGGGTTTAGTTGCACACATTTGCAAATACATGCGTAAGCTGCAGACCCCGGCAAGGCACCCTGATATCTGCAGACCCTAACTCTACCCTTAAAGAGTCTCCACAGTGGGAGCACATGTATTATAATGGATAGATGGAGGACAGGTGACTGGAGGGAGCCCACCCCTCCTTAAAGGCACAGGGTCACACTGAACACCCAGAACATTGCACAATGGCAGCAAAGGTGTCAGTGCATTGCCTGACCAATATAAACGACAATACAAAAAGTGGTCACCTCCCCCACCTATAACTGGTCTTGACAGTAGGGGAGCACTGGAAGGGCAAAAGCAGGTCAAAGAAGCAAGGGGGTTTCCAATCACTACTTACCAACCCGTCAGCGACCAACCGAATAAACCTGTCTAACAGGCTCTGTCCAGTCATCTGCCCTCCATTTATCCATTATAATACATGTGCTCCCACTGTGGAGACTCTTTAAAGGTAGAGTTAGGGTCTGCAGATATCAGGGTGCCTTGCCAGGGCCTGCAGCTTACACATGTATTTGCAAATGTGTGAAACTAAACTCCTGTTTTTAACGCATACTGTTAGACAGGTTTATACGGTTGGTCACTGGCTGGTTGGTAAGTAGTGACTGGAAATCCCCTTGCTTCTTTGACCTGCATTTGCCCTTCCAGTGCTCCTATACTGTCAAGACCAGTTATAGGTGGGGGAGGTGACCACTCTTTGTATTGTCGTTTATATTGGTCAGGCAACGCACTGACACCTTTGCTGCCATTGTGCAATATGCTGGGTGTTCAGTGTGACCCTGTGCCTTTAAGGAGAGGTGGGCTCCCTCCAGTCATCTGTCCTCCATCTATCCATTATAATACATGTGCTCTCACTGTGGAGACTCTTTAAAAGTAGAGTTAGGGTCTGCAGATATCAGGGTGCTTTGCCGGGGCCTGCAGCTTACGCATGTATTTGCAAATGTGTGCAACTAAACACCTGTTTTTAACGCATACTGTTAGACAGGTTTATTTGGTTGGTCACTGGCTGGTTGGTAAGTAGTGACTGGAAATCCCCTGGCTTCTTTGATCTGCATTTGTCATTCCAGTGCGCTTTACTGTCTAGACCAGTTATAGGTGGGGGAGGTGACCACATTTTGTACTACCGGACAGGGCTGTGCTGTGTAAATGTCAGTAATGGATAGGCAAAATATATATATATATATATATATATATAGTCAACTTCAAATAAAGTAATGGTTCCATGTGTGATGAAAAAAATATTGAGGTCTGGGGTGTTTATAAGGCCTCCTCTGAAGTTAGATGTGAAAAAAGATCAGTGGTATGATGAATACTGTTGATCATCTCTCATCCCACATATTAAAGAAAAGTCAATTAACTGCACTAATCAGCAGATTGTCTTATAGAAGTAAATTCTAGAAGGAAAAAGTAAACTCCCCATTTATTTTTGTTAATTGTATTTCTTTCTTTTTTTTATGAAACCAAATGCTGAATAAGCAGATATAAAAGGCAGATCAGTACATCCCTGCATTACTTAATGACAATATTGAAGGCACCGGCTGTTCATAGACAAATAAAATTATCAGTAACAGCTGTGGAATTGCATTTCAGGACAATGACAGAAATTGCATTTAAGAGATACAGGATAATGAGATTAAACATCGCAATGCTTTGTATTTATGACTTGAATTTAGAAAATACGCTTAAATAAAAGTACACTGGACAGTGTCTCAGACATCTGAGTCTGATAGAAAATGGGCAGCAGATCAAGTCTACTTGAAAGTGAGAATTATTGGAAGACATTCTACTGTTAAATTGGAATATAAATTATCTTGCATCAATATTAAAAGAAAAGTTATGTTTAAATGTAATGTTTGAGGCCTTGTACAGTATTTAAATATTGTTCAAATACATTTCCCCCTATTTCGTCCTGCAAGGCTGCAAATGCCTGATTTGGATTACATTGTTTAGGTAATGCTGGTATTTGAAGGCTTATGTTCCAGAGCGCAAGTCAGTAAAAATGTCATTTTTTTAAACACTACCTCCAGGCAACAAGTGCAATCAATGAGTGAACTGCTAATGTTAACCAGGCAATAATGCTGCTATGCTAATGTCAGATATTCCATTAAGCTTAGCATATTCTAAATTTTAATAACTCATTGCTGCCTTGCAAACCTATTTAGAAACCTACCCTATGTTTTTCTGGATTGGGTCTTTTGTAATAAGGTTATGAACTAAGAAGTTTCCATGTCTCTAGTTCTGTGAGACAGCTGGGAACCTAGAATGGCAAGGACTTAGAATACCTGGAGAGCACATTTTAGGCTCCTGGTGTTCCCAGACTATCAGAAAAAATGAGCATTTAAGCAATCCTATATCGGTTTTGATAGAGTGTACATTTAAAGAAACTAAAGTTACATGCCAATTAGGCTTATCTTATTCCCACCACCCAAGCATTGATATGTTATTTGAAAAATGGTTTAATTCAAATATTTAATGTGATTGGATGTTCAGAATAACAACGATGAAAAATTTACCTGCATTAATTCACTCTTAAAGCCCAGTTAAACTTTCACATTTTAGTTGTTATGCATAACAATTAAAGATCTCCCTTTTCCTTATATTATGTGTTTGTGCTTAACACAGCAGAAAGCTGCCCTTTGCTGCGGGGCGGCTCCACAGCTGGACCACTGCTGTATCTCAAATCGCAGCAAGTTGCCAGTGATTAGACTTTTACCCTGCACAGTACTCCAATCAACACTGCTCAGGTAGCATGAGCATTTTTAAATTAGAATACTGTACAGAATACTGTTAAATTGATAGAGACCGGACTGTTGCTCTCTGTACCTAGGAAAGCAGTGGTCCAACTCTCCAGCATGCTGCCACCACAGGGCAACTGCTACTGTAATAAAAATAAACACATAATAATAATCAAAACAAATAATACCATATTCTTTACTTGTTATGCTGCCTATCTGCAAAACTATAAAAAAAATAGACTTTAATTGCACTTTAAAGCATATTTATAACCCAAAATTGTCTGGTTCTACCAGAATAATGCAAATAGCATTTCTTTAAAAATACCAATCAAAATAATGCAAACTTGAACGATCTCTTGAAATTATTGTATTTTTTCATCCCTTTCACATGTGTTCATGTTTAAATTCATGTAGTAAAAGCATTTGAATAATACAAAAGATTGATAGTGCTAGATTTGATCAAAATATCAAATCAATCTTTTCAAAGAATTATCAAATTCTTTCAAAAATGCGTGTGGTCAGGATTAGATGTGAACTGTTAGATCCTCTATGTTTGCCATTAACTATGTTGTCTGAGGATATGACCAACCTAATTAATGACTTCAATTTGAATCCATTCAAATAGGGCTTTACGTTACATGGTTATTGGTACATTTTACTGATTAAAGATTTACTTTAATTTTATAAAGAAAATCATGATAATTTAAACATACTGGTTATGAGATATTTTAATCCTCCTGAATACATTTTACAATATATTGTAAATGTTACAACAAAACAGTGTACATATATAGGAAACATATATAATGATCTCACACAACCCTCCAAGCATCCGTAGATAACTGCACTACCATTGCCTAAAAAAACAGAAACTACAGAGTGATCTTCAATATTCAATCATTAAATATTCCATTTAAAATAAAAAGAGGCATAAACCAATAAGGGATATAGATAAACCCTAAATATAATAATTTAACATGGAGCACAGTGTACTGATTGGTGGTCCCAATGATGTGCAGCCATAACTACTATTATTATTATACAATATTTATATAGTGTCGACAGTTTGCGCTTTACAACATGGAGGCCCTGCTCGTTAGAGCTTACAACCTAAAAGGAAGGATCAAGGGATACAAAAGGTTATAACTGTGGAGATGAGCTGATGGAGAAAGTGAAATTACAGTTGTCATGTGGAGGACAGAGTAGGAAATAGTCGGGCAGATTGGAGTTCCATAGGATGGGAGAAGCTTGGTAGAATTTACGTAGATGAGCATGGTATCCACACAATTGGCAAAAAAAAAGTAAATAACAACACAACACTTGCCCCCATGGCATTCATGTGACCACCTTGTTTCTGCTATGCAGACAGTATCAGATATCCATTGCCTGGAAATGTGTGGAGGGGTAAAGAGCCAAAACATGGGTGTATCAAGGTGCGAACCCTCAGAATCCACCAGTTTCACTGGATCTGGTTCTATTGGTGATGGATGTGCAATTCCTTGCATTCTTTCAAAATTTTACAATGGTTGTACAGTTATATGCACATAGGGTTGTATGAGATCAATATATGTTGTATGTCAATGACACTGTTTTGTTAAAACATTCATAACATACTGTATGATAAAATCAAGTATGTATACAATTTATATTTCTCAGAACTAGTATGTTTTAAATAATCTTTTCTTTTAACAGAGGTAGAAAAAAATGTTTCTATGGTGTTTTTATCAACATATTAACAAGTTCTGGGTCTGATTTCTTGTAATAATTTATGATAGTTTATGTTGGAGGTTGAGACTGTCTTTAGGTGTCTTTCTTTTGAGACTTTTGTAAATTCTGCTGATCTGATAGATCAAATCTACAAAACCACACACATTTATTTTAATTAATTAATAACTTAGTAATTTGTAAATTTCAACAGTATCTACAAAAATCAGCATATATGATTTTTCTATTGTATATTTCTATTTTGAATTAAAGAGAAACAAATGGACAGGATTACATTTTTATTATTTTTTTTGTGTGGTCATAGTATGTAAAATGTACTGTATGGTACTTTTTCAGCATACAAATTGAATGAACAATATTGCTGGTAACAATGATACTTTCCATTATAGTTCTGAATGGAATTGGAATTTAAAACAAATCAAACAAAAGAGCAAAACTGGCTTCAAGGAAACAATTTGACATATACGAATAAAACAAAATAAAACAAAAATTATCTGTGGCCAGTATTACCTGTTTATAAGTAAAAGAAAGATGTTATATATGCTAACGAATATAAAAAATAATTTTAAAAGCTTAAAATTGTAAACTTAAAGTCTAAATAAAATTGGTTCTAAAACATTATGGTTTCCTTTGAATGATCTGATGGGATCTCTGATGGCATCAATACCATATTAGATATATCAGAGAATATTGCTTCTATTCTGTGGACCTCAAAACTACAAACTGCTGGGCCTGTTGCCATGCACATACCAGCCTACACATTTCCGATGCCCGAACTTTGGACCAAGGGCTGCATGTGCCTTTTGTTGTGTGGTTCTCAGATTCCAGCAGTTAGGAGTTGAAATGTTATTTGTAAAGGTAAAGTGATCTCTAGCACTTTTATATAACATGACTGTCTATAGCAGCATACCTTCAGTCTTTACACCTGTAGCATGTCCCCATTGCTTTATCACATCCTGCAATATGTATCTACACTGTCTCAAGTATTATTTAGCATTACATCTATGTAAATGTAAATGTAGGATGTGTGGCATTTTAGTGATGTCAGATGCATGCAGATGAAATAAATTATACATCGTGAGTTGACCAATATTATTGCATATCTAGTGTTCTTAACTGGCAGTCTAATTCTTTGTTTCAAATATTAAAATAGAATTTTAAAAAATTAACCCTGTCAGTCCTGTAAAAACAGGATCAGCATTATGGAAGTGCACCACAAGGTGCCTTTTTTTTTTTTAAACCGGAATTTGCTTTAAATGAATAGTAAGGATATGTGTGGTATTTTTTATGTGTACATTTACATGCAGATAAAATATTCTGATGAGCATTATGGATTAACAAATCATGGAACTCCAGCCCAAAAAAAATAAATAAAAATGAATTAATAATTTTTAAAAGCTAGGCGTGGAACTGCTTCCCCTATAATTCTTTAGTGAAGGAAGCCCATAGCAATAAAAGCATCTTGGCAGTTTGGGTAGTTGGTGGTGGAGGTAAAACAAAATAACATTTTGAACGATAAGCTGCATGAAGGGCAGATGTATTATATCTTTTATATCAACCCTTTCCTGATTTGCAAATATGGAAGAGCTGATTAGAACTTGGTACAGCGGATTTGGTTATTAACAACATCTGCATCCACTACTTTCTTTTGTATTAAACAAACTGGTAACGCAATTTCATGGCAAAGGGCATATAATTAGTGATTATTATCACTTTTAAATAAAAGCCTTGAGCAAAAACTCTGACTACAAGAAGAATACATAGAAGGAAACTCTGAAAAATAAAGAAAAGGGACATTAATTGAAAACATTCTTCCGTCCATAGCACATGCTTTGTTTTACAGCAAGTAAGATAGAAAACTATTCCTGACAGCAGGATGTCCACAGACGTTCTCCATACAATGTCAGGAACAGGCTGTATTGATTTCAGGGAAAGAAATGTGCATAGTAATGTCCTAATATTTGCACTGGGAATATCTTGTTTAATAGCCAAAGAAATGTGAGTCATTCTGAAGTTGGTAGGAATATGACCCACTTCATGTTACCAGCAGACTCATCAGCTTGCATTATAACAACAAGAGAAGTGTCCTTATGATAATATAACATATACCCCTGATGGAGGGAAATGCTGTCTAGGTTTGATATTTTAGCCAATTGTTCAGCACCCTAGAGGTATGTAGCTACTTTCCCACCCCTTCTATATACATGCATACTAAGCTTCTACAGCATTGAATGGAACAATCATTAAAACAAATGATCAATCTGCATCAAGAATATTTAACATACTGAATGACAGGGATATCATTCGGATAAAATGAGCTCCAATCTTTGGTGTAGGTGGCAAAACAAATAAGCCCCAATTTTTGGTGACAATGAGATAAAATAAGTCCCCATCATTGGTGTCAGTGGAAAAAAAATAAGCCTTAATCATTGCTGTCAGTGATAAAATGAGCCCCAGTCAATGGTGTTTGTACTCTGTAGTATGCAATTGGCCCCGATTGTAGCAAAATAAGCAAAATAAGCCTAGGCCCAGAATTGGTGTTCAGTGGTAAATATATCACAACACACACTCCTTCTCTGCACTGCCTTGCTCTATCCACTGTGCCAGCATGGTGATGTGATTGCTGAGCAGGAGATTACTCTGCCTGCACAAACTTACCTGCAGTGCCAACTCTGGAAACTCAGAAGATCTAGTTAAGCCATTGGTAGAGTACCTACCCAAAAAAATCAGGTGACTGCCGAGTTTCCTGGTAGGCTCTGCAAATACAGAACACAGGTAGGAAAACTTTTAAACTGTACATTGATGTAAACCCAATCTCTGAAACCTCAATAAATCAAAAAACATGATCATATAAATTCAAAAGTAATTTTTAGCCTTTTTTAACCACTTACGGACCGTCTGTACTTTGACGTTTAATACCGGGGTTATGGCAGCAGATAAGGTATATAATAGAAAAAGCCGCACTTATCCTAACATAATTAATATCTATAATCAATAAATATGGCAGCAAATAGTATTTTTTTAAACTGCGGACGGTCCGTTTTAACATAAGGGTGGTCCCAGTGGCGGATTCGCCAAGGGATTACCATTATGGGCATCGGGAGAGGTGCCCCCCCACCCACCACTTCCCCACTTACCGGCAGCGGGGGAAAATGATCTGGTCTGCTGTCCCCTCAGACAAGAAGTGGAGTGAGGGCAAGATGGTCCTCACTCGACTCTATGGCCTTGGAGGACTGGAGCGACGTCATACGTCACTTCCTAGCAACGAAATAAAGAGGCTAAGATGAAAAAAAATGACTTTTTTATTTTTATTTTTTAGTGTAGATGCGAGATGTGAGGTCTTTTTGACCCCAGATCTCACATTAAAGAGGTTCTGTCATGCCTGTTTCTATTACAAGGGATGTTTACATTCCTTGTAACAGGAATAAAAGTGATCAAATTTTTTTTTAAAAAAGAACAGTGTAAAAATAAAAAATAAAAGATAAAATAAATAGGATAAAAAAATTAAAGCTTCCCGTCCCCGTTAGCTCGCGCGCAGAAGCGAATGCATACACAAGTCACGCCCACATATGTAAACGTTGTTCAAATCCCCAGTACTTAGTGAGTGAGGTGATGATCTATCATCCGATAATGTGCAAGCCATGCATTTTTTTTTTTCTTGCATGTAAGCATTCTTTACAAAGTCAGAATTTAGCACATTCACTAAGCCCTGGGGGAAATTCCTTTGGAAAGTGAACAGCCTATTTTCTTTTAGTAAATCAACCCTTAGGAGTGCATTCACATTAGGCGCAGTTGCTTTGTACTGTACCTGAGTACAATTGTCCTCCTTCCCCACTCCCTCTCTGGTCTACACTCATACTGTGTTGGACCTGAGCATGCTTAGGTCATCACCCCTGCCATCAAGAGCAAAGTGATCCCTGCTTCCAAACTCCTTGAGTGCTCATTGATCCATGAGTGCTCCATGCTCAGGTATGGTTTATTGATCACACATAAGAATACTGTGCTGGAGTACAACTAAACCATGCAACAGACCACTTTTTTGAAGAGGGCCAGGGCATGGTATGTTGAATCATGCATTTGCTTTTCAAATAAACTGGACTTTGGGAGTCAAATGTGCTCAGCCATAGTATGGTGAATACACCCTAAAGCTGTCACCGTTGTCACCATAAGGAAGCTTGACCCGAGGAATGACATGTAGTATTTGTTGAAGTCTATGCATGCAAAAAGGAAATGTAAACAAAGAAGCGGCAGAAGATCAGCAGCTCTGAGATATATAACAAAATAAAAGTGAAAACAGTATTTAATGATGGAAAAGCATGGCAATTGTCATTCAGTTAGTGTTGATATTACCCTAAATAATAACATTTATCCCAGTTTTACCAAGACAATTATTCTGTTTCCCTTTTACTTACACATAGTTGGCTCTTGCAACCACCATGACCACTAGTAAAAATATATTTCTGATCACAGCTGATTTTCCTTTTTTTTTTTTTGAGAACTGGTGCTTGAGGTTATGGACATAGTTTCTTTCTTAGAATCTTGCATTCTTTTTAAATGTTCACATATCCAACGTGTAACTTTAACCCAGTGTTTTATGCCAATCACAACTATGCCAGAAACGCTAATGGACTTGTCCAATGTTATTTTTGTTGAAGACTTATTTTCCATTCAGCACTTAACATTTTCTCATAGGACTAATGAATGCTCCTGGCTGAAGGATTTTCCTTCTCACACTTTGAGGTTTTCAGCTGCCCTCTGTCTGACTAGGCTGATTTTGTGTCACTCCATAAATCCAGTAGCTGTTGATCTATTTTCTTCACTTACCACTTAGTGACTGCATCACCCAAGCAGTTCACTCTTCTGGGTTGAAGAGTTTTTTTTTTTTTTTTTTTTTTAGGAAAAAAAACATTTACATAATGACTATTAGAGCTGTAAAAATTAATAGTTCATGAGCCTAACCACAGGAAATCTACAGAGCATCAGTTAAATTGATCTGGATCCCATTTTATTTACCCACTGAGAAAATCTATTCTGTTTTCATTTTAAGCCACAAGCATTAAATTAAAAGCTGTGGTTGCAAAACCATTTCCTGACCTGAAAAAGGGAAACAAGAAGGTGATTGCATCCAACTCACAAGCCCAACAGCTAGAGAAGTGGTAATCAGCTTGGTAAATATTAAGCATCCTAAATAAGGCCTCATATATGTCCAAAGGGCCACACAACAACATCTGTATTTTAACCACATTGGGGTCACACACATAAAAACACATACTTTACAACAACGCACAGTCACACACTGTACTCAGGAGTATCCCACAAACCTGGAAAGGGGGAAAGGGAAAAACAAATGTACAAATAAATTACGGTGAAAAAATATAGCTTTACATACTCTGCTGTACAAATATACAAACATTTAAGGTGCCTGAGAACTGACGCACCCCCCACCAAACAAATTCTCTTGGTGGGGACCTTGAAGAAAAACACAATGCACATTTCCTAACTATCTATCTCTGAGATGATCCCACCTGTAGAGAATATTAGAAACATAGAAACATAGAATGTGTCGGCAGATAAGAACCATTTGGCCCATCTAGTCTGCCCAATATATCTGAATCTTGGCCCTATCTTATATGAAGGATAGCCTTATGCCTATCCCATGCATGCTTAAACTCCTTCACTGTATTTGCAGCTACCACTTCTGCAGGAATGTTATTCCATGCATCCAGTAAAGTAATACTTCCTCATATTACTTTTAAACCTTTGCCCCTCTAATTTAAAACTGTGTCCTCTTGTGGTAGTTTTTCTTCTTTTAAATATGCTCTCCTCCTTTACCGAGTTGATTCCCTTTATGTATTTAAAAGTTTCTATCATATCCCCTCTGTCTCTTCTTTCTTCCAAGCTATACATGTTAAGGTCCTTTAACCTTTCCTGGTAAGTTTTTTCCTGCAATCCATGTACTAGTTTAGTAGCTCTTCTCTGAACTCTCTCTAGAGTATCTATATCCTTCTGGAGATATGGCCTCCAGTACTGCGCACAATACTCCAAGTGAGGTCTCACCAGTGTTCTGTACAGCGGCATAAGCACTTCTCTCTTTCTACTGCTTATACCTCTCCCTATACATCCAAGCATTCTGCTGGCATTTCGTGCTGCTCTATTACATTGACTTCCCACTATTTGGGTATTGCAGTGCTATACATTTTGAATGGCTCCCCAATGCGCCTCAACAATGTGCATTGTGGTGTGTGCTGATTAGCAAAAAAATAAAAACTTTCCAAACACAACATTTTTGAGCATTGAAGCCCATTCAATTTGAAAGGCCTGCCCAACACTTATACAATTTAACTTTTTTTGCATTGTGCAGAGTCTTAATGACTGAACTTGCCCATCCACTCTCTGCAAGCATACAGATTGGCCATTAAGGGAGCCCATTATAGTAAACAAATGAATTCATTTGTTTTAAAAAATAAATCTTTATATCCCATCTACTTATTTAAATCCATGGTCCAGGGTCTTCTATCCTCTTCATTCCAGAGGAAGATGATTCTTCTTTTTAGTGCCATTGTCTAGGTGACAAGGGTTCTTCCTATTTATTTTCTAGCTGTGTTTTTTTTTTTAAGACATGATGACTTCAAAAAGAGACTGAGCACAGGCTGCAGGGATCGATCCACCGGTTGTCACTTCCAGAAGTGGTACTGGCAAGGTGCATGGCTAGCAGAATTAAATAAGTGTATCAAAGGCTTCAGAAGGTAATTTTGTTAATGTAATAACTTGTAAATGGGTGGGAGGGGATTGGGAAGAAGGGAAAGGAGCAGGGAGAACTTTTTCTGTTTCGATAAAGCTATATGTATCATAAACAGTTGCCATTGTTTATATGCAGTCTTTTTTTTATGCATTCCTTGTTTTTAAATGAAATTGCTATTTTAGCACACTTTATGCAGGCATGGTCCATTGTAGTCATCAGAAAACCTGCTATAAAATATGCAATATAACTATTGCTAGAGTGCATTCATGTAGAAGCAAAGGGGGAGATTTACTAAAACTGGCACACACATAATCTGGTACAGCTGGGCATAGTAACCAGTCAGCTTCCAACTTCAGCTTGTTTAATTAAGTTTTGACAATAAAACCTGGAAGCTATTTTGGTTACTATACTTAGCTGCACCAGATTCTGTGTGCACCAATTTTGGTAAATCTCCTTCAAAGTGACTGCAAGGAGGCTGCATAAGATCTTTAGCATTGAGACATAAAGGTTGAAAATTAAGTGAACATACACATTTGTAGCCTTCTTGGACAGGGTAAAGGAGCAGAAGACATGAACAAAGATGGCACATTGTCACATATACTGCGGCAGGTCGGCTCTGTCCCGCAAAACAACGTAACTGTATGTCATTTCACGGCACCGCTAGTGGGGGGCGCATGCATGCACCGATTGGCTACAGGGAGAGGCAATCAGTGGCTCTGGCAGCTACAACTGCCGCCGGGCACCTGCGATCGCTCCCGGTGGAGACAGAACAGCGGTCTGCCATTCGTTGTAAACACGGCAGACCGCTGTTCTGTCAGTTATAAACGTAGGGATCCTGTGTTCCTCTTATTTAGAAACACATGTTTCTGTGTTCATGCAGCAAGCCCACCCCCCACAGTTAGAAAGCACCCCCTAGGGACACATTTAACCATTTGATCGCCCCTGGTGTTATCCCCTTCCCTGCCAGTGTCATTAGTACAGTAACAGTGCATATTTTTAGCACTGATTACTGTAGTAATGTCACTGGCCCCCCAAAGGTGTCAAAAATGTCAGTTAGGTGTCTGATCTGTCTGCCGCAATGTCGCAGTCCCGCTTAAAATCGCTGACCACCGTCATTACTACTAAAAAAAAAAATGACTTAAATCTTTCCCCTAGTTTGTAGACGCGATAACTTTTGTGAAAACCAATCAATATATGCTTATTGGGATTTTTTTTACCAAAAATATATAGCAGAATACAAATTGGCCTAAAATTATGAAAAAATTTGATTTTTAATTTTTTTTTATTGGAATGTTATATAGCCGAATGTAAAAAAAATATATATTTTTTTCAGAATTGTCGCTCTTTTTTTGTTTATAGCGCAAAAAAATAAAAATCATTAAATGGGAAAAACTTCCAGTCCAGAAGTAGTTAAAGCAGTATTAAACTCTGTAAAAAAAAAAAATAAAAAAAAAATAATAGGTTTATGCCATTATATACTGGTATGCACCACATACTAGCTCATTTTGACAGACTTACCTGTCAAAGGAAAACCTCCAGCACTGTGCTATCAGTAATTGGGTGATTCTATCTTCTCCCAGGATTCCTTGCAGGTTTGCTCTATTTGGCAACTTGAATGGTTGGGCCACGATGGCATCACTCCCATACATGTGCATAGGAGTCACTTCTTCACAACACAGAGTGGGTGCTATAAATGTACCCCGAAGTTTTCATGCACTGCTCAGTGTACATTACTTGTGACAGGCAGGGGAAACATTTATGACAGAAGAGATCACTAGGGTCTCCTCTATCATAAAAAGTCTGCCTATCAGCAGTTTTCTAAAATCAGAGTTTAATAGCACTTTAACAAAAAGTGCCTGAACAAGGTTCTTCAACTTGAGCTAATGGAATCTAGCTTCGTAGAAAGATCTTATTAAAACTTGAAAAAGATGTGAAAAGAAGCCAAACACTTCACTTACTGGCTGTGTATATTGTAAATGTAGCACAGACCTGGGACTGGTCATTGGTCTAGCTGTTTGGTCCTAGGTTTTATCCCCGATTAGTCACATAGCAGCCAGGCACATGGTAGTTTACAGTCACTCCAGGCAGAAAACAGGCTGTGTGTGTGTCTTTTTGTAGTTTATTTTGCTGTGAGAACTGGGATAGCCTGAGGGTGAGCCTTGGGATCCTAAAAAAAAAAACTTCTTGCAAAACTGTAATTAGGGGACTCCAAGGGCTCTTTCACACGGCCGCTCCGTGTGAGAGCTCCGCTGCGGTCCTTTTTTTTTTTTTTTTTCACGGAGCGGATGACATTTCTGTCATTCGCTCCATAGGTCTGCGTATCATCCCATCCATTTGCGGGTTATATGCGGACCTAATGTAAGTCTATGGGGGTTTGCGGATGTCAGCGGATGACACTGCTGACATCCAATTTTCCTTCCTTTCCGTTTTTTGAACGGAGGAAAAATAGGGTTCTTTTCCGTTCCAAAAAACGGAACAGAACTGAAAGGAAGGAAATCGGATGTCAGCGGATGGTCATCTGCTGACATCTGCAATGCCATAGACTTACATTATATCTGCAAATCATCCGCAAAAAAATAGGATGATTTGCGGACATACGGAACGCCCGTGTGAAAGAGCCCATAATCTGACCTGCTCCTTCAGAATGAGAACCACCCTCTTGAGTGTGAAGGGTAACTAGATCCCAAACAGGAACTCCTCAATTGGAGTGTAATCCTGAATGTATTGATGTAAGCTCTCACAGATATGGCAAAGAAAAGTCTCTGGAATCCACATGGCAGGCACTCATTGTCAGGGCCGGTGCTTCCACTAGGCAAACTAGGCAGCCGCCTAGGGCGCATTGCCACCTAGGGGCGCAGCCACGAGTCAGCACTCACTCTCCGTCATGAATGATCCTTGTGAGCTAAGGGGAGGGGCGGCAGTGGGGGAGGAAGAAGGGACAGAGGAAAATGCCAGGTGTCTGGGGCAGTGACAGAACTACCAGGCCCTGGTTTTCCACCATTGTTGGGGGAGCCCCAAGGGGCAGGAAAGGAGCCCACCGGAGTGCTACCTTCATGATGATCCTCTTTGTCTGGAGCTGAGCGGCCTGGGCGGAAAGTGACTCTCTACACTGAGCTGGTGGGCAGCCGTTCATTTCCCTGGGTCGGTATTAAGCAGGGAGTGGAGGAGAGCTGAACCAAAGCCGGAGCTCGGCACTGGAGGGCGGTACCTTTACTGGAGCAGAAGCAACAAGGTACTGGAATGGTCTGAAGATGTTGGTGATGAAGGAGGTGCGGAGCTCTCTCACTGCTGCTTCTCCCTCCACCAGGAGCCAGTTGGAGCTGTGGTGAGCACTGTGGTCCAGGAGTAGAGCGTCCTGGGAGAAGGAATAAGCAGGATCATGGTGAAGGAGAGCAGAGTGCAGGCCACTCTCTTCATACTGCCCAGTGAATGTCCCCAGAACAGGGGATCAGGGTCCCTGGGTGTGACATGGAGGATCCCTGATGTGAAAGAGAATTGGGGTCACCAGGTGTGCCATGGGGAATCAGAGTCACCAGGTGTGACATGGGGGAGTGGGGTCACAGGTGTAACAGGGGTTCGGGGTCATCAGGTGTGCCTTGAGGAATTGGCATCCCTGGGTGTGCCATGGGGGATTGAGGTCCCCAGGTGTGACATGGAGGAACATCAGGGTCCCCAGGTGTGACATGGAAAAACATTAGGGTCTCCGGGTATGACATAGAGGAACATCAGGGACCCCTGATGTGACATAGAGGAACATTGGGGTCACTGGGTATGACAGCATGACACGGAGGAACACAGGGGTCCCTGGGTATGACATGGAGGAACATCAGGGTCACTGGGTATGACAGCAGTATATGAAGGACTATTGGGGACCCAGGATGTGACATGGAAAAACATCAGGGTCCCTGGGTGTGACATAGGGGGACATCAGGGTCCCCAGGTGTGACATTGAGGAATATGGGGGTCACTGGGTATGACAGCATTACATGGAAGAACCATCAGATCAGGGTCACTGGATATGACATAGAGCAGTTTTTAACCCCTTCCCTTTTTATTTTTTTATTTTTTTATTGGGGGGGGGGGGGAAATAGCTGATCTTGCCTAGGGCATAAAACATTCTAGCACTAGCCTTGCTCATTGTGCCCTGTATACTGTGTTGACACCTGCAGTACCAGTCAGCTTCTGTACTTGTTTCCTGTGCCCTGGATCCTCAGATGAGCTTTCTGCTTGCTTTCAGGATGCTAGGCCAAAGTTCCCGAAGGCCAAAGCAGGAGCTGGGACCCTAAGAAAATGTTTGAAGCTGCAGGTAATCTCCCAAGGATGCCTCAGCCCTCAGGTTGGGACTTACTCCCCCAGGAATAGGAGAAGGCTGTTTCAGGCCCCAGACTATTTATACCCTTCAGGGCCCCCTGCTGGTCACTCACTCCTGTGACGAGGGATTGGTTGAAGAGGCATGAACATGCAGGCCAGGGTCAAAGCACGTCAACCCACTATTTCCCAGAGTTCAGTGGCATGCAAGGGAAAGTAGCTGAGCTTGTACCAGCAGAACCTAGAATAGACACTACGAAATGATAACTGCTCTCCCTGAATACATGTAGGAAAAAAACTAAATTTACCTAACACTAGTAGCCTATTGGGAGGCACTACATAAAAAAAATACAAAATATTATGTTTCATATTTACCTAATTAATCAAATAAAAATATTTCTTATATTTTTAAATTTTCGTCATTCCCCTAATAAAGAAAGATAACAAATAAATACAAAACCATTATACTTTCCTTTTAACTAGTTTCCACCAGGCCTATAGTCAAATGTCACCATTGTGGGTAGACGTAATATGACGTCCTTTTGCAATGGGCCATGCTGCAGCGTGATCTGTTACCCACTGTGTCTACCGGTCTACCGGACACAGCGAATGACTGATCAGTGTACCGGCTACTGCCGGTATCATGTGACCACTGTGACCAGTCACAGTAAATCACATGACAACTGTACACAATGGATGGCTTTCATTTATGCCATCCCTTGTGTACTATTGTGTTGATCTCTGTGATTAGTCACAGTGATCACATGGTACATACAAGGCCAATCACAGCCCATCTGTACCATGGGATTAGCTGTGGCCAATCACAGCTAACCACAATAGCAAACACTGAATAAATCCATTTCATTTAGTAAAAATGGTTTCTTATAACAGTGAAATGCACTGGTATAAGCAATCATAATGTGCAAAAAATAAAATTCTGATCACTTTCCTAGAGTAGTACAGTGTTACTATAATAACACCACATTGCTGTGGTCATAGTGTGTTAAAATAAAAAAATAAAAA
This sequence comes from Pelophylax lessonae, assembly GCF_965119305.1. Taxonomy (NCBI): domain Eukaryota; kingdom Metazoa; phylum Chordata; class Amphibia; order Anura; family Ranidae; genus Pelophylax; species Pelophylax lessonae. Next base: position 352,149,194 of record NC_138768.1, read on the forward strand.
TTGAAAAAGAATTATTAAAACCTTGTTTTTGTTTTTTTTCCTTTTTACATGCTGTCAGGAGTCAGTGTCCCTAATCACAACCACACCAGTTATATGATAATGCTGTACTGCACTAGTGACAGTATGTAAAAAAAAAAAAAAAGTATTTTCTTAATTTTCAAAAACATTTTAAGTTTAATTTCACCATGCCACTAAATAAATACCCTGGACTGTCTACTTTCCAAAAAGGGGTCATTTGAGGGATATTTGTACTGTTTTCAGGCCTCAAGAGATGAGATAGTCCGTCAGTACATCAGGATTGATCGATTTTCTGATATATACAGTATATACATTATATTTCATACCAAATAGAAAGCACTGATTTGGGTTACTTTCACCAAAGATATATAGAAAAATACAGTTTGGCCTAAATTTATGAAGAAAGATTATTTATTTGAAAATGTTATAACAGAAACAAAGAAAACATTTTTTTTTCAAACATTTTTGTCTTTTTTTTGGATTATTTAGCAAAAAATTTAAAACAAAGTGGTGATTACATACCACCAAAAGAAAGCTCTATTTGTGCGAAAAAATTAAATGGGTACAGTGTTGCATGACCATGCAATTGTCATTCAAAATGCGACAGAGCTGAAAGCTGAAAATTGGTCTTGGCAAGAAGGGGGTGAAAGTGCTTGGTATTATTAGTATCGTGAAAACTTCTATTAACTGTAGTTACCCATGGTGATCAGATTTTGTATCTCAGAAGCTTAGCATGAAACAACAAAAATGATTTCCATCTGAACTTATTTTTGGATGACTTTTAATACAACATTCGTACACAAATCTTACATTAATTTAGTTTACACTGCACTTTTATTCTTTAATGACATGAAACGACATGGAAGTGACTTTTCTTCTCTTTTACCAATCATGTTGGTCTTTATTACAATGAAGCTTACCTCTTATACTAGGATCATAATTGCATTTAAATTTGGTCAGTTAAGCCTGAAGACTCTAGAGGACTAGATTTCAGATGAACTGTTCCCAGCATCATTATAATAAGGGTTTGTGTACAAGGCCATTAAAGGAGTGCTTGAACTCTGTAAACATTGCCTGTGGTTACACATCAACTCCATTCAAAACCATTGTTTTAGCTTTATGTGATTGCTGGCTAGATGAATCACATGTGTTAGGGAAAAAAAGTAATAATGCAGACCTAAAATGTTTAAACCAGACAATGAGAGCTGGCTGCACATCTTCTCTGGGAAACTGAGTCATAGGTGCTTAATTTGAAAATATCACTTTACAGTTCCAAATTTTTAAAGAGCCACCGCCTTTTAACAACACTTTACTAAATAGAATGCATTGAGCTTCTAAAGCCAAATGAGAGGATGGCATTGTAGAAGCATATCAGGCTTTAAATATTTAAAGCTGAGGGAAACAAAAAGTGTTTTTTACACAGTGTACACCCTATGAACTTCCCTTATCTTCTTCCTTTTGGTATGTTAAACATACCATTGAAAAACTTTTCTCTCCGAGTCCTTCTCTTAGGACCACAGAATGATTAGTCCTTATGTTGTGGAGATTGGTGGGTCTTAGTAATCTGTCAAAATTGTCAGGCTCCTGCGTGAAATGCATTGAGGTCTGAGCCGCTTAAGTCATTTCCGGCTTTACTCCCTACGCCACACCTGGGTTTGTGGAACAATGAGGCAAGCAAGGTCAAAATTGTCAGGCTCCTGCGTAAAAAAGCATTGAGGTCTGAGCCGCTTAAGTCATTTCCGGCTTTACTCCCTACGCCACACCCGGGTTTGTGGAACAATGAGGCAAGCAAGGTCAAAATTGTCAGGCTCCTGCGTGAAATGCATTGAGGTCTGAGCCGCTTAAGTCATTTCCGGCTTTACTCCCTACGCCACACCCGGGTTTGTGGAATGCACGCCAGCTCTGGAGAACGAGCAGCGGAGGGGTGGTGTCTCCTATCCTACAGTCGATAAGGCTGCATATGTTGGGCATTGTTGTGAGTGCATAAGTCTTATATTACTTATACAGTATGGTTGAATAAATATATTACACTATATGATCCCCTCTTGTGGTCTTTTTTGGAGTACATGATTTTAGAGACAGAGAGAGTAACAAGTGGGTGGGAGAAGATTTAGTTCATGCCCCCCAAAAGCTAGATTCGGGTTTTTTACTACGTGATGGTCACCTTGCTTGCCTCATTGTTCTAGTGAGCATATATTTTTTAAGCACGTGGTGGAGCACTTTTTAATTGAAGACTTGGGAACATCTTTGAACTTTGTTAAGGAGCACGGTGATTGGAAAATCTTTCAACAGATATATGTACTTTTGAGATGTATTTATGTTATATTTTTAATAGTGGTTGGAATCTATTAATTTGTGAATTGTTTAAAATATTTGTGGTGTAGAAGACAGTGCATACTTTTTTAAGGCACATGCACGAAATGTCTGTATCAGCTTGGTAAGACTATTTGAAACTCCACAGATATCCATGAATGCCAGATAATGCCAATAACTGGGAAAGGTCAGGGCTAATGAGCAAGTGCTTACAAATGACACTATTTGTTTGGTCGCAGTGGTTTCAAAAACATCTGTGGCTTCCTATAATTTGTTCCCCTTCCCCCATAAATATAAAAGTAATGTTATCATTACTTTTTGGTCAGACTGATGTCATTGATGCTTCAAGGTTCTAGAGAGTTAATGTACATTTCTATATCAAACAGTGGCAGCACTATTAACCAATGCCCACGTAAACAAAAAAAAAAGCAATGCATCTGTACTTCATATTAGTCTGGCGTGGGCTAAAGTAAACCTAGTTATGGTTAGCTAATATACATCTATTCTAAACATGAGTAAGAATAGCTCCAGTACACAAATAGGGGAATCAAAGTTCTTCCTTAATAGCAGAAAAATATTTTGCAGGTGTATTGCCTTGCCCTTCCCTGGATACTATTTTATTATTCAAATGCACTTTAATGGTACACAGGTCTTTGGAAGATCCAGATAGCCCTAATGGAAACAGGTTTCTAAAAGTCTATCTATTAAATTTTTAAACAGGCACTAAATCACTGCGGATGTCCTAATATCCCTCAGGTGCGTTGGCAATAGATGGGCATTATTATGTTTTTAAAGGGTAACTCCACTTTCGTGGGGGAAACAAAATCTGCAAATAAAGAAAAAACAATATAGTGTATACAATTGCGACACAAATCATATTGTAATTGAATGTTATTAAAAATGACCTTTCCTTTTTATTCTGCAGCTGTTGTCATTTTCTGAAAATGCAATGCATTATGGTTCCCTGGAGGTGTTCTGTACACAGAATGTACACTGACCACACCCCAGAAACATAATTTCCTGCTTGTGTGATTGGCTCACCAATTTTCCCAGAAGTCTGCCTAAGATACAAGTCAGATTTCTGGCTTCCCCTGCAACAAAAATGTCATTTTTGGTGAGATATTCCCAATAGGAACATGTCTAAAGGGATGCAGGCCCAGCAGATTTCCTCAATAGAGCCCTGCAGCTGCCACAGCTGACATATAATTATGAAACCACTCCCATTTGACCCTCTCAGCACAGAGGCACAGAGGAACAAACAATGATTTCTTCAGAATAACAAAAAGTAGGAATCTGCAACAAAGTTTGTTAAAATCTCTGCATGTACAGAGATCACCCAGAAGGGAATTTTTTTTTCTCAACAAAAGTGGAGCTACGCTTTAAATATGCTGCAGGCAAAGAATAGTCAGCACAAAAAGAACAATATAAGTGTTTTTCCATGTTTTCCCTATTTTTAGTACATTTTGTGCCTATAACCCTGCATTGTTTTATACAAGTCTCCAAAAAGGTTATCATCGCATAGAGAAATCTAGACAGTATTGTCACCTTGGGGTTGATTTACTAAAACTGGAGAGTGCAGAATCTGGTGCAGCTGTGCATGGCAACAAATCAGTTTCCATTTTTTTTTTGTCAAAGCTTAACTGAACAAGCTGAAATTAGAAGCTGATTGGCTACCGTACACAGCTGCACCAGATTTCTCTCCAGTTTTAGTAGACTAAGCCCCATGAGATGCTTTTTAAAATGACTGCTTTATACTTGAAGACTTCAAGTCCGACAGAAGAGCTGGATAGTGACTGAATAACGAACCAATGACATTTTTTACCTACTTGCCTTGTAATAAATGAGCAAACTGCAGTGAAGACCATGGCAATGCCAAACCAAACATCATCATCTTGGTAGACAGCACAGCTTATACACAGCATTAAAAATGGCATTTAGAAGCTTTTTAGGACCCACCTTGTCCCTCCATACTGTACTTTCTGTTTTCCCAACACCAGCTGTGACATAAAAGGACACCAAAGACGCATTCAACAAAATAAACCTAAATAAACCAAAATTAGTGTAGCGCAACAAAAAAAGTCCAAAACACCACTGTGCAATTTGTGACCCTCTACCATCAATCTAATTGCACAGTGGTGTTTTGGACTTTTTCACCATTTTATGGGTTTTTATTATATAATCTATTATTTACATTGTATTGTTGCGCTACACTAATTTTTTTTTTTTTTTTAAAGAAGGTGTTGTGGAATCACCTGCACAGTGTTTAGCGAGCAAAAAGTTTTTTTTTTTTAATTATTATTTTTTCTGTTGTGTATATTTTAGTTTTTGTGATGATTGAATTTGGATATAATTTTGACCCAAAGTAACCCTGCCATTTCTGACCTCCATCTGAAAATGCTAGTTGATTACTCATTTTCTCTGTCACAGTTTAGCCTGAAATGCGTTATCTGGTGTTGTCACCTGCATGTGGAAGTTACAAACAAGAATGTTGGACATAGGACTCCCTCCTGCTTTCAGTCACACTGATATGAAACACATATGCAGATCAGGAAATTCAGACAACTGTCAGAAGACCTTATCTTTAGACTTGTTCCAAGAATTCCTTAAAGTGGAACTAAATTTCTCAATCAACATTAACTAGTTATAATCTTTATGCTACTAGCCTTAGTAAATAGACAGGAAGGTATATTATAATTACTTGTTTTGAACTTTTTTCCTTTTTTTTTTTTTACATTTTTTCACTTGCTTTCTGGTTTCTGGTCTAGGCCAAAAAGTTATCATACGTTCCAAGGGGCTTTATGGCATTCTTTTTTCTTTAGTCTAGAGGTGGGTGGGAGGGAACCGTCTTAGCTAGGCACCCCCTCCTGTCTGCATGCTTGACCTAAGAGCAGATGGGTTCCAGGAAAAAAAAGTGACATGAATCATCTGCCCTTACTCAAGATGGCTAGGGCTAAAAATGTTATGGGAGTGTTTTTCAAAGTGATTTCTCAACAAAATAAAGCATGGAGAGCAGACTGGCCTCTAGTGACTCTGATTTTTGGCACAGTGCCAAAAATATAAAGCATTTGAGCATGTGTAGAGCAGTGTAAGACAGTATAGTGTAATGTTTTACATAGCTATACCTGCAAGAGGAGCCTGCCTGGAGTGATCTAGCAGGACCTAAGTTTGTGAGTAAAGTTCCACTTTTACTATCCACTATGAAGCCAGAAACATACAGGTGACAAAAGGAGCAAAATTGCTAAACCATAAGGAATAATTGCTTAATTAGGAAATTCATATGAAAGTGTTTGTAAACCACAAGACTGGCTGTGCAGTATTGCAAATCCCTATGTACTCTCTGGTTTGTCCAGAGTTTCCCTTTGGACTAACAAGCTAGTAGCAGCAGCAACCAGCAGTAGATACTGTACTTTTTCTATAGTACCTCAACACCTGGGCTCAAGTCCTTTTCTGTGCAGACCTAGAGGGAAAGAAAAAAGTGAATTAGCTAAGCCAATGTTGTGGTCGGTAAAGCTTCCGGCACCAAATATTTCAAAAATAGAAAAAGCATGTTACCAGTGAAAACAGGTTTAAATGGGTAATCTTAAAAGTGACCCTATTGCCAATATGAAAAAAAAAAAAACTTGCAAAAGAAGACCTGTACCATCACCCGTTACCCGAACTTTGCTCTTTTCAAGGTCCTAGGGACTCAGAATCATGTGGAAATATCAGATACCTGTGTCCAGTATGTGCTGTGATTTCATCTGCAATCTTTATTTTACTACTGCGTCCTGTAGTGAACTTATACCTGTATTTGCTCTAACACCATAAGTGGATTCTTGTAGTTCATCTAAGTTTAGAATGGAGTTATAAGGTCATAGTATGTGGTTATTTTAAATACTTTAGCTATGAGTATTAGCTAAAGTAATATAGCTCATAGTAATACTTTAGCTATGAGTATAACTCAAGAGTTAACAAAAATAAATTATTGTGGGAAGTAAAATCTGACATAGTACATTTCTAATTCTGTGGATAATTTGATTAGTTAAAAAATGCTGAAAAACATAAAAGAGGAAACAGACATGTGTATTTTTATGCCTTTAAAAGCTTTTCAGTCATGTAACTTTACGCTCACTTGTGTTTACATCACCTCCAGTGCCATATGAATGATCATTCAAGAATGTAGCTTAAATGTTATATTTATTCTGCAAAGTAGGAAACAAATGATTTGTGGTTTCTGGAACTGGAGACATATTTTTGTGACCTATAATTAATATCATACAAGTTCTTCCATGATGGCGTAATTATTATGGTAATGAAGAGGAATACCTTCGGGGGGCTACACGAAACCCGCTTGTAAGGCCGAACTAAATAATACACCTCAGGAAGTGCCGCCATGGCTAACAGAGGATAGACTTAGAGCTAAACTAGAGAAACTTAACATAAATAAATCCCCGGGACCGGATGGCTTGCACCCGAGGGTTCTTAATGAGCTCAGCCAGGTGATTGCCAGACCATTATTCTTGATCTTTAAGGATAGTTTACAGACGGGTATGGTGCCAGCTGATTGGAAAAAAGCCAACGTGGTACCAATATTTAAAAAGGGGCCGAGATATATCCCGGGTAACTATAGGCCGGTCAGCCTAACATCAGTAGTCTGCAAAATTTTGGAGGGGATGATAAGGGACCACATACAAGACTTTAGTAATGAAAATGGTATTATAAGTAGAAATCAGCATGGATTCATGAAAAATCGTTCGTGCCAAACCAATCTGTTAACCTTCTACGATGAAGTGAGCTGCCACCTAGATAAAGGTAAGCCTGTGGATGTGGTGTATCTGGACTTCGCAAAGGCCTTTGACACCGTTCCTCACAAACGCTTACTGTACAAACTAAGGAAGGTAGGTATGGATCATAAGGTGAGTACCTGGATAGAGACCTGGCTCCAGGGGAGAGTCCAGAGGGTGGTGATTAATGGGGAGTACTCGGATTGGGCGGGTGTGGAAAGTGGGGTCCCCCAGGGTTCTGTCCTGGGACCAATCCTGTTTAATTTATTCATAAATGATCTAGAGGAGGGGATATCTAGTACAATCTCAGTATTTGCAGATGATACTAAATTAGGCATGCCAATATCTTCTATGCAGGATGTGGAAATCTTGCAAGCAGACCTGAACAAAATAACGGGGTGGGCAACCACATGGCAGATGAGGTTTAATGTAGAAAAATGTAAAGTAATGCACTTGGGTGCCAGAAACCAGAAAGCAAGCTATTCACTAGGGGGTGAACCTCTGGGTGAGTCTAGGATGGAAAAGGACTTGGGGGTACTGGTAGACAACAGGCTTGGCAGTGGCATGCAATGCCAAGCCGCCGCAAGCAAAGCCAACAGAATACTGGGATGTATAAAAAGGGGGATTCACTCCAGAAATAAAGAGATTATTCTCCCGCTCTACAAGACTCTGGTCCGGCCACATCTGGAGTATGCTGTCCAGTTCTGGGCACCGGTCCGCAGGAAGGATGTGCTGGAACTGGAGAAAGTCCAGAGGAGGGCAACAAAAATAATTAGGGGAATGGAGGACATCGGCTATGAGGAAAGACTACAAGCACTGAACCTATTCTCTCTGGAGAAGAGACGATTGAGGGGGGATATGATATCAATGTACAAATACTGTACTGGCGACCCTAGCATAAGGAACAAACTATTCAGAGAAAGGGAATACAATAAGACACGTGGCCACTCACTAAAACTTGAGGAAAGGCGGTTTAACCTTAAAGTGCGTAGGGGGTTCTTCACTGTAAGAGCGGTAAGGATGTGGAATTCTCTTCCACAAGCAGTCGTATCAGCGGGGAGCATAGATAGTTTCAAAAAACTATTAGATGTACACCTTAAAGACCACAACATACAGGGGTACACAATGTACGGTTAAAAGCAAACACACACGCATCATGGGTTGAACTGGATGGACTTGTGTCTTTTTTCAACCTCACTAACTATGTAACTATGTAACTATGTAACCTATATGATGGTCTTAGAAGTATTGACAGATTGTGCTGAGATTAAATGAGCAGGTAGCCATTGTTTCATGAGTCCCTAAGTAGCCATTATCTTCTATATTTCTAGTTCTATTTTTTTTTCATACATAAAACTCACCCAGTAGTGTATTTAGATGCATATTTTTGCATATTTGGATAGGGAGACATCTATTATATATTTACAGTATATATAATTATAATATAACTTTTATTGGTTATGTAGACACAAAGAAAAGACTGCATAGCTCCAAGTCTCAAGCATATTCCTCCACCCCTCCTCCACACTGGGTGCTGGCTTTAGGAGCTTGTCCCACTCGGCACATGTGGCAAGAATGCTGCGCTTTCAAAAAGTCCCACCATGAAGTTTAATTAAAGCAGTAGACTTTCAACATAGTCCCCAACCTACATCATGCCAATGATTATGATCGTGACAATCAGAGTTGTATTTATTATTGTAGCAGCCTCCTAGGTAGGTGCTAGAAGAGAGAGTATAGTTGTTGGGTCTTTCTGCTTACCAGAGAGATTGCCAGGTACATTTATATTGCTCTCTGACCAACAAAGAACAGGATCTGTTAATGAGGTCTGCTCATGGTGCTCAGCTGCAGCTCAGCTTGTCTGAAGTGTTTCACACTGGTCCAATAGGGAGGCATCTTGGACAGTGGGAGGAAACCTGACAAATGAGTGCACAGGCATTTACTATAGCCCTGGTGATTGGCAGAGGAAAGTGCCTCGGTGCATGCTGGGATACTGTAAAAATGCCAAGGGCACATGTGCTCGGGGTCTTTCAGCTGGAGAGTGGGGTCCCGGAGGGAAGGGCAGCTGCCCCCTCCCCCCCTCTGTAGAAACTGCCATGCGGCCTCAGGTGGTCGACCTGAGGGCCTGAGAGTCAGAGGGTTGCTGAACCCAGATATCCTGCTGGACTGACTGGAAGGGAGACACTGGAAAGGATCTGATTCTGCCTACAGTGAGTACAGATCTTTGTCGTGGAGTCTGTTCTGTGAGGGCCACCCCTTCTGCTAGAAGAGTCAGTGGACAGGTGTCAGTCAAGGGGATGCTAGAGAATGTCCTGAAGATAATGTAGTTGCATTAAGTCTGCTGCTATAGAGAGCAATAAGACTTTATTCTTCCATACAAGTGGCAGTATGGTCAAAGCAGTGTGTCTGCTTCCACAAAAAACCTGGTGAGGCCAAGTTAGGGTTGTCCTTATCTTCTATGAATAGTTCATGTTGGAGTATCCCACTATTCCCTTCTCGCATCCTGTTCCACAATAAATATAAAGCCAAATTCCCTGGACTGTTTACTGAGTAATGAGCAACTGGGAGCAAGGATAGATGAGTGAACTGACCCATTGTCTACAGGTAATCAGATGAGACCCAAGAAGTCAGCACACAGCAAGTCTTACGGGGACAGTGCTACATTATAATAGTGTATTTTAAAGCCCCAAACTTCCACAATTTTTAAATTATTATTATATTATTATTTTCAGGCCATCATGGTTTTTACCAAAGTCTCAACCACCTCTCCTAAGCTGTAAATGGGCTAAATGGGATTGTACATGCGTCAGGGTCTTGATGTTTCACTTTGCGACTTGGCAAAAATTATAACCCCCCCCCCCCCATGGCATTTAAAGGACAGTGCTGCACTGGATGTGACCCATTCCAGTAAATGGGTCATGTCACAACTGCAAACAAAGCACTATGGGTCCTGGTTGCAGCATGGTATTCCCAGAACTGCACTGCTCTCTGGAAAGTGATCCACATCAGATGAACACATTTGTACACAAGCTTTTTAAGCCAAAGGCAGACACAGTCACCAGGTGGTTTTGACAGCTTTACTGCAAACTACTGCAACAAGAAAAAATGATGCACAGGCAAAAAATGCTTTGCTCTGTAGCTGCAGACACTGTGGAGCAGTTCATCCTCAAAGTTCACAAGCATCAAGAACCTGCTCTGTGTTTACATTAGAGATTAGAAGAAGGCTGGAAGGCTGCACAGCCACTCCTAAATGAAGAATTGAATTACCTAAGCTCAGATTATGAAACTGAAATAAATGAGAATGAAATACTCCACAGTGCCTACAGCTACAGAAATCAGAATAGGTTTTTGTTAAAGCCTATTGAGTGCTAGTATATATATATATATATATATATATATATAGAATAGGTAAATATTTGACTGCCCATAGCCTGGCCACCGTTCTTTATATAGGATAGCATTGTCTGGTTCCTCCTTTTTTTAAAAATACATGGAGTGGATGGCTAAATAGTGACAGACAATAAAGCTCAGATAAAATTTAAAATTGCAATCCTTTGCCATTCGTTGACACTTTCACTCTTTATTATTTCCCAATTTAGTAGAACATGTTCAAGTATTCTGAAACTTTCTGCTCTTTGCAAACATTTACATTTACATTTCATTTCTATAATATATATAACAAATCCCATGTTTTTTACCCATTCTATATATTCCAGGTCATCATCAAAAAGTTTTGTAAGGACATTGTTTCTAGCTCATGTACTTGTTTGCTCATCCTAATGTAGTTTTCATTCATTGAACCTTACATCACCTTATTTAATCTGCAGCTACAATTACAGTTCACCAGTATGCTAATAGGAGGGTGTTGTCCTAGACCAACTAGCACATTTTGTTTCCTCACATAGATAATGTATCTTCGTATTTCAGCACTCACACAGAATTAAGCCATGCAGGAAATAGTGTATTGATTTAAATAGAACCAAGGCAGAAATATCACTTGTCAGAAGCAAATATACATTTAGTTGCAGTAGAAACAAATACATCACATTAAGAAATTGAATTGCAAAGTGTTATGTTACTATTAGGTCGTGTATTTAAATAAGGGCCATAAATGTGAAATATGTAGGTATTTGCATTCACAATGCAATAAAAAAAAGGTTCTACTTGAAACACGTGTTCAGCACATTAATCTCACTAATTCCAGGGATAGTGGTAAAAAATGGTCTAGAGCTGGCAGGGTCTTGGGCACAAGTAGGGTTAATTAATGTGATGGAACGCAGGAATAAAAGCTAGCCTTTAAAGCTGGCCAGATAAAGATTGTTATCACATTTACTAGGCCCATGAAATCATTTGGCAGCAAGCAGAGCCCATCAGTTAAATATTTAATAAACAGCATAAGGATGCTGTGCTAATTCAGACAGACTTAGTATAGTACATTAAACTTCCAGTTAATGAAAATGTATGGAGTAGTAGTATGCTAAACGGCAGACTTCTACTTTTCTACAGCTCCACTATTGTTTTGTTTTTTTCAAAAACCTGCTACGATTCATGGATTACATTTGATTAAAAAATGTTGTACTCTGTCTTTCTTTGTAAGTGTGATATTTACGCCAATGCAATCAATGTATTTACTTTTCTATCTGGTTTCGGTATAAATTGTTGGCGAGTCAATGGTGGTTTAAGAACTGTATGGAAAATGTGTTGTATCTGGTATTTATAGAGGCTGATTTACTAATAAAAAAAAGATCTTTAATTACTTCTCTAGCTGGTTTAGGTATGAATTGTTGGCGAGTCAATGGCGGTTCAAGAATTGGAAAAAAAGAAAAAAAAAAAAATAATTGTATTGAAAATGTGTTGTATCTGGTATACATAGAGGCTGATTAACTAATAAAAAAAAATCTGCACATGGCTGGATAATTGAAGTGAATATTTACACAATTTATTAAACCAACCTAATACTGTATCATGTTGGGCATTTTGAAGGGGGGGGGGGGGTTTCAGGTTTAACCGCTTGCCGACCACCGCAAGTACATATACTGTGGCAGTCAGCCCCGTGCAGGCAAGGTGATGTATGGGTACGTCACTTGCCTGCGATGTATGGGTACGTCACTCGCCCCCGCTCGCTCACTCTGATCCCCCCGCATGTGACCGGTGGACCCGATGTCCGTCGGTCACTCGCGATCGTACATTAGAGAGGGAGAAAGGCAGGCAGCTAATGTAAACAAAGCCGCCTGTCATTCTCCCTTGTGTAACAGCAGAGATCATTCGGTCCTGCTATGTAGGATCGTTGATCTCCGCTGTTACATGAAAAGCCACATCCCTGCACAGTAAGAATCACGCCCCTAGGAACACACTTAACCCCTCCTTCTCCAATAAAGTTAGCCCCTTCCCTGCCAGTGTCATTTTTACAGTAACAGTGCATATGTATAGCACTGATTACTGTAGTAATGTCACTGGTACCCCCAAAAGTGTCAAAAATGTCAGGCAAGGGTCCAATCTGTCCGCCGCAATGTCGCAGTCCCGCAAAAAAATCGCAGATCGCTGCCATTACTCGTTAAAAAAAAAAAAAATGACAAAAATCTTTCCCTTAGTTAGTAAACGCAATAACTTTTGCGCAAACCAATCAAAATATACTTATTGCGATTTTTTTTTACCAAACATATGTAGCAGAAAACAAATTGGCCTAAAATGCTAAAAAATTTAGATTTTTACATTTTTTTGGGGAATTTCATATAATAAAATGTGAAAAATATTGTTATTTTTGCAAAATGGTCGCTTGTTTTTTGTTTAAAGCGCATGATGAAAAAAATCGCACAGGTGATCAAATACCACCAAAAGAAAGCCCTGTTTGTGGGGAAAAAAGGACGTCAATTTCATTTGGGTACAGCGCCACACGACCGCCCAATTGTCCGTTAAAGTCATGCAGTGCCGAATTGCAAAATACCCCCTGGTCAGGAAGGTGGTAAAATCTTCCGGGGCTTAAGTGGTTAAGACCCTGCTTTTACTACTAAGTGAACTGTAAGTTTCTAAGAAAACCAGCACTTTGGATTTTACTTAAAGAGGAAGTAAACCCTCCTCTACAACTTGTACCTATAGGTAAGCCTATGATAAGGCTTACCTATAGGTACTGTAAATATCTCCTAAACATGTACCGTTTAGGAGATATTTACCTTACATGTCGCCAGTGACGTCACTGGCGCATGCGCTCTGAAGGAACGGCCGATCGTGCCGTTCCTTCAGAGCCCCGTGCCGTGACTGTCGGCTCTAGCGCGCGTGCGCGGGAGTGACGTCACCGCGGCTCCGGCCAATCAGATGGCCGGATGCCGCGATCCCGGAAGACGGGCGACTAGACATGTCGCCCGTCATAGAGGTGAGTGAGCGGCACGGCGGGGGCTCGTTCTGAGGTAAGTATTGCATAATGAGCTAATATGCGATGCATACTAGCTCATTATGTCTTTCTTTTGCAGGGTGTAAAAAAAAAAAAAAAAAAACTCAAACGAGTTTACAACCTCTTTAATTAGGAAAACTGCAAAGTAGAGTAACCTCCACAATTAGTCAGAAAACATTTTTAACTGGCAGTGGTGAACATAGACTACTGAAAACAAATTTAAAGTGTTACTAAACCCACAATACTCTGCACTGTGTAAAATGGCTGTTTGATCCTGTCTTTCCTGATTCTCCCCTTCTTCCACTGTCCCCAATGCATCTCCTGATAGAACCACATCTAGGGGACAAGCTGCACTTATTAAGTTTGGTGTGTATTGCAAGAGATTTTTTTATTTCTTGGGAGAGTGCATGTGATTGGCACAGGACCAATCAGCACTGTCCAGACAGAGGATCAGGGGTCCTGCAGCCTCATAGGGTAGCCAGATGAAAACTCCTCCTACAAACGTTAACCAGACACTGATAGAAGTCCCAAGACTGCTCTAACTGCTGATGAAAAAAGATATTTAGCAGGTTAATATTTACTAAACCTATTGCACTTCCACTTCTGTTTACTGTGGGAGACCAGATAAAGTGAATGCAGGGTCCTGGGTTTAGTAACACCTTAAGGCTTGGACCATGCCTTTAGGGCAGAGTAAAACATTTTCTATGGTCATTCTCACATTCTTGCAGAAGTTTAATTTTCCAGTTTCCCTTGCATGTATGTCTCTGATGTAAGCCATCTGGGGTCAGGTGTTTTATCTCCAAGCTATCCCTAGATTCATCCCCTCCCTTTGCTTTCAGTACCTGCCATGATCGACAATTCAAACCCATGATTTAATATCAGAGGTGCCAATAGTTCATTATCCTAATGTTATGCTGCTGAATTTCTCAGCATCCTACATTGGTTCTAGTCCTGCTGTGCAAGAGCCAGAAAAAAAGGAACAGGTTTGGCTCACTCTGTAACTCTGGATTTTCCTTCTTCTCCCTATGTAATAGTCCAGGTTGCACAGGTTAGATGTCACCCCTGGAAAAGAGAAATGGACAGAGGGCGCACAAGCCTAGCGCATTATCTTTAAAACTATTTATTGCAATAGACATGTATAAGCATTATACTTACAAAACGATTATGAAACACGGGGAATAAGCAATGAGGGACCACCAGGGGTCTCCACTGGGCATCCCCAGAGCTCTGATGAAGGGGGAACACCCCGAAACGCGCAAGCGGTTTTTGGAGGTCTACATACTTCCACGGCCTGCGGCAGCTGAGGATGCCCAGTGGAGACCCCTGGTGGTCCCTCATTGCTTATTGCCCATGTTTCATAATCGTTTTGTGAGTATAATGTGTATGCATGTCTATTGCAATAAATGGTTTTAAAGATAATGCGCTAGGCTGGTGCGCCCTCTGTCAATTTCTCTTTTCCAGTATCTGCTTTGGGTTACCACGACCCGTTGAGAGTGGCAGCACAGCCTGAATTTACTACAATTCGACCTGAATTGCATTTTCAGGAAACCAACCGCAAGGCCACCCCTCAAGCGCAGGAGTCATTTGCTCTTTGTAGATGTCACCCCTGTTAATAGAATATACAGCAGTACTTATCAATTTATGTGCACTTCATTTTGGCCAGTCTAAAAATTTTTGTTACAATGGCTTCAACCCGTCACATAAAGAAATCATGGGGCTCATGACTCCTGAGTTAAATTAGATTGCATTGTAACTGGTAGTGAAATTTATGATGACTTGGGACATTAGCTGCTCTTTTTCAGTTATCAATGAGGAAAATAATACCTTAACATGTAGGTTCACCTAACAATATGCACCCAATACTGTTTTGGTAAATTATTCTTTAACCACTTCAATACAGGGCACTTTCACCCCCTTACTGCCCAGGTCAATTTTCCCCTTTTAGCGCTGCTGCATTTTGAATGACAATTGTGCGGTCATGCAACATTGTACCTACACCAAATTTATGTCATTTTCCCCCCACAAATAGAGCTTTCTTTTGGTGGTATTTGATCACCTCTGGATTTTTTCCTTTTTGCTAAACAAATAAAAAAAGACCGAAAAGTTTGAAAAAAAAAAAAAAGTTTTTTTGTTTATGTTATACAATTTTGTAAATAAATAAATACGTTTTTTCCTGCACTGATGAGCACTGATGAGACTGCACTGACAGGCACTGATGAGGAGGCACTAATGGGGTGGCACTAATGGGGTGGCACTGATGGGGTGGCACTGATAGGCGGCACTGATAGGCACTGATATGTGGCACTGATAGGTAGCACTGATATGCAGCATTGGTGGGCACTGATAGGCAGCACTGCTGGGCACTGATAGGCGGCATTGATGGGCACTGATGGGTGGCACTGATGGGCACTGATAGGTGGCACTGATGGGCACTAATGGGCACTGATAGGTGGCACTGGTGGGCACTAATGGGCACTGATAGGCGGCACTGATGGGCACTAATGGGCACTGATAGGCGGCACTGGTGGGCAATAATGGGCACTGGTGGGCGACACTGATAGATGGAAATGATGGGCACTGGTGGGCAGCACTGATAGGGAGGGCACTGGCGGGCAGCACTGATGGGGAGGGCAATGGGGGGCTCCCTGAGCCCTGATTGCCATCCCTGGTGGCCATAGTGGGCATCCCTGGGGGTCATAGGTGGGCATCCCTGGGGTCATGGGTGGGCATCCCTGGTGGTTCTAGTGGCACCCCCCCCCCCCGAGGGTCTGTACTGGTAATCAATGATCTGATTACCAGTACCGACCCCCGCCCTGTCAGGGGAGCCACTGATCGGCGCTCCTTTACGTGCCTGTCAGGCACGAACTAAGGAAAGCCTATCAACGGCTCTTCCTGTTTACTATGTGACCAGCCGTGATTATCCTGCCGCCGTCATATGACGTGCAGTCGGGATAATACAACCACAATCCTGCCGTCAATCCTGCCGTCAATTTGCTATAGGGCGGGCGGGATGTGATTAAAGTAAAACTAAACACTTACAAAATAAGTTTGAAAATTATGCAAAGTACTGTAAGAAAAACCAGACTTTTTAAAAAAAATACTATTTTGTGATTACTTTGCTTGTGTTTTCTTTCTTTGTAATGTGCACGCACTATAGGTTCTTAAATGTCTTTCTGGGGATGCATGAGGTCTCCAGGCTGAACATCACAGTTTTTCTAAATATGACAGATCATGCCACTTCTGCTTGTAGTCCAATTCAGGGGACACAGGTAACGGAGACAACACTACAGCTGAATTGAGCGTATTTTGTCTCCTAGGGATATAAAGGGCCTCAGGCCTCGTACACACGCAACGATTATCGGCCGACCGATCGGCCGTCTTTTGTCCAAGTTGTGTTTTGTTGGTTGGAATGTGCCTAGACTGCACACAAATTTTCTCGGCCAACAAAATTCTACTTCAGAAGTGATGTCATGTGCTGGTTTACTTTCCGTATGTTTTTTCTTCTCTGAGCATGCCCAGTCTTGCTCATCAGATTTTTGTCTGCTGAAATCTGTACTGACTGACCGAAAATCGGCCGTTGTGTTGACAGCCAACAAAAATTTTATAGCCTGCACAGCAGAATTTATTTGGCCGAAAAGTAGGAGTCGGTTGTCGAAAGCATCATACTAACAAGCCGAAAATCGGCCGATCGGACGTTGGCCAAAAATTCACGGCCAATAATCGATGCGTGTGTACGAGGCATTAGCCTTATTGATATGATTTCATTGAAAGCAGAAAATGTTAAAAAATAAAGATGAAAATTTTTGACATTGCAGGAACTTGTGAAATGACATATTTGGTTTGAGTATTCAGGTTTAGATACACTTCAAGTGACCATGATACTTTACTACATCCTAAAGGCATACATATTACACACAATGAGATGTCTCATACTAAATAGGTACATCTGGAAGCACAATGGATTTTGGACACATAAGTGGAATTTCAGAGGATGATTGGAGACTGGAAGTGTAATTAGAACTGCAGAATTGAGCAAAAATACAAAGTCTGGAAAGCAGACTGCTGAATATCAACTTAAAAGCCAGTTGGAATTTGGAAGACTGACTACTTCCTGGAACGCACACTGGAATTTTAACACAATAGGTTACTAATGCCTTTGGCAGCAATTGTGTAAAAACTGATTTACCAATTACTATGTAATATTCCTGCAAAATGATTTCCACATCACATATAATTTTATCCTCCTGAAGTTTAAAGTCAACATTAAACAATGGCTTAACTCCGGGTTAACTCTTGACCTATCGCTGAGAACGGATTTTTAAGCTTAATAAGCAACATGTATTGTTACGCTTTTTTCCAGCTTCTCCAGTAAAACAATTTTTTTTTTTTTTAGACAAAAGTCATTTTTTTTGTGTTTGCACATTGTTATCTGATATAACACTACTACAATATTGACAAAAGCCATGGTTGGCTGGACTTAGCACTACATTATTTTCAGCACAATGTATTGTGCATTAAAATTATTCTACAGAAACACACAGAATTATTTTAAGGTGTGTTAAAAATGTTTTTTTATGTTTATTTTTAAAAGATTTCTATAGAATAGCTTTCAGCTAACAATGCACTTAATGCACAAATTGTTTTTTTTTTTTTTTTAACGTTTAGTTAAAGCACTTTTTTTCATTTGATTTTCACTAGCAAGTCAAGCCCCGTACACACGTACCGATGGTCAGCTTACAAATGTTCCTCTTTTCTCCCCGGGATGTCGGTGTCTGCTGAAAAGTGCAAAGACAGCACAAGGACAGCACAAGAATTTTGTCCGCCGACTGCAGAAGTGATGTCATGTAATGGTTAACTTTCCCTGTGTTTTCTATTTTCTGAGCATGCCCAGTCTTGCAAATCTGCGGTCTGTCGGCCGAATTGTGTACTGACAGGCGAACAATCGTCCGTTCTGGTGTCGGCATACAAATATTTTCATGTTTGCACGAAAGACTTTTGTCCGCGGATTGTGCGCAGACATCTGTCGGAGGCACCATACTAACACGCGTACAATCGGCAGATCCTTCGTCCACCGACGTTTGTATGCCGACGATCGGTACGTGTGTACGGGCCTTCATTTATCTATGCAAGTATGCTCTCTTTCATGTTTGTATCTGCTTTGGCTATCTCATTGCTTGCATATTGTTTTGTATATCTTGTCTTCCTTGCTTCAATAAAATTTATATTTAAAAAAAAACACTTTTTTCATATTTTTTTCTGTTAGAACCATAGGCTCTATACATGTATTAGTCAAAGTCAATAATATAGCAAAAGTTTTAATTGTTTAGATTGTATTTTGACTGTAATTATGTTTTTTCAAAATGGAAAAAGTAAAACAATGACAAAAACAAGAGTAACTGAACAATGTTCTTGTTTATAACCATGATTTACACAACATTAAAAAAGATATTTAAAGAAAAAAAAAAAAAAAACGATCTTGTTATGTTGATAGAAGGAGTTGGGTTAAATTCAGCTAGCACAGCAGCAGTCTGTATTGGCTCACTACTCCTACAATCCTCCGAGAATTACTTTGTTCAGCATAAATTTTTAATTTATTACAGTGTTTCAAGGAGACGTACAGTAGAAATAACTCTGATAGATAAAAGATGCAAACGATTTGAAAATGAATCTACAATTCCTAATGCTTCCCTGGAAAGGTGACCTTGTAGAAAAGAAGCATGCCTTTTATGATTTTAGATCTTCTGGGGTTCAGCTCCAGAACATACTGTATTTTCTGGGTGATAGACAAAAAAAAAAAAAGACCTAATATTTTATCTATTGTGCCAATTAGTAATGAGAAGATGACAAGTAACCATTTGGGATAAATCAATATGTTCTTGAAAAGGCTCTGACTTCTGTGATGTTAGTGATGGGCTCTGTTAACTTTGTCATCAACCAAAAAGGGCACTTTCTCTTTAAGTATTGGCAGTTGGTGTGGTGTAGCCTCAAATTAGACCTATCTAAATAAAAAAAATAAAGTTCTACCAGGCATCATGTGATGTCTGCTATTAGGCAGGATATTTTATACATTTGAAAATATCACATTTTTTGAAAGGAATGTATGTATGTATGTTTTAACAATATATTTCTTTATTTTTTACGGCGAGGAGGGCAAATAATATATTTTTTTTCTTTACTCAGGAAAATATGAAAAAGTCCATGGAATATTTTGTATTATTCTTTGGAGTGATAAAATGGAGCTGTAGTATGCTTTTCAGCCTATTTCAGCCTTCAGCTTTGCAGACAGAAATCCAATGTTAAAGTGGTTCTGAAGGTAGAAGTTTTTTACCTTAATGCATTCTATGCATTGAGGTAAAAACCTTCTGACTGTAGCTCCCCCCCTAGCCCCCCTTATACTTACCTGAGCCCAATCTCAATCCAGCGATGTGCACGAGGGCAGAGGCTCTCTCGGCTCTCTCCCTCCTCATTGGCTCAGACACAGCAGCAGGAGCCATTGGTTACTGTCAATCACAGCCAGTGAAGTGTGAGCAGGGGGCAGGGCTGAGCCGTGCACTGTGTGTCTCAACTTGCTATGGGAGCACGTGGCAGTAGGGAGACCTGAGAGTGCAAGCAGGGGACTTGAGAAGAGGAGGATCAGGGCTTCACTGTGCAAAGCCATTGTAAGTATAACATGTGTTATTTAAAAAAAGAAAACTTTATACTTTACAAACACTTTAAGCTACTGAGGGAGAAAAAGACATAAAGGGTGGATCATCCCTTAACTTATTGGGTACCCCAGTTTAAAGTTTTATATATATACTGTATATATATTGTAACATGGGGGCCGTTAGCTCTAGTGGTAGATGCTTTTTTCAAGGCATTCACGTCAGTCAGCACTTTGGTTTAGGGCATATAAGGGCTGTGTGCACATGAGCACACACCCTGCTGGTCATTCACAAAACATGGACACATGGTTGGAGATTCCATCCCACCCAAGACACTATGGAATCTCCAAACTACAGAGCCCCATCCAGGTATGCCAAGACCTGGAGAAAGCTGAAAAAGCAGTTTTCTCCACTGCACATCTACGTTCTGCAGTTCTGCACGGAGCCAATGTGCACACTCCTTTATGTCCTTTAAATGACCATTTTCCCCGTGATAGAGTCTCGACCTGTCACAAAAAAAAAAATATATATATATATACACACAGTATCTCATCACATTTTTGTAAGTATTTTATTATATCTTTTCATGTGACAACACTGAAGAAATGACACTTTGCTACAATGTGAAGTAGTGAATGTACAGCTTGTATAACAGTGTAAATTTGCTGTCCCCTCAAAATAACTCAACACACAGCCATTATTGTCCAAACCGCTGGCAACAAAAGTGGGTACACCCCTAAGTTAAAATGTCCAAATTGGGCCCAATTAGCCATTTTCCCTCTCGGTGTCATGTGACTCATTAGTGTTACAAGGTCTCAGGTATGAATGGGGAGCAGGTGTGTTAAATTTGGTGTTATCGCTCTCACTCTCTCATACTGGTCACTGGAGGTTCAACATGACACCTCATAGCAAAGAACTCTCTGAGGACCTGAAAAAAGAATTGTTGCTCTACATAAAGATGGTCTAGGCTATAGGAAGATTGCCAAGACCCTGAAACTGAGCTGCAGTATGGAGGCCAAGACCATACAGTGGTTTAACAGGACAGATTCCACTCAGAACAGGCCTTGCCATGGTCAACCAAAGAGGTTGAGTGCACATGTTCAGCGTCATATCCAGAGGTTGTCTTTGGG
Organism: Pelophylax lessonae; assembly: GCF_965119305.1. Classification (NCBI taxonomy): domain Eukaryota; kingdom Metazoa; phylum Chordata; class Amphibia; order Anura; family Ranidae; genus Pelophylax; species Pelophylax lessonae. The sequence continues at coordinate 352,170,447 of NC_138768.1, forward strand.
AAAAAGACGTATAAGTGCTGCCAGCATTGCTGCAGAGGTTGAAGGGGTGGGGGGTCAGCCTGTCAGTGCTTAGACCATACGCCGCACACTGAATCAAATTGGTCTGCATGACTGTTGTCCCAGAAGAAAGCCTCTTCTAAAGATGATGCACAAGAAAGCCGCAAACAGTTTGCTGAAGACAAGCAGACTGAAAACATGGATTACTGGAACCATGTCCTAAGGTCTGATGACACCAAGATAAACTTATTTGGTTCAGATGGTGTCTTGCGTGTGTGGTGGCAACCAAGTGAGGAGTGCAAAGACAAGTGTGTCTTGCTTACAGTCAAGCATGGTGGTTGGAGTGTCATGGTCTGGGGCTGCATGAGTGCTGCCAGCACTGGGGAACTACAGTTCATTGAGGGAACCATGAATGTCCACATGTACCATGAAATACTGAAGCAGAGTGTAATCTCCTCCCTTCGGAGACTGGGCCACAAGGCAGTATTCCAACATGATAATGACCCCAAACACACCTCCAAGAGGACCACTGCCTTGCTAAAGAAGCTGGGGGTAAAGGTGATGGACTGACCAAGCTTCCCTTTTGCACCTAAACCCTATTAAGCATCTGTGGGACATCCTCAAATGGAGCAGCGTAAGGTCTCTAACATCCACTAGCTCAGGGATGTCATCATGGAGAAGTGGAAGAGGACTCTAGTGGCAACCTGTGAAGCTCTGGTGAACTCCATGCTCAAGAGGGTTAAGGTAGTGTTGAAAAATAATGGTGGCCACACAACATATTGACACTTTGGGCCCTGTTTGGACATTTTCACTTAGGGGTGTACTCATTTTTGTTGCACGCGGTTTAGACATTAATGGCTGTGTGTTGAGTTATTTTGAGGGGATAGCAAATATACACTGTCATACAAGCTGTACACTCACTACTTTACATTGTAGAAAAGTGTAATTTCTTTAGTGTTGTCACATGAAAAGATAAAATAAAGTATTTACAAAATTGTGAAGGGTGTACTCACTTTTGTGAGATATTGTATATATATATATATATACATATATATATATATATATATATGTGTGTATTTATTTTTGTACATTACGGGACACAGAACCATAAATCATAACATATGGGTTATATAGCCACCTACAGGTGAAGGACACTGGCAGCCAATCAGAAAGGTTGCCCGTCTATAAAACCCCTTCCACACAGGAAGTACTTCAGTTTTTCCGCCAGTGTCTAAAGGTGATGGTCACTGGGAGAGTCTCTCCACATCAGGATCAGGGTCCCGTCCCGGCACCTGCAGTGACTCAAAAGGGAAAGGGGTGATCCCTGGTGCTGCACATATTAGGAATCCTATGGAGGTTTGTTAGAGTGGCAACCTCAGCCTGGAGTCCCGTCCCGACTCCTCCAGTGACTCAAAAGGGAAAGGGGTGATCCCTGATGCAGCATATATTATTAATCCTATGAAGGTGGATAGAGTGGAGTGGAGTCCAGGCTGAGGTTGCCACTCTATTCGCCTCTATAGGATTTCTCAGATGTGTGGCATCGGGGATCACCCCTTTCCTTTTTGATGTGAGAGACAGCCAGTTTGGGATCTATAAAGCGTTTTGTGACTTTCTTTGAACAAAAGTGGTCATATATTTCTGATGAGTTCTGATGAGGAAAAGCATCATTTCTTTTTGGTGTCACTTTTTTACTACTTTTGGAGTTCTTTTGCAACTTTAATTAGACTTTTCTTATGGACTTTTTAGTTGTATGTATATTTATGATTTAAAGACACCTTCATTTCTTGTGGGGGTTGTGAGAATGTGATTTTTTTGGGGGGTTGATTAACATTTTAAAAAACAATTAGATATATTTGATCTAAAGTCATTGGAGTTTTCCATTAATCATAGGGTAAATCATTATACAGCAGTTTCAAAGCACAGTAATTTGCAGTGGGTCAGGTCAGAAGGTCTATTAATTGTTTCCAAAGTAAAAGCACATTGTGCATACTTAAATACATATTTACATAGGCTGCTCTATGATTAGGTTGAGGACAGCATGTGTGTGGCCACACAATCCGATCCTTATGGTAAGAAAAATAATGTGATTATTGCAGTGTTGTATATTTAGGTGTATAGGTTTTCTGTATTAATAACATGCAGAAATATCTCCAATCTGATTTCTTACAGCATAAAATAAACATTATGATCTTCAACAGAATAATGATGTCTTAAAATAACCTACAGAAAAGGACTTCTAATCATGTTACCTGATTCCCTCTACTTCTCTCCAACACTTAACAGCCACTTCAGCCATTTGTAGGATAAATATGTCAAAAAAAGCTAATGAAAGTGATGATGATTCTTTAACTGGCTCTCCTGGGGATTCCTCTGATTGCAGCCTTCCTGAAGTGACTGATCAGCATTAGTGGTAATGCTGTCAAAACTCTCTCTCACACATAAAGGTGCAGTTCCTCTTAGCAAGCCAAATGCTGACTTGCCGTTTGCAGCATATTAAGGATACTCAACCACTTAAAATGGAAATCTATAATATATCATTTGGTCTTCTATATTTCAATTTACAATAATATTTTTAGATGCAGAAGCATTAACAACGCTGTTGAATTAAAATCTGTATATGCAGGAACTTTTTAATCTCCAAGTATGGTTGAACATAATATTTTACTTGGTTTATGGGACCTACATAAGGTGAATTGATAATAAAGAAGTTTGAAGATCTCTGAATCTCAGCACCCTGGTACAATATACCAAAGTGGTAAGCATTATTATGATAGGTGATATGTTGCCAGCAGCAGAATCACATAGGGGAGTCAAACACTGCCAAACCGCAGCAAACTGGCAAGAGAGTGACATTGTGCGGGTCTGTTTAGAAAGAGATTGATTATAGCAAAAGGAAAGTGGTCAGTTAGTGATCATGTTTGCTGGCGAGCTCTCACCAACAACAGGATCACTCATGTGGTATATGTCTAAAGAAAAAGTAAAGAAAAAAGTAAATGTTCAGTTAGTTGAAGCTGTGTTTACTTTAATTATCCAAATATGTGAAGTATAGTTAACAGTTAACATTTAAAAGCAAGAGAGTCACAAAGGTATTGCAATCATTTTTGTGTGTAATAGACTTCAATCGACCCACACCAAAAAAAAAAAATATTAAGTTTTTGATACCTTTTTTACGTGCGTTGTATTTTGCATTTTTTTTTTCTTCCATAAAAGACTGTGTATAGCCGGTCGTTATGGAGCGGGTCGGGAAGCCAGCCGCTGCCTCCTTATAGTTTTAAAATAACAAACATGTTATTTTACCTGCCCTGTGTGTGCAGTTGGTTTTGCACAGAGCAGCCCGGATCCTCCCCTTCTCGGGTCCCTCTTCGGCTCTCCTGGCCCCTCCCTCCTGTTGAGTGCCCCCAGAGCAAGCAGCTTGCTATGGGGGCACCTGAGTCCAGCTTCAGCTCCATGTGTCCATTCAGACACAGAGCTGCGGTTCGGCCTTGCCCCCTCTCTCTCCTGATTGGCTAATTGACTTTGATTGACGACCAATGGTGCTGCTGCTGTGTCTCAGCCATTTAGGAGAGAGAGTCCCGGACGGCCAAGAGACTCGTGGACATCGCTGGACAGAGATGGGGCTCAGGTAAGTATTAGGGGTGCTTGGGAGAATGCTGCACACAGAAAGCTTTTTATTTTTAGGTGTTATTAAACCCACAACAGTAAAATCTGTCTGTAGATGCATGCTTCTAATGCATCTGCTGTCTAATAGCATGCTTGTTATACTCACTGTATAAATGAAGTGATTAATCCTCTGCAATGTGTAAAAAGGCTGTGTGATCCTGCATGCACAGATCCTCCCGCTCCTGCACGTTCACTCTTGGCAAGTTCAGATAAGACACAGTAAGTGTAGTTCAGCTGCACATGTTCAGTTTATTCTCTAATGCTGGAGAGAAAGCTTCCTGGTTTTAGCTGAGCTATTCAGGTCACATGGTATTAACATCACACATGTGGGCGTGTAGACAGATCCTAAATGACAGCCCAGTCCCTCCCTCCTCCTCCATGCCCAGTAACTAAAACATAACTCAGTGGGTGGGATGTCAAATCTGGATTGATGGATGATCTGCCTCCCATAAAAGCACGAGGACACAGGCTATAGTGGATTTCAAGAGGCAGTGAAATCTCCTCCTACATGAACACTCTGGACTTGGACGGACCCTGCAGAGTATCACATGACCATGGTATACAGATCAGCTAACAACGTAGTTGCAGTATTTTAATGTAAAAAGATTATTTATAAGCTGTGGGCAGTACGGGGGACTGATGAACATTTTTTATATTCCTGGGTTTAGTATCACTTTAATGCATGGAATGCATTAAGATAAAAAAAAAAAACCTTCTGCCTTTAAAAACTCCTTTAACAACCTATGAGTCACAAGCCTTGCTGGCAATAGAAAAATCAACAATCTCCCAAATCTATGCTAGGCCCTTTGGGTCTGGTATGGATCTTGAGGGAAGCCCAATGCCAGCATGCAGCCCATCAGGTTAGGAAAGGGAGAGGACAAGCGAGCGTCCCCCCCAGCAGGGAAACCCGCTGACAGGTTATGCCTCATTAGTTGGTAAGGACACGGCAGCCAGCTTTCGGGCCAAATGCAAAACACATCAAAAACGCAAAATGCGCCACAAAACATGCCTGAAAACCGCATCAACTGCAGCCACATAGATGAGAACCTAGGGTAAAACAGCAATCCAGACAGGTGAATCTCAGCACATGCAAAGTTAGGAGAAGTCTATAGTTTATATACTTTGATTTTATATGGGCTCTTATTGCAATTGGTGTTATATTTGTTTCATGGTTTTCATTGCCAGACTTTCATCATTTTTTCTGACCAGAGTAAATCCATGCATAAACTTTAGAAATAAAAATTATAAAGCAAAATAAATGGCATACTACCTGCATAGGGTTGCTATACCACACATTTCAGAAATGTTTCATTACTAATCAATGCCCTATGAGGCAATAATTGTATGTTACGCACCTGACAAATTTAGTCTCATAAGAGCAATAACAGATGGACTCCTTTTGTAGTGTGCGCAATTAAGTACAATTAAGCACTATGGAGTACTTTCAATAGAAATTAACATTTTATCTGTTCAGCATAGTATGGAGCCTGAAAAATGTTTACAATTCCACAACATAAAGTTAGGGAAAAAAATATTAGAAAATTGTGAAATGTCTTTAGAATTGCCTATAGAAAATCAACCCCTATGTTTCTTCGTGTTGTATTTATATATGTTTTTAAATATTGTAATAAATGAATCAAACGTATTTTTACTTAATACTAATTTTGTCGTTTTTTTTTTTTTTGTGATACCTTTAAAGTCCCATCTTTTAATACTGACCGATTAAAAAATAAATCTTTCCTAAATTGTCCTGTGTATGTATGAATGTTAGTTAGGGACCTTAGATTGTAAGCTCCTTGAGGGCAGGGACTGATGTGAATGTATAAAAATGTAATAAAAATTTAAAGCACTCCGTAAATTGGCGGTGCTATATAAGTACCTGTAATAAATAAATAAATACATTTCTGGGGTAATGGTAGTCTCTGGATCATAAAGATTATATATACTGTTTCGTTCTCCTACTATATATATATATTTTTTTTTTTTTAACATACAAGCTAAATATTGCAAATGATTTTTCATTTTTGCTATTTTCAACCAGCAGGTAATGCAATGCACTGGAGACTACATCTGCATCTTATCATAAGGCTGATTTTACTGCAGTAAAAATAGTCTTTGTAATTTGATTGATTCAGAACACACATGCAGCTGGATGGGCAAGGTAGGGCACCATTCCTCTCTCCTAGCAAAGGCAGTTCCATGTAGTTAGACAGTAGCAGTTGAAAAATAAGTATGCAGTGCTGGCTTTCATACCAGAAACCTTTACATGATCTGCAACAACTGAGTATTAAGCGTTTATTTTTAAATTAAAGACTGGATACAAGTAATAAAACAATGAGCAAAATATCAATTTATAAACCTATATTAAATTATTATTTTTAATATATTGCCGAAATATTACAAAAGTAATATTACAAAAGTTGTCCATAAACTTCTATGATTCCTCATCAAGGTAAACATGTATGTCATAGCTGCAGGAAGGTTCACGCTAATTTAGTCCTCCCCCAGTAGAATATACTATCCTTGCTTTCTCTTCCATGCCAGTCTGTTCAACTGCTTGCTTTTAAATTGAAATAAACTTTCTGTGTAAGGTAGGAGTCACTGAAGCCTTTACCTACATTGGGCTATAAACTCTCTATGTGCTAATTGACCTACCACTGGGACATGAATGAAGTAAGTCACATGCTACTCCATACTCAGAAATATGGGGTATTTCCTTCCTTGAGCAAAGATGAAGACAGCAGACATCCCAACCTGCAAAAACTCATTTCAGGGAGGTGCCCCCCCCCCCACAAACGCCGCCGCCGCGCCCCCCACGCATGCCGACGCCACCGCACCCCCCCCCTTTTCCAATTTAACACAACCAGAGAATAATGAAATTAAATGAAATGTAATCAGTATACCTGGTCACTGATGCTGGTACTGGTGCTGGTACTGGCCTGGTAACTGGTGCTGGTACTGGCCTGGTCACTGGTGCTGGCCTGGTCACTGGTGCTGGTACTGGCCTGGTCACTGGTGCTGGTACTGGCCTGGTCACTGGTACTGGCCTGGTAACTGGTGCTGGTACTGGCCTGGTAACTGGTAACTGGTACTGGCCTGGTAACTGGTGCTGGTACTGGCCTGGTCACTGGTGCTGGTACTGGCCTGGTAACTGGTGCTGGCCTGGTCCCTGGTGCTGGTACTGGCCTGGTCCCTGGTGCTGGTACTGGCCTGGTCACTGGTGCTGGTACTGGCCTGGTCACTGGTGCTGGTACTGGCTTTGTCACTGGTGCTGGTACTGGCCTGGTAACTGGTGCTGGCCTGGTCACTGGTGTTGGTACTGGCCTGTTCACTGGTGCTGGTACTGGCCTGGTCACTGGTGCTGGCCTGGTCACTGGTGCTGGCCTGGTCACTGGTGCTGGTACTGGCTTTGTCACTGGTGCTGGTACTGGCCTGGTAACTGGTGCTGGTACTGGAATGGTCCCTGGTGCTGGCCTGGTAACTGGTGCTGGTACTGGTCCTGGTGCTGCTCTCTAGTCTGTGCTGGCCTCTGGGCTTAGGTTAGGTCAGAGTTGGTCAATGTTGGGGCCGATGATCCAGCGCGTGCCAAAATGCCTCTGAAGTGGAAGATGCGGCTGAAGTTGAGAGCAAAGCGGCTGCTTCCTCTCTGCCGCTCCTCCCACAGGCGGAGTGCATGTGATCATATCACTCCGCCTGTGAGCCGGATCTACAGCGGCTCCGCCGGCCGTTCTTACTCTCACTGCACAGGCGCTGACACTCTACATCATCTCCTGACTGTGACCGGGATATTGCCCTGAGCTCGCGGGTGTCCGTGAGCTCAGGGTGGAAAGCGGGAGTCTCCTGCGACTTGCGGGAGACTTGAGATGTCTGAGACAAGTAAAGGATACATATGTACTGTATATGCTGAGGGGTTTGGGGGAAAAATGTTGTTTTGCCCTGAATATTTTAAGCCCTTACAATCCTTTTTTTTTTTCTTTTAACGCTGCAAAATTTGGAAGTAGTGTTGAGCGAACACGGACTGTATTATTCGTGTTCGTACCGAATAATTGGATTTTTTGTACCCGAACACGGACACGGACACTTTACTGTATGTTCGGGTAAAAATCCGTGTTCGGTCGTTTTATTTCCGGGTTTTGCATGCTTTGGCGCTCTTTTCATGGCGGGCTTTCAACAGCCAATCAACAATCGTTTAACTGGTGTGCCTTAAGCCATCCCAGCCATGCCTGCAAATGTCTCAGTAGCTGTGATTGGCCGTCTGAAGCATGTGACCAAGTCTTTATAAGTTCGAGGCAGCCGCAGCGGCGTCATTATGCTGCTTAGATTCAGGGACAGAGCACACATCAACGTGCTGGCTGCTGATTAGGGAAAGATAGGCAGGAAAAAACCATTTGTGTCCGGATAGAATTGAGGGACAGGTCGGAGTGTTTAGGCAGGGCGAGTTGTAGGCATTTTAGGGATAGAGTCTGCTGAATTATATAGGGTCAGTGTCTTCTACAAACTACAATCGATATTGCTGTGTGGGGGGTGGGGTCTGCACTCAATCCTGATCTACGATCTCTTCTCAATCCTGTTAGGGACAGAGTCTGCTGAATTTTAGGGAAACTGTGTTCTACAAACTACAATCGATATTGCTGTGTGGTGTGGGATTGGAGATAGGCAGGTGTCAGTGATCCACATCCATTTTTCTGTGTGTGAGCTGCAGTGAACACAATCTTTTTGGGCTGCAGTGAACACAATCTTTTTGGGCTGCAGTGAACACAATCTTTTTGGGCTGCAGTGAACACAATCTTTTTGGGCTGCAGTGAACACAATCTTTTTGGGGTGCAGTGAACAAAATCTTTTTGGGGTGCAGTGAACACAATCCTTTTTGGTGTGCAGTGAACACAATCTTTGTGGGGTGCAGTGAACAAAATCCTTTGTGGGGTGCAGTGAACACAATCTTTTTGGGGTGCAGTGAACAAAATCCTTTTTGGGGTGCAGTGAACAACATCCTTTTTGGGGTGCAGTGAACACAATCTTTTTGGGGTGCAGTGAACAAAATCCTTTGTGGGGTGCAGTGAACACAATCTTTTTGGGGTGCAGTGAACACAATCTTTTTGGGGTGGAGTGAACAACATCCTTTTTGGGGTGCAGTGAACAAAATCCTTTTTGGGGTGCAGTGAACAAAATCATTTTTGGGGTGCAGTGAACACAATCTTTTTGGGGTGCAGTGAACACAATCTTTGTGGGGTGCAGTGAACACAATCTTTTTGGGGTGGAGTGAACAACATCCTTTTTGGGGTGCAGTGAACAACATCCTTTTTGGGGTGCAGTGAACACAATCTTTTTGGGGTGCAGTGAACACAATCTTTGTGGGGTACAGTGAACAGAATCTTTGTGGGGTGCAGTGAACACAATCTTTGGGGGGTACAGTGAACACAATCTTTGTGAGGTGCAGTGAACACAATCTTTGTGGGGTGCAGTGAACACAATCATTGTGGGGTGCAGTGAACTCAATCTTTGTGGGGTACAGTGAACACAATCTCATACTGAAGGTTTGAGGGTGCTGCCTGTTCCATACTCCCCCTACTCCTCATCTAGCCTTTTAGGGGTACAAACAATAGTAATTGGGGCCTAGTGTGGTTGTGTACGTGTGATATACATACACTTTTTTGGGATCATATTTTCTATTCCGCTATTTAATCAAAAACCTTTGGGGATCAGTTAAATTGGGGGATAGTCTGTGTTGGTACGTGTGAGAGAGATCCACCTTTCCAAGTTGTTGGGGTTCATCTCATACTTCTGAAGGTTTGAGGGTGCTGCCTGTTCCATACTCCCCCTACTCCTAGCCTTTTAGGGGTACAAACAATAGTAATTGGGGCCTAGTGTGGTTGTGTACGTGTGATATACATACACTTTTTTGGGATCATATTTTCTATTCCGCTATTTAATCAAAAACCTTTGGGGATCAGTTAAATTGGGGGATAGTCTGTGTTGGTACGTGTGAGAGAGATCCACCTTTCCAAGTTGTTGGGGTTCATCTCATACTTCTGAAGGTTTGAGGGTGCTGCCTGTTCCATACTCCCCCTACTCCTAGCCTTTTAGGGGTACAAACAATAGTAATTGGGGCCTAGTGTGGTTGTGTACGTGTGATATACATACACTTTTTTGGGATCATATTTTCTATTCCGCTATTTAATCAAAAACCTTTGGGGTTCAGTTAAATTGGGGGATAGTCTGTGTTGGTACGTGTGAGAGAGATCCACCTTTCCAAGTTGTTGGGGTTCATCTCATACTTCTGAAGGTTTGAGGGTGCTGCCTGTTCCATACTCCCCCTACTCCTAGCCTTTTAGGGGTACAAACAATAGTAATTGGGGCCTAGTGTGGTTGTGTACGTGTGATATACATACACTTTTTTGGGATCATATTTTCTATTCCGCTATTTAATCAAAAACCTTTGGGGATCAGTTAAATTGGGGGATAGTCTGTGTTGGTACGTGTGAGAGAGATCCACCTTTCCAAGTTGTTGGGGTTCATCTCATACTTCTGAAGGTTTGAGGGTGCTGCCTGTTCCATACTCCCCCTACTCCTAGCCTTTTAGGGGTACAAACAATAGTAATTGGGGCCTAGTGTGGTTGTGTACGTGTGATATACATACACTTTTTTGGGATCATATTTTCTATTCCGCTATTTAATCAAAAACCTTTGGGGATCAGTTAAATTGGGGGATAGTCTGTGTTGGTACGTGTGAGAGAGATCCACCTTTCCAAGTTGTTGAGGTTCATCTCATACTTCTGAAGGTTTGAGGGTGCTGCCTGTTCCATACTCCCCCTACTCCTAGCCTTTTAGGGGTACAAACAATAGTAATTGGGGCCTAGTGTGGTTGTGTACGTGTGATATACATACACTTTTTTGGGATCATATTTTCTATTCCGCTATTTAATCAAAAACCTTTGGGGATCAGTTAAATTGGGGGATAGTCTGTGTTGGTACGTGTGAGAGAGATCCACCTTTCCAAGTTGTTGGGGTTCATCTCATACTTCTGAAGGTTTGAGGGTGCTGCCTGTTCCATACTCCCCCTACTCCTAGCCTTTTAGGGGTACAAACAATAGTAATTGGGGCCTAGTGTGGTTGTGTACGTGTGATATACATACACTTTTTTGGGATCATATTTTCTATTCCGCTATTTAATCAAAAACCTTTGGGGATCAGTTAAATTGGGGGATAGTCTGTGTTGGTACGTGTGAGAGAGATCCACCTTTCCAAGTTGTTGGGGTTCATCTCATACTTCTGAAGGTTTGAGGGTGCTGCCTGTTCCATACTCCCCCTACTCCTAGCCTTTTAGGGGTACAAACAATAGTAATTGGGGCCTAGTGTGGTTGTGTACGTGTGATATACATACACTTTTTTGGGATCATATTTTCTATTCCGCTATTTAATCAAAAACCTTTGGGGATCAGTTAAATTGGGGGATAGTCTGTGTTGGTACGTGTGAGAGAGATCCACCTTTCCAAGTTGTTGGGGTTCATCTCATACTTCTGAAGGTTTGAGGGTGCTGCCTGTTCCATACTCCCCCTACTCCTAGCCTTTTAGGGGTACAAACAATAGTAATTGGGGCCTAGTGTGGTTGTGTACGTGTGATATACATACACTTTTTTGGGATCATATTTTCTATTCCGCTATTTAATCAAAAACCTTTGGGGATCAGTTAAATTGGGGGATAGTCTGTGTTGGTACGTGTGAGAGAGATCCACCTTTCCAAGTTGTTGGGGTTCATCTCATACTTCTGAAGGTTTGAGGGTGCTGCCTGTTCCATACTCCCCCTACTCCTAGCCTTTTAGGGGTACAAACAATAGTAATTGGGGCCTAGTGTGGTTGTGTACGTGTGATATACATACACTTTTTTGGGATCATATTTTCTATTCCGCTATTTAATCAAAAACCTTTGGGGATCAGTTAAATTGGGGGATAGTCTGTGTTGGTACGTGTGAGAGAGATCCACCTTTCCAAGTTGTTGAGGTTCATCTCATACTTCTGAAGGTTTGAGGGTGCTGCCTGTTCCATACTCCCCCTACTCCTAGCCTTTTAGGGGTACAAACAATAGTAATTGGGGCCTAGTGTGGTTGTGTACGTGTGATATACATACACTTTTTTGGGATCATATTTTCTATTCCGCTATTTAATCAAAAACCTTTGGGGATCAGTTAAATTGGGGGATAGTCTGTGTTGGTACGTGTGAGAGAGATCCACCTTTCCAAGTTGTTGGGGTTCATCTCATACTTCTGAAGGTTTGAGGGTGCTGCCTGTTCCATACTCCCCCTACTCCTAGCCTTTTAGGGGTACAAACAATAGTAATTGGGGCCTAGTGTGGTTGTGTACGTGTGATATACATACACTTTTTTGGGATCATATTTTCTATTCCGCTATTTAATCAAAAACCTTTGGGGATCAGTTAAATTGGGGGATAGTCTGTGTTGGTACGTGTGAGAGAGATCCACCTTTCCAAGTTGTTGAGGTTCATCTCATACTTCTGAAGGTTTGAGGGTGCTGCCTGTTCCATACTCCCCCTACTCCTAGCCTTTTAGGGGTACAAACAATAGTAATTGGGGCCTAGTGTGGTTGTGTACGTGTGATATACATACACTTTTTTGGGATCATATTTTCTATTCCGCTATTTAATCAAAAACCTTTGGGGATCAGTTAAATTGGGGGATAGTCTGTGTTGGTACGTGTGAGAGAGATCCACCTTTCCAAGTTGTTGGGGTTCATCTCATACTTCTGAAGGTTTGAGGGTGCTGCCTGTTCCATACTCCCCCTACTCCTAGCCTTTTAGGGGTACAAACAATAGTAATTGGGGCCTAGTGTGGTTGTGTACGTGTGATATACATACACTTTTTTGGGATCATATTTTCTATTCCGCTATTTAATCAAAAACCTTTGGGGATCAGTTAAATTGGGGGATAGTCTGTGTTGGTACGTGTGAGAGAGATCCACCTTTCCAAGTTGTTGAGGTTCATCTCATACTTCTGAAGGTTTGAGGGTGCTGCCTGTTCCATACTCCCCCTACTCCTAGCCTTTTAGGGGTACAAACAATAGTAATTGGGGCCTAGTGTGGTTGTGTACGTGTGATATACATACACTTTTTTGGGATCATATTTTCTATTCCGCTATTTAATCAAAAACCTTTGGGGATCAGTTAAATTGGGGGATAGTCTGTGTTGGTACGTGTGAGAGAGATCCACCTTTCCAAGTTGTTGGGGTTCATCTCATACTTCTGAAGGTTTGAGGGTGCTGCCTGTTCCATACTCCCCCTACTCCTAGCCTTTTAGGGGTACAAACAATAGTAATTGGGGCCTAGTGTGGTTGTGTACGTGTGATATACATACACTTTTTTGGGATCATATTTTCTATTCCGCTATTTAATCAAAAACCTTTGGGGATCAGTTAAATTGGGGGATAGTCTGTGTTGGTACGTGTGAGAGAGATCCACCTTTCCAAGTTGTTGGGGTTCATCTCATACTTCTGAAGGTTTGAGGGTGCTGCCTGTTCCATACTCCCCCTACTCCTAGCCTTTTAGGGGTACAAACAATAGTAATTGGGGCCTAGTGTGGTTGTGTACGTGTGATATACATACACTTTTTTGGGATCATATTTTCTATTCCGCTATTTAATCAAAAACCTTTGGGGATCAGTTAAATTGGGGGATAGTCTGTGTTGGTACGTGTGAGAGAGATCCACCTTTCCAAGTTGTTGGGGTTCATCTCATACTTCTGAAGGTTTGAGGGTGCTGCCTGTTCCATACTCCCCCTACTCCTAGCCTTTTAGGGGTACAAACAATAGTAATTGGGGCCTAGTGTGGTTGTGTACGTGTGATATACATACACTTTTTTGGGATCATATTTTCTATTCCGCTATTTAATCAAAAACCTTTGGGGATCAGTTAAATTGGGGGATAGTCTGTGTTGGTACGTGTGAGAGAGATCCACCTTTCCAAGTTGTTGGGGTTCATCTCATACTTCTGAAGGTTTGAGGGTGCTGCCTGTTCCATACTCCCCCTACTCCTAGCCTTTTAGGGGTACAAACAATAGTAATTGGGGCCTAGTGTGGTTGTGTACGTGTGATATACATACACTTTTTTGGGATCATATTTTCTATTCCGCTATTTAATCAAAAACCTTTGAGGATCAATTGAATTGCGGGATAGTCTGTGTCGGTACGTGTGAGAGAGATCCACCTTTCCAAGTTGTTGGGGTTCATCTCATACTTCTGAAGGTTTGAGGGTGCTGCCTGTTCCATACCCCCCCTACTCCTCATCTAGCCTTTTAGGGGTACAAACAATAGTAATTGGGGCCTAGTGTGGTTGTGTACGTGCGAGATACATACACTTTTTTTGATCATATTTCCTATTCCGCTATTCAATAAAAACCTTTGAGGATCAATTGAATTGCGGGATAGTCTGTGTCGGTACGTGTGAGAGAGATCCACCTTTCCAAGTTGTTGGGGTTCATCTCATACTTCTGAAGGTTTGAGGGTGCTGCCTGTTCCATACCCCCCCTACTCCTCATCTAGCCTTTTAGGGGTACAAACAATAGTAATTGGGGCCTAGTGTGGTTGTGTACGTGCGAGATACATACACTTTTTTTGATCATATTTCCTATTCCGCTATTCAATAAAAACCTTTGAGGATCAATTGAATTGCGGGATAGTCTGTGTCGGTACGTGTGAGAGAGATCCACCTTTCCAAGTTGTTGGGGTTCATCTCATACTTCTGAAGGTTTGAGGGTGCTGCCTGTTCCATACCCCCCCTACTCCTCATCTAGCCTTTTAGGGGTACAAACAATAGTAATTGGGGCCTAGTGTGGTTGTGTACGTGCGAGATACATACACTTTTTTTGATCATATTTCCTATTCCGCTATTCAATAAAAACCTTTGAGGATCAATTGAATTGCGGGATAGTCTGTGTCGGTACGTGTGAGAGAGATCCACCTTTCCAAGTTGTTGGGGTTCATCTCATACTTCTGAAGGTTTGAGGGTGCTGCCTGTTCCATACCCCCCCTACTCCTCATCTAGCCTTTTAGGGGTACAAACAATAGTAATTGGGGCCTAGTGTGGTTGTGTACGTGCGAGATACATACACTTTTTTTGATCATATTTCCTATTCCGCTATTCAATAAAAACCTTTGAGGATCAATTGAATTGCGGGATAGTCTGTGTCGGTACGTGTGAGAGAGATCCACCTTTCCAAGTTGTTGGGGTTCATCTCATACTTCTGAAGGTTTGAGGGTGCTGCCTGTTCCATACCCCCCCTACTCCTCATCTAGCCTTTTAGGGGTACAAACAATAGTAATTGGGGCCTAGTGTGGTTGTGTACGTGCGAGATACATACACTTTTTTTGATCATATTTCCTATTCCGCTATTCAATAAAAACCTTTGAGGATCAATTGAATTGCGGGATAGTCTGTGTCGGTACGTGTGAGAGAGATCCACCTTTCCAAGTTGTTGGGGTTCATCTCATACTTCTGAAGGTTTGAGGGTGCTGCCTGTTCCATACCCCCCCTACTCCTCATCTAGCCTTTTAGGGGTACAAACAATAGTAATTGCGGCCTAGTGTGGTTGTGTACGTGCGAGATACATACACTTTTTTTGATCATATTTCCTATTCCGCTATTCAATAAAAACCTTTGAGGATCAATTGAATTGCGGGATAGTCTGTGTCGGTACGTGTGAGAGAGATCCACCTTTCCAAGTTGTTGGGGTTCATCTCATACTTCTGAAGGTTTGAGGGTGCTGCCTGTTCCATACCCCCCCTACTCCTCATCTAGCCTTTTAGGGGTACAAACAATAGTAATTGGGGCCTAGTGTGGTTGTGTACGTGCGAGATACATACACTTTTTTTGATCATATTTCCTATTCCGCTATTCAATAAAAACCTTTGAGGATCAATTGAATTGCGGGATAGTCTGTGTCGGTACGTGTGAGAGAGATCCACCTTTCCAAGTTGTTGGGGTTCATCTCATACTTCTGAAGGTTTGAGGGTGCTGCCTGTTCCATACCCCCCCTACTCCTCATCTAGCCTTTTAGGGGTACAAACAATAGTAATTGGGGCCTAGTGTGGTTGTGTACGTGCGAGATACATACACTTTTTTTGATCATATTTCCTATTCCGCTATTCAATAAAAACCTTTGAGGATCAATTGAATTGCGGGATAGTCTGTGTCGGTACGTGTGAGAGAGATCCACCTTTCCAAGTTGTTGGGGTTCATCTCATACTTCTGAAGGTTTGAGGGTGCTGCCTGTTCCATACCCCCCCTACTCCTCATCTAGCCTTTTAGGGGTACAAACAATAGTAATTGGGGCCTAGTGTGGTTGTGTACGTGCGAGATACATACACTTTTTTTGATCATATTTCCTATTCCGCTATTCAATAAAAACCTTTGAGGATCAATTGAATTGCGGGATAGTCTGTGTCGGTACGTGTGAGAGAGATCCACCTTTCCAAGTTGTTGGGGTTCATCTCATACTTCTGAAGGTTTGAGGGTGCTGCCTGTTCCATACCCCCCCTACTCCTCATCTAGCCTTTTAGGGGTACAAACAATAGTAATTGGGGCCTAGTGTGGTTGTGTACGTGCGAGATACATACACTTTTTTTGATCATATTTCCTATTCCGCTATTCAATAAAAACCTTTGAGGATCAATTGAATTGCGGGATAGTCTGTGTCGGTACGTGTGAGAGAGATCCACCTTTCCAAGTTGTTGGGGTTCATCTCATACTTCTGAAGGTTTGAGGGTGCTGCCTGTTCCATACTCCCCCTACTCCTCATCTAGCCTTTTAGGGGTACAAACAATAGTAATTGGGGCCTAGTGTGGTTGTGTACGTGTGATATACATACACTTTTTTTGGATCATATTTTCTATTCCGCTATTCAATAAAAACCTTTCTAGGGCAAGATCTTAAATTACAGAAATATGAGGAGACCGTCAAATAAGGGCCGTGGCCTGGGTCGTGGTGCTGCTGGTAGAGCTCCTGTTGCAAGGAGAGGACATGGTCGATCTGTGCCAGCTACACGCACAAGTGAAACACCTTCCTCAAGTGTGAGTAGGCGACAGAACCTGCATCAGTATTTGGTAGGGCATCAAACGCCCCTAGAAGTGATGAGGCCAGAACAAGTTGAGGCGATAGTAGATTGGTTTGCTGCTGACAGTGCCTCCAGTTCCTTCACATTGTCTCCCACCCAGTCTACTGCAGAAAGGTCAGAGTTGGCACCTGCAGCCAATGTCCAACCGTCTTTCACCTCACCCCCTTGCAAATCAGGCCAGCAGTCTGAGCCCCAAGCCATACAGCAGTCTCTTATTCTTTTTGAGGACTCTGTCAGCAGGGTTTCCCAGGGCCATCCACCTAGCCCTGCCCCAGAAGTGGAAGAGATTGAGTGCAGCGATGCCCAACCACTTATTTCTCAAGATGAGTACATGCAAGGATCATCGCAGCACGTCTCCGATGATGACGAAACGCAGGTGCCAACTGCTGCGGCGTTCAGCATTGTGGAGACCGACAAGGAGGGCAGGGGTGAAGACTGGGTGGAAGATGATGTGGAGGACGATGAGGTCCTCGACCCCACATGGAATGAACATCATGCAGGTGAACTGAGTAGTTTGGAGGAAGAGGCGGTGGTCGCACAGAGCCACCAGCACAGCAGAAGAGGGAGCAGGGTGCAGAAGCGGAGCGGCCGTGCCCTAGACACTACGCCCGCTACTGCCCAACGCAGCAAGGGAACGAGCGCACCAAAGTCAGCTCAAAGGAGTTCTCTAGCGTGGAAGTTCTTTAGAAAATGTGCTGATGACAGGACACGAGTGGTTTGCACCCTGTGCAATCAGAGCTTGAAGCGAGGCATGAACCTTCTCAACCTGAGCACAACCTGCATGATCAGGCATCTAAGTGCAAAGCACGAGCTGCAGTGGAGTACACACCTTCAAAACCAAGAAACGTCTCTGGCTCATCCTGCTTCCTCTTCTGCTGCAGTCTCGGCCGCTCCAGCCACATCTGTAGTGATACCGGCACCTGCCACCCCGCAAACAGACGATCTGTCAGCAACACCACCACCTGGGTCACCAACAACCATCTCCACAATGTCCCGTGGAAGCGTTCAGCTTTCCATCTCCCAAACACTTGAGAGGAAGAGGAAGTACCCCCCTACCCACCCGCGATCCCTGGCCCTGAATGCCAGCATTTCAAAATTATTGGCCTTTGAAATGCTGTCATTCCGTCTGGTGGAGACGCACAGTTTTAAAAACCTTATGTCGGTGGCTGTCCCACAGTACGTCGTGCCCAGCCGCCACTACTTTTCCAGGCAAGCCATCCCTTCCCTGCACAACCAAGTGGGGGAAAAAATCAGGTGTGCACTGCGCAACGCCATCTGTGCCAAGGTCCACCTAGCTACGGATACGTGGACCAGTAAGCACGGTCAGGGGCGTTATATCTCCCTAACGGCACACTGGGTAAATGCAGTGGCGGATGGGCCTGAGGCGGATAGCAATTTGGCGCATGTCCTTCCACCACCGAGGATTGCAGGGCGCTTCAGTTTGCCTCCTGTTCCTAACTCCTCCTACTCCGCTTCCTCATCCTCTACCGCCTCCTCATCCGGACAGCGTAACACCTTCACCACCAACTTCAGCACGGCCAGGGGTAAACGACAGCAGGCAGTTTTACAACTTGCCTGTTTGGGGGACAAACCACACACCGCGCAGGAGTTGTGGAGGAGCATGGAACAGCAGACAAATGAGTGGTTGCTGCCAGCGAGCCTCAAGCCCGGCCTGGTGGTGTGCGATAACGGGCGAAATCTCATAGCAGCTCTGGGCCTAGCCGGTTTGACGCACATCCCTTGCCTGGCGCATGTGCTGAATTTGGTGGTGCAGAGGTTCCTTAAAAACTACCCCGATATGTCAGAGCTGCTGCAGAAAGTGCGGGCCGTTTGTGCGCACTTTCGGCGTTCTCACCCTGCTGCTGCTCGCCTGGCAGCGCTGCAGCGTAACTTCGGCCTTCCCGCTCACCGCCTCATATGTGACGTGCCCACAAGGTGGAACTCCACCTTGCACATGCTGGAAAGACTGTGCGAGCAGCAGCAGGCCATAGTGGAGTTTCAGCTGCAGCACGCACGCGTGAGTCGCTCTGCGGAACAGCACCACTTCACCACCAATAACTGGGCCTCCATGCGAGACCTGTGTGCCTTGTTGCGCTGTTTTGAGTACTCCACCAACATGGCCAGTGGCAATGACGCCGTTCTCAGCTTAACTATCCCACTTCTATGCCTCCTTGAAAAAACAATTCGGGCGATGATGGAAGAGGATGTGGCACAGGATGAGGAGGAGGAGGAGGATGAAGAGGTAACATTTCCAAGGCTTTCAGGGCAGTCATTCGCAAGGGGCTCCGAGGGTGGGTTCCTGCACACGCAAACGCCAGGGACGCAATTGTCCAGCAGGGGCACAGTTCTGGAGGATGAGGAGGATGAGGAGGAGGAGGAGGAGCTGGAGGAGGAGATGGAACCATGTTCACAGCAGGGTGGCACCCAGGCCAGCTCATGGCCATCACTGGTGCGTGGCTGGGGGGATACAGAGGACACGGACCATACACCTCCCACAGAGGACAGCCTTTCGTTGCCTCTGGGCAGCCTGGCACACATGAGCGATTACATGCTGCAGTGTCTCCACAACGACCGCCGAGTTGCCCACATTCTAACTTGTGCTGATTACTGGGTGGCCACGCTGCTGGATCCCCGTTACAAGGACAACGTACCGTCCTTAATTCACTCACTGGAGCGCGATCGCAAGATGCGCGAGTACAAGCGCACGCTGGTAGACGCCATGCTGCTGGCATTCCCATCTGACAGCGGGGCCACAGTGGAAGCACAAGGCAGAGGAGGAGGAGGAGGAGGTCGCCAACGCAACCAGGGCACCGCCAGCACCTCAGAAGGCAGGGTTAGCATGGCCGAAATGTGGAAAAGCTTTGTCAGCACGCCACAACAAACAGCAGCACCAGCAGCTCAGATGGAACGTCTTAGCAGGAGGCAGCATTTTACCAACATGGTGGAGCAGTATGTGTGCACACGCCTACATGTAGTGAATGACGGGTCTGCCCCCTTCAACTTCTGGGTCTCCAAATTGGGCACATGGCCTGAGCTTGCCCTTTACGCCTTGGAGGTGCTGGCGTGCCCTGCAGCCAGTGTATTATCTGAACGGGTATTTAGCACGGCTGGGGGCGTTATAACAGACAAGCGCAGCCGCCTGTCCAGAGACAATGTGGACAAGCTCACGTTCATTAAAATGAACCAGGCATGGATCCCACGGGACTTTTCCGTACCTTATGCAGAATAGCAATGGATACCGACCTTACCCACCCATTGTTCCATTTTTGCTCTTTCTCACTCTTTTGGGGTGTACCCTCATTTAAAATTTGTGAAAAGAAGCAGTGTTGGCTACCTCGTCCTCCTCCTCAGGGCCAGATTAATGTAGGGGCTATTGGAGCTGCAGCTCCAGGCCCCTACCTTTTATATAGGCCCCGGGTTGGCCATATTCACTGTTACCGCTCTTCTGTCACTTGTAAACACAGAAGTCTGGCTTCTATGCTCGCTTCCCCAGGCAGCACCCTCAGAACCTCCCCACACAGCGTGAAGGCCGGACAAGGAGGGACAGTTGGCGATGCATGGATGTGTTTATGGGCTTCAGAGACAGCATCCCATGTTGAATTAGGCATGCATGGCTGCACCCTTCCTCCTCTGGGTGCATGGCAAGGCACGGCCCTAAGGCCCTTCAAAATCCTCAGCACCAAGCCCATGATGCTGTTAATCCGGCCCTGGTCCTCCTCCACCGCCGCTTCCACCTACACCGCCCATAGGTGTGCGCAGCCTATTGCATTAAGGTGTGCACCCCAAAGTTGAAATACACATGCATGTGTTTGCCAGCAGGGAGAGTAATGTATCGGGGCCATGTACCTGTAGGCAAGGAGAAATAGAGCAGAGCAGGTCCCAGGGAGATCTTTCCCATCTCCTCACTGGCAATGCTATGTGCCCTAGGTGATTAGGGTGTGCCCAGGCACACCCAGCACACCCTGTGCGCACGCCTATGTCACCGCCACATCCACCACCACCTCAACCTCCCTCCTACTCCATATGGGCCTCGTCCTTCAGAGATGAAGAAGAACATTGTTTTATTTTTCTGTTTTTTTTTGTTGTTTTAAGTTATTTCCCTATCCACATTTGTTTGCAGAGCACTTGCCATGCTCTTAATTACGTTTTGCTGCCATTTGCAGCACTCTAGCCCTTTCCTTTGGTGTTTTAGAGCCATTTTAGTGCCTTAAAGTTCGGGTCCCCATTGACTTCAATGGGGTTCGGTGTCCGGGAAAAGTTCGGTAAAAGTCCGGGACACGGACCCGGACTTTTTTTTAAAGTTCGGCCGAACCCGTCGAACACGGACATCTAGGTGTCCGCTCAACCCTATTTGGAAGTGAATGTTGTACTATCTGAAAGAGGCTAATGCAATAAGGCCAGTGTTGACCATATGTGGACATAGAACAACTAGCAGGTTGCCAACTTTAATAAACAATTAAAATTTTTTTCTGAAAATTGTTCCTGTAAACTGTTTATAGCATCAGATGTCAATATTTTCAAACATGCAAATATTTTAAGAAAAATAGCACATGTTAACATGTTTTTGGTTTGGGAAAATTACCAAGCGCATTAATGTTCTCTGCTGTTTAAGCAGAGGTAAGCCAGATGTTTGTATTGTATTAATAAATAATCGATCAAGAGCCTAATCATTCCTAGATATTTGATCATGCACAAGGTAATTTGTGAGCATAACTGTGTTTGATCATTTAAAGACAGTCAAGAAAAGTGTTGTTACACATTTACAACGTTGTATGTGTCAGAATTGTTTTTATAAACATACAAACTGCTGAGTACCATTTTGAGTTGCTGCAACGAAATTTCAGCAAAATGGTCTAGCCCGCTAGTCACTTTGGTTTTATAGGATGTCTTTGAATTCAGCCCTCTGTAGGTTGATAATTTTCATTTCCATCAAATGATGTGACATCCTTTCATTCCTAACACATTACCCAGTTCATATCAGTATAGATATCCAACATGAGATTTTTACTCATTGAGATCTGATGAGTTTTCAAAGTGTTCCTTTAATTTTTTTTTTAGCAGTGTATATTATTATGGGCACTTATGGAAACAAAAACAATTGCAAGATATAGTAATAAAAACAATGTTAGCTTGGGGGAATTTTCCCTGTCAGGGTCTAAAAAATAAATGAGGATTTGATACAGATTGGGGAAGGGTTACAAAATATTCAACTCTTTAAAGGTGATTTTAAATCAATAGGAATCTGATTTCTTTCTTTATTGTGCTTAGATAAAAGATACATTGTTTAACAATTAGTAAATATGAAATATTGTATGTGAATTTTAATATCCTACCAGCAGGTGGTGCTCTGGACAGCTTTTGACATTTCTCAGAATATTCTCATCTGCATTGATTAAAAAAATAAATAAAAAACTGATGTTTACGGTGTTCAATGGCTCAACTGTTTAAATGTACCCACACAACCTAAAGTATATTTAAACTCCAAAACAAAAATGTTATGTATTGCAGATTACAATTCCAACGATGTGGTGGCTGCTTTATTTCTCCTTTTTTTATGTTCTTCTTTCCCTTATTCTTACCTAGTGATATTGCCAGTAACAAATTTCATGCCTTACTTAAGGTGACAACACACCTTTTTTTTTCTGTTCTGTGTTTTTGTTTTTTTGTTCTATTTAATTGATTCTATTTCTATCTTATGGTTCCCTCCCCCCCCCCCCCTTTTATCTCCTTTCCTGAAGGGAAGAGGAAGGGAATTAAAAGTTAAAGGTTCATGTTCAAGGACAATGTAAGTTATACTTATGCTCAAAACAGGTTGATACTTTAATTACACTTGAACTGCGGAATAAATTTATGAGATATACTGTAGGAATAAATAAAAAAATAAAAAAGGGGGAAGTTGGGACTTTAAATGAAACCCACGGCTGCAATCCGAGAGAAATAGAAAAATCTATAAACTCACATTAGGTAATTCATATATGTACACATAAGATCATGGCAGAATACAATACATATAGCATCACATTAATTATTTCATCACTGTACACATGTTTCATCATAACATAATAGTATTAAAAAGAATTACTGGTTAATAACATACTATTAATACATAAAGTATGTGTCCACATATTCTATCATAACATAATACAAGTGCACATAATGATATCAATGATGATCTAGATACCTCTCTCTAGTCTAACATCAACATATAAATGTAGAGATGAGTTATAATTACAAAAAACGTGTAAGAATGATCTGGAGATTAGCACATGATTGTTAGAACATTGCATCCAAAACAGCTTTTTCCCCAAATATATTGTAGGAAGATGTGATTTAATGCTGTTTTGATACTATCTGTGTGTTTTGATATATAATACATTGTATTGTTTTTAAATTCTGAAATAGCAATAAAAAATGGTTAAAAAAAAAAACTACAACACTCACTCACTGTACTGTATCTAGGGAGGAGCATCATTCACACCCGAGGCCAATGATAGCGAACTACATTTCCCATGAAACACATGCACTCTGCAGTGTAGTTGAGCACAAGGGAAATGTAGTTCCAAAACATCTGGGGTTCCATGGTTCACAATCACTGCCCTAGGCTATTCTCCTAGTTTGGACTACCAGAACCTAACCCTCTCCTCATGTACATCACATAGAGGGGGTGTTGTTCTGTATTTCACAGAGATTAGCTAAGAAAGCTGATAATGAAATGTCACTTGCCTACAATAATCTACAATGAAAATTAATTACTGACAGGGTCAACAGCTATATTTCAGTATTTTCACAATGAATACTTAAGTCTTAAAAAAGAAAACTACTGCATCTACCACATCTAAGGATTTAAAATAAAAAAGTTACGCTGCCACTTGAAAAGTGATATTCAATCGACTCAATAAACCTTAATGGTAAAGTGCATTAGTGCTAAATATTTAGATATCATAACAATTCAAAATATATTCCTCCAATACTAAACTGCATTCATGCAAAACTAAAGTGAAAAGATAATGTATAAAGAAAAATGATCTAGAAAAAAGTCCAAAAAAAAGATAAGTGATAGTCCAGATTGTGCCAAAATGACTTCTTTAATCCTCCAGTGGTAACGCAGTGCTCCCCTTTCAGGTCAAATAAAGATAGGCTCTTCCCAGAATATTAGGCCTATTACAGGTCAGTACTTGCCTTAGTGAGCTGTACCCCTCACTTTAGGTTAGGGCTACTACAGCATTTTTCAACCGCCCGTATGATGGTTTTACTGGGAAGTACCCCACAGACTTCTCCTCAGCAGTATTAGACCAGATAAATGGCATGGCAACAAGAAGAGGAAAAACTCATTGGGCAACATCCAGTAAAATGTGCAAATGTTTATTTAAAAATCTACTTACAGCAATGAGGATAAAACCAGCATTGGAAAACACAATCCGCCCTACACCCTCCGCGGGTGTGTTGACATCACTGCTATATTTTTTTTGCCTTACCTGGTGTACGTTTCATCGTAACAGATGTCTTCTATGAGACAGTGAGGCTAAAGATTTGCAAGCTGCAATATATGTAATGTTTGTTCCAGGGTTTAGATACATCAATGAAACTGAAAGTGGCAAACTTGAAGGTGTCTATATGGCCAACACGTTTCGAGGGAGAACCCTCTTCCTCAGAGCCGAGACGCGTTAGGCATATGGACACCTTCAAGTTTGCCTGTCACAACTAAGCATCACAGTCCTGTGGTCTCTGGACAGCTGAAGGGACTCTTTTTTGCTTGTTCATAGCGTACTCTTGTGAGTAGAATATATGTTGTTATCTGGTTTGGCACCTTTGATTGATTAAAAAGTGAGTTGTGTCTTTTGAATCAATAGGGGATCTATCCACTGCATACAATATTTTGCAGTGTTTTGTGGAATAACTGCACATGGTAAACCTGGACAGTAGGAAGGTAACAGCGCAAGAAGTCAAGTGCAGAAAAAAGTTATGGGTGGTGTATGTGGCTTTTTTTTTTTTTTTTTGAGCTGCTCTCTTCGTAAAATCAGGAAACTGTCAAACTACAGAAAGGATAAAGATTAGGAAAATGACAGAAGGTGAGAGAAGAAACATTGGAATGTTTTGTACGAACCTTATCTTCATTATCAATGCCCCGGGGGTCATGGGAAAAGCTAGGAGAGGATTTCTAACGAATTTAATTATAAAGCTAAACATTGTTTTTGGAGATTCACACTAATCAGTTGTTCATTTGTAGCATAGATTTATTTTACCAGTTCCTGCAGATCTAGGCTCATCAAATGTATTGCGGTGTGGGTGCTATAGGGATTCAATTATGTGTGAATAGACAGTGTCACATACACCAGCTATGTGTTATCACAGTTTTACAAGCTATGTACTGAACAACTAGCAGTTTGCCAACTTTAATAAATAGTAACAGCCCTTCTCTTGAGACATATTCTTGTAAACTGTTTATAGTAACAAATGTCAGAATTATCAGATACACATAGCTCCTTATGTAAATACTCATAAAAATGTGTATTTTCTGATCAAGCAGATATTGGGTAAGTGTTTATTATTCAAATCACATAGACAAAACTGTAAATTATCACAACTGTTGACATTGAATGATGACTTAAAGTGACCGTTTTCCCCCAAAATTTGGAAGTAAACTGCAGATGTACCTTTACACAGACAAAAATGCTATATGAAATAAGCGAATGCAATGATGTAGTTAGTTGACCACTTGTGGACATCGATCAACTAGCAGTTTTTTACATAACAATTAAAAAATGTTTTTCTGTGTTCTTGTAAACTGTTTATAGCATCAGACGTTAACATTTTCAAATATTTTAAGAAAAAATGCCTATTTTGACATGTTGAATTTCCGATTACATACCGTTGCACAATCCAAAAGATACAGGCGTTAAAATGAAATAGTTTGACCATATATAAGCATAGTGTAAGTATTAGGCTCGGTTTCCACTAGTGCGACTTGCGGTGCGACTTGACACATGTCAAGTCGCATGACAAGTCAAAACCCATTGTTTTCAATATGGACCGTTTCCACTGCTGCGACTCAAGACGCAGCGTCTTCAAAATTGCTTCTTGCACTACTTTGGGCCGACTTTAGTGCGATATGTCCCTCATAGAAGGTAATGTAAGTCGCAACGAAGTCGCAGTACACGGTTTTGAACGCGACTTCGTCTCGACTTCGTTGCGATTTGCACGGAAGTTTACAGTAAATTTTTTTTATTGTTATGTTCCGCCCCAAATCACATGATCTCTGCACCTCCCAAGAACATCACTTCCCATAGTTAGCAGAGGAGAGGAGAGTGTTATATACAGCAAGCATGCCAAGATCCAGGAAGAATAAAAGAACTTCTCATGATAATGAGGAGATTATACGTCTGGTCAGAGCTCGCCCCTCAATATACGACACCCGAGACCCCTTATATAAGGACCATGTGAGGAAGGAGAGAGCATGGCTGGAGATTGCAAGGATCTATTTTGAAAATTGGGACTGTCTTACAAGTACAGAACGGACTGAAAAATGTAAGTGTTTCATATATGCAATTTATCACATTGCTGCTTGCCCCCATATGTACAGTACAGTACCGTTATTTTCTTTTTTTCAGTGCACTCCTTACAAACCAGATGGAGAAGCATAAAGGACTGCTATAACCGCTATCTCAGAAAATTACGAGAAGCAAGGAGTGGTTCTGGGTCCTCCAGAATTGTCCCCTATGCGCATGCCCAGGAGCTGGAATTTTTAAGGCCGGTGTTGGAGATGCGAGAGTAAGTTGTCAGCATTTTTTTAGATACTGTAGTTGACATATAAAATATATTAATATTCCTAAAATTTGAAATGTATTCATTATATTTCAGAACCCAAGCAAGCTGGCAAGACTCCTCACTTGGTTCTGACCAGCAGGAGGGGTCACAGGAGGCGGCAGCGGAGGAGGAGGAGGAGGAGGAGGGATGCCAAGACCATGGTGACCCTGACCCTGATGGTGAGGAATCAGAGGGAGTAATATCAAGACCATTGTCCATTATTGATTCTCCTGCTGCGGTGGAGGCTGAACCAGGGCCTAGTACAGAACAAAGGCCTTCACGAAGATCTTCCTCAAGGTCTTCATCAAGGGCGAATCCTAGGGGTGGTAAACCCATGGAGGAGGTTCTGAAGGTGGTGAAGGAAATGAACGCACACATGAAGGAAAGCATGTGTGATGACACTGCTTTCATGACCGTGCTGTTGGGTATGTGCAAGCAGGTCCCCCCTGAGAAAAAGTATGCACTAAGGATGGCTCTCATGTCAACCGCCCAATCTTTTGTGGTTGGGGAGGCAAGCTCTACAGCATGTATGGAAACCCCCCCCCCCCACCACACATATCCCCCCAATTACCAGTACCCACCACCACCACCACCACCACCACCACCAAGTTCACAGTATGGGCACCAAGTTAATCGCCCATACTACGATGAGTATGGCAACATGCCGAATATCTCCAGGCCCCGCATGTTGCACCCAATACCGCCCCCTATTGCCTCCACCCTTGGCACACCAAGACCTTACCAACCTGCTCCCATGCAGGTTACGCCTTTCCCGGAAAGGCAATACCGTCAGGGATCTGCAAGTGATTACCTAAGCCCATCTGGCCCATCAAATATTTCTCATTCTGGGTCCACTGAATCTCCAATTATATACCAGGAATTGTAATTTTTTTTGTTTTTGGTGTTGTTAACATTTTACCTGTTAATTTATTTTTTCATTGTTTTGGTGCTGGTATCTCCAAAACATTGGTGATGTTGTTATAAAAAGTTTATTTTTTTCTAAATTTTGAAAAAAATAAAAAATAAAAAAAATTACCTTGTTACTCTACTCTGTGGTTTTTGTTTGGATTATTTTTGCTTCTATAGTACTGTCAATAATGTGTGTATGCTATATAATTATATCTACAGTAGAAAACAGCAAAACAGAAGGTTAAGCAATGTATTTTTATTATAGCTAGAACTGGAACAATATGCAGACTTTGGTTATAATTGCACAGAAATATAAGGAAAACATAACAGAATTTTATTCAAAATTGGACTGTGTTGGAACGTGTGATACATTATGAAATAGCGTCCAGCTGCCGGGGGACAGAACCAGCAGCAGACATGAAAAAGGATGTGAATCCCTCACGCACAGTAGCACCATTGCTTGTGCCCCTACTGGCACTCAAACTTGCACCCTCCATGTCATTCATGCCACAATCTTCATGATTGTACCCATCACGAAGTGCAACATAGTTGTGAAGAACACATGCTGCTTTGACTGCACATATTGCATTATCCATTTTTAAATTGATAGATGTGTGCAGGAACCTCCACTTGTTAGCTAAAATTCCAAAGGCGCATTCAACAACTCGTCTTGCCCTGGTTAAGCGGTAGTTGAAAACTCTTTTTTCCACAGTCAGAGACCGATTTGAATAGGGCCTTAAGAGATGATGACTGAGAGCGAAAGCCTCATCTCCAACAAAAACAAATGGCTGTGGTGGTCCGTTTGTCCCTGGTAGTGGACAGTCCGGTGGCAGCTGAAGTCCATCTTCCCTCAACATTCTTCCGAATGTGGATCTCGCAAATATGCTCGAGTCTGAGCTGCTTCCATACGAACCTATGTCTACATAGCTAAAACAGTATTTGGCATCAGCCACTGCTAGTAAGACAAAAGAAAAGTATTTTTTGTAGTTGAAGAATTTACTTCCACTGCCAATGGGCTTCAATATTCTAATGTGTTTTCCGTCAATTGCACCAACACAATTTGGAAAATTGCAGTGGTCCCAGAAATATTCTGCTATCTTGCACCAGTCTTCTGTAGTGGGTTTCTTCAGGACCAAATCCTTAAGAACATTCCAGATGGCTCTGCAGGTATCATGGATAATATAGCTGGCAGTAGTTTTGCCAACCAAGAACTCATAATGTAAACTTGTAAAGGTATGTCCAGTTGCCAGGTACCTAAAAATAAAAAAATAATGTTAGAATGATGCATAAACTGGCTTGGACGAAGGTACCTGAGGAAATGAAGGAAGAAGATAGGCAGGAGAAAGACACTGTTGAAAAAAACATGGCAAACATAATCACAACCACTACTACATATATGTTACATGATAATTACATGATAATGTGTCTCTCCAAATGCCTCAGGAGGTAAGTAGGTTGGAAAATTTACCTCAATGTGATAATCAGTCTTTCTATGGGCGGAATACTCCTTCTGAATCTAGTGTTTTGTCTCTCTAGATGTGTGGAGAGCAGAGCCAACAATTCATCAAAACTGTAAAAAAAAAACATATATGGCATTTATCAACATTATCCATGTAAAAAATAACATACATAGAGACATATTTGTTAAAGAGTTGACATGAACATATGTTGTGACCTTTTAATTGACATCCGTGTGTAATTAAAGAATTTGTCTTCATGAGCACGGAGGTCATGATAAAGGATCCTGAACTGGCCTCTCTCTTCCCTTTGGGAGATGACAGGATGGATCCAGAAGCGATGCCTTCTCCTTCTCCTGTCCTCTTCTTCCTCATCAATAACAGCTGCTACAGCAGCCATAATTACTGCTGCTCCAACATACTGCATAGCCAACATGTTTCCTGCAACATACACTACTATTCCAAAACAGGAAATGACATCACTTGCAGGAAAAGGAATTACATCACTAGCAGGAAAAGGAATCTTTTATGTGCAAGTCGCATACATCAAAGTCGCAACAAGTCGTAGCCGCAACAAGTCGTTGTAAATTCGTACACAAGTCGCACGTTTATCAAAGTACAAAGTCGCTATTGAAGACGCGCGACTTTGAAGTCGCACTAGTGGAAACCCAGCCTTATACCTATTATGGGTATAGCCCTCGCACCACTGGGTGTGATAGCCTATCTGTTGTGTATTTGAACAGAATTGGCAGCAGCTGGGGAGTGTAGTAGTGAATGGAGAGAAAAGGCCTCAAGTAGAGAAACCTAGCCTCAGCGCTTGCCCGATTGATTATAAACCAATGAGGTTTAAAAGTGCTTATCTGTGCATATATGTACCAAAACAATAGATATGTGCAATAAATAAAGCTTCTATGTGCAATAATAAATTAATATATTACATCATTTTATATGATTTTATGCCACATTCTTATATGTGTGTACCTTAAGTGGAAACAAACATTTTTTTGGAAAATGCTACACTATCTGGAGTTTTCTTCCTTGCATGACCCTATTGGAGGAAAAGACATCTAGGAAGCCTGCAGACACCGGCCAGATCTACTGGACCGGATCCCCTATACCTAACCCAGTGGGGGACACCACATAAGTGCAAACGGTCGTGCTGTCATATGACAATTATGACCCACTAAATCTGGTGAGTGATTTAATTCTTTCACGTGGGGATCACACACCACGGATGGAAGTCAGCTTAGTTATAAGCTGAAGAGCACCTCAATTTTAAAGCACCTGCACTTTAAATATAAAGACTGTGTTTATAAAAATACTGTTTTTTTGGACATTTGCAAAGCCGTTTTACTAATTCACTTTATGTGCACTGAGTTTTTTTGGTTTCATTATATTGAACTTACTGCCAAGACTGTTCAATTACTCACTAGATGTGCACTGAGCACCTTTGGTGTATTGCACAATCTGCACTTATTTATTATCTATTTATGTAATATTCATGCATTTTGTATATTCACTTGTGCATATGTATTTAATTTTTATTTATATGTTATATTTATTCATTATTGCACATAGAAGCTTTATTTATTGCACATAGAAGCTTTATTTATTGCACATACCTATTGATTTGGTACATATATGCACAGATAAGCACCTTTAAACCTCATTGGTTTATAATCAATTGGGCAAGCGCTGAGGCTAGGTTTCTCCATTGAGGCCTTTTCTCTCCATACATATGCATAAAATGATTACAACAGATTATCACCGACACAGAGCTCCCAGGTGCAACAATTACTGGATGCATTCATGTTCTCTGTTTTTTATCCCACAAATAGAGCTTTCTTTTGGTGACATTTGATCACCTGTGCATTTTCTATTTTGTTGCGCTAGAAACAAAGAATGACCGACAATTTAAATATAAATATATATATATATATATATATATATTTTACTTTCTGCTTTAAAATATATCCAATGAAAAAAATGTAAAAACTCGAATTTCTACATCAATGTAGGCCAATATGTATTCTGATACATGTTTTTGGTAAAAAAAAAAAAAAATCCCAATAAGCGTATATTGATTGGTTTCCGCAAAAGTTACAGCATCTACAAACTATGGGATACTTTTATTTATTTATTTTACTAGAAATGTCGGCAATCAGTGACTTATAGCGGGACTGCAACATTGCTGCGGACAAATCGAACACCTATCGGACGCTTTTGACCCATTTTTGGAGACCAGTGAAACTAATACAGTGATCAGTGCTGAAAATATGCACTGTCACTGTACTAATGACACAGAGAGAAGGGGTTAACATTGCCCCGATCAAAGGATTAACTGTGTGCCAGCTAATGCCTTAGTGTAATGGGGGCGGGGCTTTTATTACTGGAAGACATGGATCTGTATTTCTGCTTCACAGAAACACAGGATTCATGTCTTCTGTACTCACAGAATGACAGTCTGCCTTGTTTACATAGACAGACTGGCATTCTGTCACTGTAACGAAAGATTGGCGGGTCCCGGCAGAGATCGGGTCTGCGGGACCTGCTGATTAGCTCCCGCTGTGTGTAAATGTGGAAATAGCAACCCATTGGAGAGCTCAGGGAACATCCAACAATCACATGCATCTCTCACTCATTGCTGGCCCAACTCAATGGTTTCAATCTAAATAAACAGTACAATCAGCAGTTTTATAAAATGATTATCCACAAAATATAAAGTGCATAAATATCCAGCTGCCAACACTAAATGTGTATACCACTTCATATAAACATATAAAATCCGATAATGCTGCGCCAGAAAAAAAGTGCAAAATAGTGCTAACAATATTGAATCAATAAAAAAAATCAAGATTCCATAAGTAATGTGCGAAAACAATTCATATAAGTGCAAAGTGCTAATAGTCATAAATCCATAAATAACTCAAAAAATATTTAGCAAAAATAGTCCATATAGAAATAAGTAATATAGCGATAAGTCCCCGTGGGTAAAACTTACGTGCAAAATCCGCAAAAGACAAAGTGCTCTGTGCGTCTCCACCACCATTACAGATGAGCCTCTCACCTCACTATCTGACCCCTGTTTTACCAGCGGGTCAGATTGAGCAGTTCCCCAGTTGTGATAATTCCAATCAGGTATAGAACTCAGGCTCAGATCCCTCAGATCCCTCTCATTGATGAGAATCCATATAAAAGGTAGAAAAAATAATCTAGTGCTCTCCGTATTGCAGGAATCACCATAGACCTTATTCAAATAATACAGTGCATTGCGAAAGTATTCGGCCCCCTTGAACTTTTCGACCTTTTGCCACATTTCAGGCTTCAAACATAAAGATATAAAACTGTAATTTTTGTGAAGAATCAACAACAAGTGGGACACAATCATGAAGTGGAATGACATTTATTGGATATTTCAAACTTTTTTAACAAATAAAAAACTGAAAAATTGGGCGTGCAAAATTATTCAGCCCCCTTAAGTTAATACTTTGTAGCGTCACCTTTTGCTGCAATTACAGCTGTAAGTCACTTGGGGTATGTCTCTATCAGTTTTGCACATCAAGAGACTGAAATTTTTGCCCATTCCTCCTTGCAAAACAGCTCAAGCTCAGTGAGGTTGGATGGAGAGTGTTTGTGAACAGCAGTTTTCAGTTCTTTCCACAGATTCTCGATTGGATTCAGGTCTGGACTTTGACTTGGCCATTCTAACACCTGGATATGTTTATTTGTGAACCATTCCATTGTATATTTTGCTTTATTTTTTGGATCATTGTCTTGTTGGAAGACAAATCTCCGTCCCTGTCTCAGGTCTTTTGTAGACTCCATCAGCTTTTCTTCCAGAATGGTCCTGTATTTGGCTCCATCCATCTTCCCATCAATTTTAACCATCTTCCCTGTCCCTGCTAAAGAAAAGCAGGCCCAAACCATGATGCTGCCACCACCATGTTTTTGACAGTGGGGATGGTGTGTTCAGGGTGATGAGCTGTGTTGCTTTTACGCCAAACATAACGTTTTGTATTGTTGCCAAAAAGTTTGATTTTGGTTTCATCTGACCAGAGCACCTTCTTCCACATGTTTGGTGTGTCTCCCAGGTGGCTTGTAGCAAACTTTAAACAACACTTTTTATGGATATCTTTAAGATAGGCACTCTTCCATAAAGGCCAGATTTGTGCAGTATACGCCTGATTGTTGTCCTATGGACAGAGTCTCCCACCTCAGCTGTAGATCTCTGCAGTTCATCCAGAGTGATCATGGGCCTCTTGGCTGCATCTCTGATCAGTCTTCTCCTTGTATGAAAGTTTAGAGGGACGGCCAGGTCTTCATAGATTTGCAGTGGTCTGATACTCCTTCCATTTCAATATTATCACTTGCACAGTGCTCCTTGGGATGTTTAAAGCTTGGAAAAACTTTTTGTATCCAAATCTGACTTTAAACTTCTCCACAACAGTATCTCGGACCTTCCTGGTGTGTTCCTTGTTCTTCATGATGCTCTCTGCGCTTTAAACGGACCTCTGAGCCGAAACAGTCAGCTGTGCGGGCTTTACAGACATCCAATCCTACTCATGGCCAAACCCCTACTGTTGAAGTCATATAGACGTAACACGTATAGGGGACGGAGCCTGTTTGTCCATCCCACACTGTGGCCATGAGGAGGATTGGATGTCTGTAAAGCTCTGCACAGCTGACTGTGCCAGGCTTGCGAGTACATATTATTTTAATAAAGCGTATGGGGATTCTTGCAATACGGAGAGCACTAGATTTTTTTTTCTACCTTTTATGTGGATTCTCATCGCTGCCAATGAGAGGGATCTGAGGGATCTGAGCCTGAGTTCTACACCTGATTGCAATTATACCCACTGGGGAAGTGCTTAATCTGACCTGCTGGTAAAACAGGGGTCAGATAGTGAGGTTAGAGGCTCATCTGTAAGGGTGGTGGAGACGCACAGAGCACTTTGTCTTTTGCAGATTTTGCACATAAGTTTTACACACGGGGACTTATCGTTATATTACTTATTTCTATATGGACTATTTTTATTTTTAGCACTTTTTTGCATTTATATAAATTATTTTTGCACATTATTTATGGAATTTTTATGTTTTTATTGATCCAACTTGATGTTTACCTATTTCCTATTGAAACACAATACTTTGCACACATTTTAACTCTTGGATATTTTATATTATCTCTAGGCATCCTTCAAAAATACACATATGTTGCAGGAGACCTAAAATGAGTTAATGCTTCTGAAACAGTCTTCCCAAATAACAGTCAAAGGTTTATGCAGAAGAGGTTTGAAACTGATATATTTCAACTAATAAACTACTATTGAGCTGTGGCTTGTTGAGTTGTTGACTTAACACGCTAGGCAGCACTATAAAACAATATTATGTTATGT
This sequence comes from Pelophylax lessonae, assembly GCF_965119305.1. Lineage (NCBI taxonomy): Eukaryota > Metazoa > Chordata > Amphibia > Anura > Ranidae > Pelophylax > Pelophylax lessonae. The sequence continues at coordinate 352,204,788 of NC_138768.1, forward strand.
TTCCAAAGAACATTTTCATTTTATTTTTGATTGGGCTGCAGCTGCTGACTTCTTCAACATGTTCCCCATCCATTTTGATCACTGCGGGGTCAGCTTAAAGTGTAACTCCACTTATGTTGAAAAAAAAACATTCCCCTCTTGGTAATCTCTGTACATTCCAAGGATTTTAACAAACTTTGTTACAGATTTCTACCTTTTGTTATTCTGAAGAAATCACAGTTTTATTCCTCTGTGTCCATGTGCTGAGTGAGTCCAATGGAAGTGGTTTCATAATTAACAACCAGCTGCTGCAGAATCAGGGCTCTAATGATGAAAATTGCAGGGTCTGCATCCTTTTAGGCTGGGTTCACACAATCTGCAGCCGCAGCCGCAGCACGCAGCAGGGTGTCCAGTGTGTTCCCGTTCACCATTTCAGGTCCAAAATAAGTCAGAGCTTTCGCCCGAACTTGGACCTGAAACTGAGCCAAATCCAAATGCAATATTCCCTACGCACACATTCAAGATAACCGGCTTTTCAGTGATGCTGGGTGCTGTAATGATCATACGTTGGCGACCGTGGATACCTAAAGTGAAGAAATGTCATCAGCACACAAAGGATTCCTCGAAAGAGTCCAGAGCTTTATTCCGTGGTCACATGATAAATATATGAAAGTGCTAGTACAAAGCGCAAAAAATGGTTGTGAACTTGTGAATTATATATGGTGATAGGAATAGTAACAATATTCCCCCTAAAGTCCATCCAAAAAAAATATTAATAAAAGTGCAAAGTGCAAAAAAATGTGCAATGATGTGTGCAAATATGCTAAATATCAAACACATAAATAAATACAACACTTAATATTCTTAATATAGTGAGGGAAAATGATAAATAATAATAGTTCCACATAAAAGTCCAAAAATAGTGAAGAAAAGTGCTCCAGCAAGTAGCCAGTGAAAAAAGTCCAAAAGTGCTTAAGTGCTGAAAAAAACTGTGCAAATCCTTGCCAGCAATCAGATGCAGTGTTGTGAAGATCCACCCCCTTTGGATGTTCCACTTACCAGACTAAAAGGACCCTTGGGCAATATTGCATAAGGGTCAATCAAGCTTGTGTCCAGTATGGAACTAGATGAATATCCTTTAGGGCTGATGAAGAATAATTCTCCCAGCAAGTACATCAGCAGGGTATGAAACCATAGGGAAAAGAAAGCTCACAATAGTGTAATACCGTTTTAAGTGTTTATTGAATAAAATAAATAATTTTTTAGATTTTTTTTTTAACAGCAGCACTTTGGGTTGGTTTTATTTAATTTATCCATAGCGCAGAGCACCTTCATTGATTTAATACATGATAAATATAAAGCAACGTTTCAGGCCACGCAGGGCCCCTTTCAGCACTTGCCTGATGAAGGAGCTCTGTGTGGCTCCGAAGCGTTGCTATATATTTATCATGTGACCATAGAATAAAGCTTTGGACCCTTTCAAGTAATCCTTGATGTACTGATGACATTACTTTGAAATGGAGCCAAAGATGCACAGGACCATTCTGCAGTGTGCTCTGTGGCCGATTCAGAGATGTGCGAACCGGCTCTCCTGTCATGCGACTTGGATGCGGGGAAACCCACATCCAATTCACATTAGTGTAAACCCAGCCTTAGACGTTATTTCCTATTGGGAGTATCTTACCAAAAATGAAATTTTTGTTGCAGGGGATACCAAAAATTTGACTTGTATCTTAGTGTAGACTTCTGGGAAAATCAACGAGCCAATCACACAAGCAGGAAATGGTGTTTCTGGGGTGTGGTCAGTACACATTCTGTGTACAGAACAGTTCCAGGTAGCCATATTGCAACAGCAGTTACAACAGCTGCAGATTGAAAAGGAAAGGTATTTTTTTTTTATACCATTCAATTACAATCTGACTTATGTATTGCATATGCTATATGTTTTTTTTTTTTTATTTGCTATTTTTTTTCCCCATGAAAGTAGAGTTACCCTTCAACCCACACATATCCTCTATTTGGAGATAAGTATCTAAGTGTTGAGGGTTTTTCAAATTGAAGTTTTGGGATTAAAGAGCAGACCTGAGGTCAGTTTTTGACAGTTATGAGTGTTAGGGGTAATATTAGAAATACTATTAAGGGTTGGGTTAAGATGAATGGTTTGTTTCGTGTTTGGATTCATTTTAGCATTAGGTCTCATTGTAATAAATCTTTGCTATTTAGAATAAGAAAGGTTGAGGGTATAACAAACAATGCTAAAAAAGTGTCTGAGTAAGCAGCTTATGCAGGTGAGGAGTACAGAGGCTATGATGGGAGGAAGTATGTGCAGGAATGTACTATAGATCATATGACAGCAGGCAATATGTACCAGACAGGAGGGCAGAAGGTATCCCACCAGCCAGTGTGTGCAGGAGAGGAGTGCAGAAAGTATGAAGGTGGTCAGCATGTACAAGGGGAGGGTATGACAGCAGACACTATGTTTAGCAGAGCAATGTGAGGAGGGTATATATGAGCAGGCAGTAACTTTCATAACCTCTATACTCCTTTCCTGCACATACTGCCTGCTTTCATAACCTCTGTACTCCTCTCCTGCACATATTGCCTGCTTTCGTAACCTCTGTACTCCTCTCCTGCACATATTGCCTGCTTTCGTAACCTCTGTACTCCTCTCCTGCACATATTGCCTGCTTTCGTAACCTCTGTACTCCTCTCCTGCACATATCCCCTGCTTTCGTAACCTCTGTACTCCTCTCCTGCACATATCCCCTGCTTTCGTAACCTCTGTACTCCTCTCCTGCACATATTGCCTGCTTTCGTAACCTCTGTACTCCTCTCCTGCACATATTGCCTGCTTTCGTAACCTCTGTACTCCTCTCCTGCACATATTGCCTGCTTTTGTAACCTCTGTACTCCTCTCCTGCACATATCCCCTGCTTTCGTAACCTCTGTACTCCTCTCCTGCACATATCGCCTGCTTTCGTAACCTCTGTACTCCTCTCCTGCACATATCGCCTGCTTTCGTAACCTCTTTACTCCTCTCCTGCACATATCGCCTGCTTTCGTAACCTCTGTACTCCTCTCCTGCACATACTGCCTGCTTTCGTAACCTCTTTACTCCTCTCTTGCACATACTGCCTGCTTTCGTAACCTCTGTACTCCTCTCCTGCACATACTGCCTGCTTTCGTAACCTCTGTACTCCTCTCCTGCACATATTGCCTGCTTTCGTAACCTCTGTACTCCTCTCCTGCGCATACTGCCTGCTTTCGTAACCTCTGTACTCCTCTCCTGCACATACTGCCTGCTTTCGTAACCTCTGTACTCCTCTCCTGCACATACTGCCTGCTTTCGTAACCTCTGTACTCCTCTCCTGCGCATACTGCCTGCTTTCGTAACCTCTGTACTCCTCTCCTGCACATATTGCCTGCTTTCATAACCTCTGTACTCCTCTCCTGCGCATACTGCCTGCTTTCGTAACCTCTGTACTCCTCTCCTGCACATACTGCCTGCTTTCGTAACCTCTGTACTCCTCTCCTGCACATATTGCCTGCTTTCATAACCTCTGTACTCCTCTCCTGCACATACTGCCTGCTTTCATAACCTCAGTATGTGCAGGAAAGGAGTACAGAGGTTACAAATGTATCTTGCAGTCATTGAAAAAAACAATAGAGGTCAAAATTAGTGTCCAGAAAACTTGTCCACAGTGGAGGTGGTGGGGATCATGTTAGTAGTACCGTAGACTGGGAAGATAGTGGAGAAGATATAAGATGAAACAAAAACAGGAGGAGTGTAGACGATAGAGGTTATAAATAGTGACTGTGTCATGGAGTCCCGGAACATTGTAGGTAGTGCTGGGAACTTGGGGGATGGGGCAGAGCTTTGTTGCTGGAGGATGTTTAGGCAGAAAATTGGGCAGTTTAGCTGACATTACCACTGGGCCAGATGCATTGGAGATGAAATTGATATTTGGTGTGATACACTGAATAAATGTGAGTGCTAAGGGGTTAGTGTGCATGTGCTGGTCATTACACATTACAAGGTTAAAGGGATTGTAAAGGCAGAAAGTTTTTTTTATCTTAATGCATTCTATGCATTAAGATAAAAAAAACCTTCTGTGTGCAACGGCCCCCCAAATACTTACCTGAGGCCATCTTTATCCAGCGATGTTGCAGGAGTATCTAAGCTGCCTGGAACTCCCCTTCTAATTTTCTGAGACAGCAGCGCAGCACGATTGGCTCCCGCTGCTGTCATTTAAAATTATTCAGCCAATCAGGAAAGAGAAGGAGTGGGGCCAGGTCGTGGCTCTGTGTCTGAAAGGACACACGGAGCTGTGGCTCGGCTCAGGTGCCCCAAGAGCAAGCTGCTTACTGTGGAGACTCAACAGGAGGGAGGGGCCAGGAGTGCCAAAGAAGGACCCGAGAAGAGGAGGATCTGGGCTGCTCTGTGCAAAACCAACTGCATAGAGAAGGTAAGTATAACATGTTTGTTATTTTTATTTTTTTAAACAAGACTTTACAATCACTTTAACACATTTACTGGTGACTGGCTGTTGAGGGGTAAGTGCACATGCAGTGGGTACTGGCAGCTGAGGGATTAATGCACGTAAGCAGACATAAGCAGAAGATTAGGTGCTAGGAGGCTAAAGCACATATATTGAATGCAGAATGCTAAGGGGTTAACCTACATGAGTTGGGTACTGAAGCATTTACATAAATGTTTGGGGAAACAACACAATAGCATTTACCAGGCCTTGGTCTCAAAAATTACTGGTATTACTGGTAAATCTGTGGATGTAGTCACAGACAGGAGATTTACCTGACTTCCTGTCACAATATATAAACGTCCCCCTCTCTCATCTCCTTGATGTCTCTCAAAAAGCTTCTTTCTGATTCTTTTTCCCATCCTTATCACAAGGTTAGATCATCTAACACACTGGCTTATTAAGGCCCCTTTCACACTTGTGCGACTTGTCATGCGATTTGGGACTGCAAAGTAGTCCCTGCACTACTTTTGGCATGATTTTGATGCGTTTTGAGTAAAAAACATTATAAGCCCAGTCAAACTCGCATCAAAATTGCGGCAAAAAAATGCGGTAAAATCGCGCGACTTTGAAGTCGCACAAGTGTGAAAGGGGCCTAAAGCAGAGTTTCAACCATTTTTTTTTAACTTAGAATCAATACAATGCCCATCCTCACCTATATTTAAAATGGATAGTTTTTTTGCTTGTGATAACAATCAAGCGGCTGCTTAGCCACATCGGTTGTTATCACAAGAAAGCTGACCGTTGGCTCTAAAAAGTACAAGCAGCGGGAGGGGACGCCCCTCCCCCCCCCCCCCCACCTCCTTCTGCTGCTCAGCCTGGGCTCTCCCATCTCACTGGGAGGCCTAAGTGACCAACTAGCATGTCCACTGGCTGGTCAGAGACCCGAACAAAGCCGGAATCAGCTTTGATCGGGTTTCTGATCTAGTTACCCAGAAGCGACGTCAGGACGTCACTTCCAGTTTAATGGAGCTTTAAAGGCGCAAGATTTAAAATAATGTCAGTTTTCAAAACAAAGCGTTTTTGAATGCTTTTAAGTGAAAAGAGGGGATTTGGGGACTAATGCTGTCACAAGGGATGTTTATATTCCATGTGACAGCAATAAAAGTTAAAAAAAAAAAAAAAAAGTTTTAAAAGGGACAGTGTAAAAATAGAAAAAATAAAATAAATAAGAACAAAAAAATTTTTAAGTTCCCCATTTCTCCATGCTCGAGCAGAAGTGAACGCATACCTAAGTCACACCCGCAAATGTAAACAGTGTTCAAACCACCCACGTGAGGTATCACCACGATCAGTAGAGCGAGATCAATCATTTTAGCACTAGACCTCCTGTGTTACTCCAAACTGGTAAGGGTTAAAAATGTTTATCGCCATTCCACGAGTGTGCACAATTTTAAAGTATGACATGTTAGCTATCTATTTACTCAGCGTAACATAAGCTTTCATAGTGTACAAAAAAATTGGGCTAACATTACTGTATTTTTTATTACATTTTTCATTAATGAAAGTGCACTTTTTCCCAAAAACTTACATTTGAAAGACAGTGTGACATAAAATATTGCAACAACAGCCATTTTATTCTCTAGGGTCTCTGCTAAAATATATATATATATATATATATATATATATATATATATATATATATATAATGTTTGGGGGTTCTAAGTTATTTATTTTATTTTTTTCTGATTTTAACTTGTAAGCAACAAGTGTCAGAAAAAGGCCTGGTCCTTAAGTGGTTAAACATTAAAAAAAGAACAACACTAAAGTCAATATATAAATGTTGCACCTGGAGTGGACCCAATTAAGGTGGAGTGTTTTAAAAAAAATAATTAACTGGGAGATTGGAACTCTGCTTTAAATCCACTGCTATAGTTGGATGTCCGGAACTAATAAGAAATGCTGTATTTATCCTGATTTTCCATTCTCCATTTGTTCCACCTGTTTATTCTGTCCAGCTCTTCTTTTGGGAGTACCCAGGCCTACGCTACCTATTTTTCAATAAGTTTTACAATATTTCTATATGACTAAAATTTAGCATTTTAGTGGAAAATCCTTGATGTCACAACTGTAGTGAACATAATCTCTTTCCAACACCTTCTCTTGTTCTTGATTTCCTCGGATGCATCATTGTCTTAAAGCTGAACTTCAGATAGGACCTGAATTAAAAAGTTACATTAGTTTGATTATGCATTTTCGAACACTACTACAGTTTCCCCCATGATTTTCTGGGTCTTGTGCCGCCATTTACAGAACACCTTTGTATTGTTTTAATAAATACTATTATTGGATGAAGTGGAGCAGCAGGGGGTTGATGTCATGACATCTTAGTGGGTGGGTTGGGGGGGATCACAGGCCTCTATGGTCATTTCACAAGCCCCCCCCCACAGTTAGAAAACACTCCCCTAGGCTCACACCTAACCTTTTGATCACCCCTAGGTTAACCCCTTCCCTGCCAATGTCCTTATTACAGTAACAGTGCATATTTTTAGCACTGATTACTGTAGCAATGTCACTGGTCCCTCCAAAAGTTTCAAAAAAGTCAGTTGGGGGTCCAATCTGTCCACCGCAATGTCGCAGTCCCGCTAAAAATCGCAAATCGCCGCCATTACTAGTAAAAAAAATAAATAAAAATGACATAAATCTTTCCCCTAGTTTGTAGACGCGATAACTTTTGCACAAACCAATCAAAACACGCTTATTGCGATTTATTTTACCAAAAATATGTAACAGAATACAAATTGGCCTAAAAGGATGAGAAAATTAGATTTTTTGGGGAATGTTATATAGCAGAATGTGAAAAATATTTTTTTTTTTTTTTTTTCAGAATTGCCGCTCTTTTTTTGTTTCTAGCGCAAAAAAATAAAAAGATCGCACAGGTGATCAAATACCACCAAAAGAAAGCTCTACTTTTAGGAAAAAAGGACATCAATTTTATTTTGGTACAGTGTCGCACGACCGCGCAATTTTCCAATAAAGTAACGCAGTGCCGAATCGCAAAAAATGGCCTGGTCATTAAGGGGGCAAATCCTTCCATTCCAGAACTGGTTAAAAAAAGGCTTTTTAGTTAGTTTTGGCTGTGACACCTGATTTTTTATCCAACGGTTATAGTTAAAACACCTTCCCGTCCAGAATATAACACAATGATGGCCGGGCAGTGGCTTTAAGATCCTGACTGGATGTCATATGATGTCTCATCAGAAAGCGCCGCTCGCACAGCTGCGGGGCCACCAGCCATATCCAAGGGACGCAGCAGATAACTGATCAGAGTACTGGCTCTTTGCCAGTACCATGCGACCGCTGGCTGTGACCAATCACAGCAGGTCAAATGACAATTGTACACAATGGATGGCTTCCTTTCATGCCATTCATTGTGTACAATTGTGTCACTAACTGTAATTGGTCAATTTGAACACTTGGTACAGACAGGGCCAATCACAGCCCATCTTTAACATGATCAATCACAGTGAATTACAACAAAACAAACTGAATGAATCAGTTTCATTCACTAAAATGCTTGCATATAGCAAGGTAATTCACTGCTAAAAACAAGCATAATGTTTAAAAAAAAAAAACTCAGTCGATGGTTTTGAAAATTTTGCAGACAAAATTGAAAATTTAAAACTGACCTGGAATTTATAGATTGAAAATTATTTGCCCCCTAACTTCAGCTCGACCCCCCCTCCCCCTCCGCCTAAGGTCAGTACATTCAAGTTCAATTCAATTCAAGTTGTTACACTACTAACCTGATACGATTCTACCAGAAGTAGCCTTACTACAATTGTTGTTGACCAGCATTACGTTGATTGTGCATTTTCTATTTTTTTTAAGCTGACAGATCTGTGGATTAATCTATTTATTGCATCATTTTTTTGTATGTTACACATGTTATGGAATAAATATGCTCACATTTCTTGTCAATAAATAATATATTGAAAGAAAAACAAGCTGGATCCTTATCAAACATTGACTTCACTTTAAATCTATTAAATATTTCTGACATTTTCTGTATTTGATTTTAATGAAACGCAAATACAAAAGGTTCTAAATGATGCTAAACATTATCCTTCTTAATAAGGCTGATTTGAAAATAAAAAAAAAAAAAAAATAGAAAGTTAATTTAGTGAACATCTGTTTTATTTAGAATACTTACTTACGTACAATGTAAAATAGGCATTTTTATTTATTTATTTTTTTTTTTTTTTGCATGATTGGATTCCTAAAGTGAGTGGAGCTTTAGTAAGCCTAAATGAACATTCTATTCATTCAGTGTATTAACCCCATTGAGTAATCATTTGTCCAAAATACAAAGTAAATCTCAGGTTATGCAAGTGACCGGAAAGCAACATAATGTATATTTAATAGAGATATTACAAGCCATGGGAGACAGATTACTGAAATATATTTCAATCCAGTTCCTATGAAATCCCAAAGGCTGCTGTAAGGCAAGGTATTATCAATATAATGTTGGATAATCAAGTCTAGCTTGAACAGAAGGAGAGAGCTCCCCCATGTGGCACAATGTACAAAGGTCACTGTCGACCCAACCAAACCTATTGAATTCGTAATAGAGAGCTGTTTTTGTTACCTAAAACACAGATATTTCCTGTTCTATTAAGACTACCAGTATGATGTTGTATAAATTACGCTTCTGGAATAGCATTTTGGGGATTTGGAATCTGAAGTCTTTTTTTTTTTTTCACATAGATGTAAATATGTAAATAGGGGTAAAAAAAAAAACCTTCCACATATGAAAGAAAACTCCCTACCATAATCTGCGCAGCTATCTCCTACACTGCCTGTCTTTAGGAGATTCCTGAAAAATCAGTTTTTCAGGGAAGTTATTACCTTTTTTATCACTTGCCTTTCGCTTTTAGATTATAAGATCATGAGCAGGGCCCTCAAAACCCTCTTGTATTGAATTGCATTGTGTTGTACGGTCTCTCTTTATTTTGTAAAGTGTTGTGCATGCTGTTGATGCTACATGAATCCTATAAAATAATCATTTTGTGGGCAGTGAATTTAAAATATTCTTGTAAATATACATTATATTGTCAAAAGTATTGGGACACCTGCCTTTACACGCACATGAATTTTAATGGCATCCCAGTCTTAGTCCTTAGGGCTCAATATTGAGTTGGAACACTTTTTGCAGCTATAACAGCTTCAACTCTTCCGGGAAGGCTGTCCACAAGGTTTAGGAGGGTGTCTATGGGAATGTTTGACCATTCTTCCAGAAGCACATTTGTGAGGTCATGCGCTCGCTGATTCATGTCTTTATGGACCTTACTTTGTGCACTGGTGAGCAGTAACAGTATAGGTGATCAAGGGGTTAAATGTGACCCTAGGGGAGTGATTCTAACTGTGGGGGGGCATAGCTTCTTAGATGACCACAGAGACATGTGATCCTATATAGAAGGATCATATGAGCTCTGTGATCATTTCAGGGAGAAGAGACCGTGCTTCTCTCTCAGCCAGGAGCAATCGCGGGTGTCAGACGGCAATCGGAGCCACCTGACACCTGCATTGGCTTCCCGCTGACGATTGGGGCTGGAAGCGCGCGCCGGCGGCGCGCGTTAGCCCCCTAGCTCCTCCCAGGCAAGCGACGTAGATCTACGTTGTTTTTCCTGTATGAGCCACCCTGCCGCAGTAAAAAAGGCTACGGGTGGTCGGGAACTGGTTAATATGGGCAGGTGGGGGGGGGGGGGAAATAAAGGAGTCCCTGTGTTGTAGATGTTCGATATCTTTGTAGCACCCTACAGGGTAGGTGCTAGGTAAAGTATAGTGGGCCTTAGCTGCCTAACAGCAGGGCCATAATTTTCAGCTGGGCTGTCATGTCTCCCAGGTGTGGCTGCTGAGAGGGGAGTCTCCCCACTGGCTCCATGAGAGGATTCTCATTGGGCAGTGGAGGAAACCCAATCAGAGGTACATTCAGGCCTGTATCTACCCCAGAAGGCAGATTCTGCCGCAGAGGATTCTGGGAGTGGGTATAAGTTTTTTAGGGGAGCGCATGACGCACCATCTTTGGCGGGAAGCAGAGTCCCAGGAGGGAGAGTGCGGCTGTCTCTCCTCCTGTGAGAAGGATCGGGTGTCTCGGGTGGCTTGCCTGAGAGTACAGAGAGAGAGCTGAGCTGAGCTGCAGAGAGGATCTGGTGTGCCAAGGACCAGTTGAGAAAGAGGGGTTCAGTTCCAGGAAAGCATTCCAAGTTCGTGAGTACTGTGAACTACCCCTAGGGGTCTGCCCAACTTAAAGGGGACCACTCCGGTGAAGGTCCCTGGGATCCAGGAGCTGGCTAGCAGTAAAGGGGGTGCCTAGTGAGAGGACCCTGAAGTTTCAGAGGGGGTGCCTAGTGAGAGGACCCTGAAGTGTCAGAGGGGGTGCCTAGTGAGAGGACCCTGAAGTGTCAGAGGGGGTGCCTAGTGAGAGGACCCTGAAGTGTAAAGGGGGCGCAAGCAGTTGGGCCCTGAAGAGTTAAGTGTACAGTGTTGAGAGTTGCAGCAGCACAAGCAGTTACAAGTAGCTACCTCAGTCAGTGAAGGGCTGGAGGGAGCTGTTCACCGGACTTTTGAGCTAAACAGAGTGTCAAGAGTCAAGTGTATTACAGTCCTGGATCTTCTGAGTTAACCAGTGTGTTAAAGTCAAAGTTCTAGCACAGTTCAGCAAAACAGTATTTTCAAGCACCAGGAAGTGTTGGTCGGCATTCCGCTGGCGTCAAGACAGCGCTAACAGGCATTTTTCTGTACAGTGTCCCAGTTAAACCTAGTTGAGCCAGAGGAGTATTCCACTCATTCCCTTCTCCCATCCTCATTACAAAATAAACAAAACAAAGCAAAGATGCCGGAATGGTCATTGTCTCCAATCTCACACTGGGGTATTCAACTTAAATGTGTTGGAAGTGTTACCGGTAACAATGGCAGACCCATATCAGGCCCAATGCCTGCTACATCTTCAATTAGCTTAACAAGGGCCAAGGATAGTTCCTGTACAATGGCATCCAATGTTACAAATAGAAAGTACAAAGTGTCTCCTTATTAGAACTTTAGTAAAGAGAAACAAGGTAAAGGTGTCTGCATGCAGTGTCTCTTGGGGTGTAGAGAGGATGTTCTTTTGCCTGCTCACCAATCCAGATGATACAAGGCTCAAGGGAATAGAGTGGAAGTCCAGGAGCAGGCTAATGAAGAATCTGTGATCAGGGTAAGGGTGCCTGATCGCACACCCTGCAGTGCTGGGGTTCAGGCGAATCTGTGATGTGGGCGATGAGAGTGACCCCCGATTGTCCGTGGACCGACAGAAAGCTGGCGATGATGGATGCGTACACACACACCCGCCGGAGGCTCTCCCTTACTGCCTAGGCCACATTGCCGGCTCGTTTTTCTCTGACTGTCTGGGTCTCTGCTCACAGCTGAAGGCTGTGGTCCCAAAAGACCGACTCCTCACCAACACAGGCTATTTATCACCTTTATACCCCTGAGTGAAGTCCCATTGGACAAAACATGTCGGGTTGAGCTACAGCGGTAACAGAATCATACCTGCTAGGGTCATATTTGTGCTGATTTTATCTGCCTTTTGTGAGTAGTATTCTTTTTTAACCACTTCTGGACCACAAGGTTTTACCCCCTTAATGACCAGGCCATTTTTTGCGATACAGCACTGCGTTACTTTATCAATAATTGCGTGGTCGTGCAACGATGTACCCAAATAAAATTGATGTCCTTTTTTTTTCCAACAAATAGAGCTTTCTTTTGGTGGTATTTGATCATCTCTGCGTTTTTTATTTTTTGCGCTTTAAACAAATAAAAAGCGACGATTTTGGAAACCAAACAATATTTTTTACTTTCTGCTATTAAACATTCCCAATAAAAAATTAAAAATCAAATTTTTTCATCATTTTAGGCCAATTTGTATTCTGCTACATATTTTTGGTAAAAACCCATTAAGTGTATATTGATTGGTTTGCGCAAAAGTTATCGCGTCTACAAACTAGGGGAAATATTTATGTCATTTTTATTTATTTATTTTTTTACTAGTAATGGCGGCGATCAGTGATTTTTAGTGGGACTGCGACGTAGCGGCAGACAGATTGGACACTTAACTGACTCTTTTGACACTTTTGGGGGGACCAGTGACATTACTACAGTAATCAATGCTAAAAATATGCACTGTTACTATACTGACAGTGGCAGGGAAGGGGTTAATACCAGGGACAATCAAAGGCTTAAGTGTGTCCCTAGGGGGTGCTTTCTAACTGTGTGGGGGATGGACTTGCTGGATGAGCACAGAGACCTGTGTTCCTAAATAGGAGGAACACAGGATCCCTGTGTTAATCACTGACAGAACAGCAGTATGACGTGTTTACATCGGCAGATCGCCGTTCTGTCTCCATGGGGAGCGATCGCGGGTGCCCTGCGGACATCACATCCACCAGACCCGCTGATTGGCTCCCCATGTGGCCCCACTAGCTGTCTCACAAAGGGACGTACAGGTACGTCATTTTGCGGGACAGAGCCGTAAAAGTACGGCAACTGGTTGGCAAGTGGTTAGTAAACTGGTGAAGTTTTATACTACTACACTATGAGTTCCTTCTTTATCTCTATATCCCCCTGAGCTTCTTCTTCGGAATGTTATGGGGGCCCTTATTCTGTGTCCTAAAGTTTGCCCCCCACCCATCCCAACAGGGATCTCTCTTAACCACTTGCCGACCGTCGCAAGTACATTTACTGCGGCAGTCAGCCCCTCCTGGGCAAAGCGACGTAGTACTACGTCGCTCGCCCAGGAGCCTGTAGGGGGCGAGCGTGCGCCGCCGGAGGCGCGCTCCCGCCCTCGCTCATTCACGGCCATCCCTGCGTGAGTGACCGGCAGCTCCGATGTCCGCCGGTCACTCCCGATCTCCCGCTGAAGAGGGAGAAAGGCAGGCGGCTGATGTAAACACAGCCGTCTGTCATTCTCCCTGGTGTAACTGAAGAGACTATACGATCCTGCTATGTAGGATCGTATGTCTCTGTGGTTACATCAAAAGCCACGCCCCTTGACAGTTAGAAGCACGCCCCTAGGGACACACTTAACCCCTGGATCTCTAATAAAGTTAACCCCTTCCCTGCCAGTGTCATTTTTACAGTAACAATGGATATGTATTACACTGATTACTTTAGTAATGTCACTGGTACCCCCAGTCAGTCAGGGGTCCGATCTGTCCGTCGCAATGTCGCAGTCCCGCAAAAAAAAAAAAATCGCAGATCGCCGTCATTACTAGTTAAAAGAAAAAAACAATAAAAATCTTTCCCTTAGTTAGTAAACGCAATAACTTTTGAGCAAACCAATCAAAATATGCTTATTGCAATTTTTTTACCAAAAATATGTAGCAGAAAACAAATTGGCCTAAAATGTTAAAAAATTTAGATTTTTACATTTTTTTTTTTGGGGGGGGGGGGGTTTCATATAAAAAAAAGTGAAAAATATTGTTATTTTTTCAAAATTGACACTATTTTTTGTTTATAGCGCAAAAAATAAAAATCGCACAGGTGATCAAATGCCACCAAAAGAAAGCTCTGTTTGTGGGAAAAAAAGGACGTCAATTTAATTTGGGTACAGTGTCGCACGACCTCGCAATTGTCCTTTAAAGTCACACAGTGCCGAATCGCAAAATAGGCCCTGGTCTTTGAGCAGGAAAATCCTCCGGGGCTTATAAAAAGTGGAGCCAGGCCTCCATATCTGAGGTCTTACCGGTCGGTAAGCAGTTTGTGAGTTGTGTGCGCACCTGGGTGTGGAGCGGCATATGGGTAAATAAGAAAATTGGGGGCGATATACACATTTACCTCAAGAATTTTCTTGCACTGTTCACTTTTTTTTTGTTTTGGACTGATTTTGCCCCATGCACTTTATTAAATTAATATCTTTGAACACTTTTTGATGAATTGATTTTTCACATGATGATTTGTATACAATATCCCTATGCCAATGGGTTGTATTATTAATGTATTAGCACTTTGTTTGACAGCGCAACACTATTATTTTGTTTATTTATTCTGTTCTCTCCCACCAGCCGGCTGGAACTTGTAGTCCACAATGATCTTTCCCCAGTGTACAGTACATTAAGATCCTTTGCCCTTCTGTCAGGTCTCACTCTGCATTCAGAATATGACACTATAAGGTCTAAGCTTAGAGCCTGAGGGAACGGCCTTACTGTGGCTAATGTTGTAAAGTGTCCCCTCCTCGATTACACAGGTAATTTAGCCTGCACCTGGCTAGTGGCTACACATATATAATTCTGTTGGAGGTGACAATAAGTACCACTTAGACTGGCAGCACATTTTATCACACACCAAGATTTTGCAATTTGTTTGAAGATCCTTGTGCAACCTGATAATTTTGTTCTGCAATTTGTTTGAAGATTTCCTTGACTGTGTAAGAAAAGAAAAGGAAGGTGTTAAATGCTTGCGCATGTTCATGCTTACATGAAAAAGAGCTTCAGGCCCTGGCTCTATAGTTGACAAGCAAATGTCTCTCTGCTTGGCAATTTTGGGCAGACATCTGACTGTCTATGGTTAGCCATATAGGAGATTACTGGACAGATACATAGATTCCTCTAGAAAGCATTCCCATAATCAGACTGCAGGATTGGTTTTGTAAAAAAATACAGAGAAAAATTATTAATAGTACCTACAGTTAAGTTGAAATAATGGACATCTACGCCAATGAGGTTTGCATTAGTCTCCATATGTTTACTCAGAATATACGCCATACAGCGGGTCCACATCTTCCAACAGATATGTGACCCAGATTACATTTTGGTTACAGCTTTTATAGTACATAAACGGGCACAAGCCCAAGTTACAGATTACACAAGGTTTCACAAGATTTCACAATACAGTCTAGGCGGATGACAATACATTCCTTGTGGAAAATCCCAATTACACTTCGGGTCATTTTGACCCAGCAAGGGCGTAGTGACAGGTTAGTCTGACAATTAAAAAAGATTAAATATGTTAGGGAAAATAACATTGCACCCAAAGTCTCCAGGGATGTGAGAAGTGAGTATTTCAGGAGGTTTTGGGCAGCTGGGGCTGTCATTCTCACCTAGGCAAGAAAAGCAGAAGCATGAGCTGCACTTCCCAAAAAAAGGCTTTAAAAAAAATCTATGTAGCACAATTCCCAGCCACGTTGCTGGATATGAGTGCCCCTGGGTCACCTCTAGCAACAACAACAGCATATTTAAGCGTGTTTCTTCAAGTGTGAGCTCTGAGACAATAACCAGTCCAGAATCTTTGGGTTTTTTGATTTATTTAAGAACTTGGGTGGGAGAAGGGATGAGTGGGATACTCCTTTAACTCAACTTTGCACAATAGGCAGGGACGATGCAAAAAGTGCTGACTGGCGCTGATTAACGCTGACTGACACGGGTTAACACTGACTGAGCTGGCCACAGCTAGGCCGCTTACTTTACTTTGCCTTTTGACTATGAAATAGAATGATAAGCTTCCTGAGGTAATCTGTCTCCTGAGGCAAGCTGTATCCTGATATAAACTGTATTGCTGAACACCCCCTTTTACTCCCTATTCTTTGGGGCTTGAAAACTGGCACCCCCTTTACTGTACACTCCTGGTTAGCTGGCTCCTGGATCCCCCTTGACCTCTGTGGAGTAGTCCCCTCTCCTAGGCAGACCCCTGGGCAGATCTTGAGTACTCGCAACACTGTTGTTCCAGAAGATCTCTGCCCAGCAGCTCCACTCAGTCAACTCAGTCAGCACACTCTGGATCCCCCGGCAGCCATGCTCAACCTCCAGTCCCTAGGCTGCCTGGACCCCCTTCACACTCTGACAGGAGGAGAGACAGCTGTCACCTCTTCCTGGGACTGATGCTCCCACCAAAAAAAACTCTGTCTCAGATGCTCTCCGCTTTTATTTACAATCCTGTGATGCATCTCTCCAAGTGCCAACCCACTGGGACAGTTACAAAAGCCTGTGTATCATTGGCCAGGTTTCCCCACCGTCCAACAGGCCTCCCTATTGGACGCAGTGGGGACACTCCCTCAGACCAGATGAATACACACTGAGCACACTGAGCAGACCTAGCTAAAGATCAAGCTCCTCTGATAAGCAGATGAAGCAATTATAGCTTTCCTGCTGCTTTCCTGTTAAGCAGAAAATGCCGAACTGTATCTTCTATCTAGCACCTGACTAGGAGGGTGCTACATCTATATATGAAATGTCATTAACCAGTTCCTGACCACGCACCATAGCTTTACTGCATTCTGCATTTCCAGGTAGGGCACGGCACATAATGATCCAGTGATTGACTGCTGCCACCTGGACACAGCTCTATGAATGTAAACACAGACCTGTGTTCAGTGACAGGGGATTTTGTTGTTTGTTCATTCCCTGCTAAGCAGGGAATGCAAACAACTAGATCCCCAGTAAAAGCAGAACACAGCACACACACACTTGTTAGGCACACATTTACCCTTTGACCGCCCTAGATGTTAACCCCTTCGCTCTTCCACAGTCTTTTTCAAGAGAAGCAGGTATTCCATAAATCCGCAACTCTCACCAACTGGGAATCAGCTCTAAATTCCACGTTTACAGTAGATCAGTGGAAGTCAGCATTCAAGGGAATTTACAAAGCTTCCCATTGTATCAGTTACTGGGAAATGATGCTTAGAATTATCAATAGATGGCAATATACTCCCCACAGGTTAGCAAAAATCTTTCCTGACACGCCCTCTGTGTGTTGGCACAATTGTGCTCAGACAATTTACCTTCTACATACTTTTTGGAGATGCCCAAGCCTTAAAAGCTTTTGGAACCCGGTTTTCCAACTAATCTCCTCATTTACAGGATTTATAACACAGCTCAACCCCGAACTTGCAATACTGCATATTGGCATTGAGAAATTCCCTCCAAATTTTAAACCTGTTATCTCTCACGTGTTATTGGCTGCTCACACCCTAGTGCTTCAAAACTGGAAGGGTATTAAGACTGTTACCATTTCGGAGGTAAAGACACTAGTCCAACTAAACTACTCCTTTGAACGCCTAATAGCTATTAGCTCACTCTCTTGTTCATCCTTTGACAAATCTTGGAAAATCTGGACTAAAAATCGTGCAGTCCATAGCCCTAAACATCTTGATCCAATGTCATTGTTGTTGATATTGTCACCACTTATTCCCAACCTCGCATACCTGGTTTATTCGTACTATTCTATGTTTGATTAAAACCATGTGTTCTTGTGTGTTTTTCTTGTTTTGTTACACTTTGAAAACAATAGAAACCTATTGAAAAAAAATCTATATATACTTATTGGGATTTTTGTTTCCAAAGACATGTAGTGGAATACATTTTGGCCAGAATCTATTAGGAGATTTTACTTTTTAAATTTTTTTATGGGATATGTTTTATAGCAGAAAGACAAAAATACAGTTTTGTTTTTTTTTCAAAATTTGCAGTCTTTTTTCATTTGTGATGATCAAATACCACCACAAGAAAGTTCTATTTGTGTGAAAAAAAATTATATAAATTTTGTTTACAGCACTGCATGACCGCACAATTGTCAGCTAAAATAGTGCAGTCCTGAATAACAAAAAAATGGCCTGGTCATGAAGGGGATAAAACCTTCTGGAGCTGAAGTTGTTAGAGGGGGAAAAGAGCATGATTCTTCAGCCCTACTTCCCCCTTTAGAGCACACACAGACAGGCACACAGTATTTTCTTCATTCTTCCACTGGCTCAGAAAACAGTCTAGGGGTTCTTTTTTGGGTTTTTCTTGGAAGATGAACTTGGATAGGGATAGGGTGCATAATACACCCTGATGAACTGCAGCTGAACAACTTGAGGAGTCCTCAACTTCTAACTGCCCTTCACACACTGCTGGCTGCAATTCTGGCTGCACTGTGACTTCTCTGCATGGGGGGGTCTACCCTCTGAGCGACAGGATCATTAGTTGCCTCCTGGTGATATCCACAGGCGCTGCCACTCTATGTTTGGGGTGGTAGCATCGGATGTAAGTTGATTCAATAATATTTTTACTGCACTTTGGACCTGCTTTTTTATACTATTCTATTTTTTATTATTGTCAATTTGCTGTGTTCCTCTATTTGATACTATGTTTTTAATGTTTTAAAATAAATACTACACTATGAAACCTTTTTTACTCTGGTTGCTTCATCTGACATGACTGGCTGATATGCTGCAGTTTGTCCTACTGGATGTTTGAGATACAGTATCTGACATATCTGGGGATGAAAGATTATACGATCTGAAGCCATAATTGCTGTCCTATAATCAGGGCCATCTTTAATATCGATTTGACCAGAGGCGTAACTAGAACCTTCAGGGCCCCGATGCAAGAAACCCTGAAGGGCCCCCCAGACCCCTGGCCGGGGCCCTTCCCTTCAAGCCCGGGGCTCTTCCCACTAATCCTGGGGCTCTTTAATCTCATTGCATGGCCTTTTATTATGGTCCCGCATCAGGATCCTTTCACAAGTTCTGCAGTGGGCCCCCTTCCTGCAATCTTGGGGCCTCCCCACAGTGGTGAAATGCCAGGGCCCGGTCGCAAGTGTGACCTTTGAGATCCTAGAAGTTCACCCACTGGTTTGCTACCGGGCCCCCTGGAGCATGGGGCCCGGTAGCGATTGCAACCCCTGCAACCCCTGTAGTTACGCCCCTGGATTTGACCCTGGACAAACATGTTCTTGGGCCCTCCCAAATCCACTTAGCAACTATTTGAATGCAGTCTGGGCTCAAGGGACAGCTACTTTAAGCTCCACAACAATGACTGGGCCCGGGGCAGTTTCCCCTTTTGCCCTGCCTTAAAGATAGCCCTGCCTATAATATAGACAGCTACTATCTCTAGTGAGTTTGCATTGTAGCCATTTGGTTGAGGCCTATTGCTCACAAATTATTCTCCACCTATCACCACATTTATAGTTTCCGCTTCGACTTTTTTCTTCCATGAACACTTTATAAGAACTGTTGTACTGCACAATTTCTGGAGACCCAGCACCATTTTATCCTTCATATTTTGAGCACTTGATGGTTTGGGGCTTTTAATTGATTTACAGTTTTATGTACATTTTCTATGTGTGTTTTTCATATTGAACTCTTGAGTGTTAATACTTTGAATATATATTTCTTTATCTGGTGTTGGTATATTGACACTTATTGCATGTCGCTGACACTTACATTGGGTGCAGACATAAGTTTATCACAATAAAAAAAATAAAAAAAAACAACTATACAATCCCATATACACAATCCTATACCCGCAGTTGATCCAGAGGAAGGTGAAAAACTCGAGCAAAGCATGATCGAATTTGCCTCCTTCAGGGGAAAAAAATTCCTTCCTGATCCCCTGAGAGGCAATCGGATATTCCCTAGATCAACTTTCCCTATAAATGTGAATACCCAGTTATATTGTTTATTTTGGAAAGAATCCTGGCCATTTTTAAAGCAATCTTGAGCTGGCCAGAATCACCTCTAGAGGGAGTCTATTTCACATTTTCACAGCTCTTACTGTGAAGAAAACTTTCTGTATTTGGAGATGAAATATTTTTTCCTCTAGTTGTAAAGAGTGCCTCTTGTCCTCTGTGATGACCTTAACATATATAACTCAACACCAAGTTCACTATATGGACCCCTTATGTATTTGTACATGTTGATAATATCCCCCCCTTAATCTCCTCTTCTCACGAGAGAATAAATTCAGCTCCTCTAATCTATCCTCGAAGCTGAGCGCCTCCATGCCTCTTTTTTTTTTTTATATTTCTTTATTAAATTTTCCAGGTAAAAAATTATTTACAACACTCCAATCGCTGGAGAATTTTTTCATATACATTTTACACATATTACCTTTTATCCCTTTTTTTTTTTCCCCCCTCCCTTCCTTATCCCTCCCCCCCCCCCCCCCCGTCTCTTCTTATCATTCGACTCCTATTATTTCTCTGTATTCCCTTGTGTCCTTAAACTCTTGCCACTCATCCCAAATCTCCTCTTCATTCCCCTGTTCCTCCTCCTCCCAGGTCCTCAGCTGCTCCAACTTTCTTATTTTCTCTACTTTTAACAGCCAATCTTTCCTGGAGGGGGCCTCTTCTTTTTGCCAATTAAAGGGAATCAAGCTCTTAGCTGAGTTTAATAAGTGAGGGAGTAATGTTTTTTTATATTGCTTCACTGACATATGGGTTCCATGAAACATGCATTTCCAAGGATCCAAGGGAATATCTATTTTAGTAATTTTACTTATTAATTCTATAACTTCACTCCAGAATACTTTAATTTTTGGGCACTCCCACCATATATGGGCTATAGTCCCTACCATCTGACATCCCCTCCAGCAAAGTCTTGAACTCTCCACCTGAATTCTTCCCATCTTATCAGGAGTGTTGTACCACCTTGTGATCAATTTATAGTTCATCTCCTCCGTGTTGGTGTCTATCGCGGATTTATGTACTAATTGAAGGCTCTTATCCCACTGTTTGTTGTCACTACACGGGCCGAGGTCTCTTTCCCATTTTTCTTTTAATGATATTCCTCTCTCTTTTGTTATTGTTAACAGTATTTTATACACATTCGAAATATTATTTATTATCTTATCCTTAAGACATAATTGCTCAAAAGGGCGAAGGTCGTTTATATCTCTCAATGGCTGCGGTAGTGACAATGTGAAGTGCTTTAGTTGGATGTACCTCCACTCATTTATCTTCCAGTTTTCTTTCCTTTGTTTCAGCTCCGCCAAGGTTATAATTTTCCCCTTCTCTACTATATCCCCTAATTGTGCTTCTCCTTCTTCTATCCATTTACCTAATTCCTTCTCTTCCCCTGGTGCAAAACATTTTGTGCCCTGTAACGGGATCAGTGGTGAATTGTGTTTCCAATTTTCTTTTTTATGTATATTATCCCAAACCTTAATAGCATGTCTTGTGATTATATGCGTGTTAGTGTCCAGATTTCTAAACCTCTCAGGTATCCATATAACTTTTGCTAGGTGTGTACCACTCATCGTGCTTTCTATTACCACCCAATTTCTATCATTATTTTTTTTTGTCCATTCTATCACCCTTGTGAGTATTGCTGCAAAATAATAATTTTTAAAGTCGGGTAGGGCTAGTCCCCCTTGTCCCTTACCTTTACATAGTGTAGTGTACTTTACCCTTGGCTTTTTGTATTTCCAAATAAAGCGGGATATTAATCTTTTAAGTGTTTTAAAAAATACTTGAGGTAATGAAATCGGAATCATCTGGAATTTATATATAATTTTGGGCAGGATTATCATTTTTATCGTATTTATTCTCCCTATCCAGGAAAAGATTCTCGGGGATAATCTATTTAATTCTGATCTTACTTCATTCAGAAGTTCTAGAAAATTTGTTTTGTAGAGTTTTTCTGGAGTTGGGGTTAATTTTATCCCTAAATATTTAATCTCATCTTTTCTCCAGTTGAACTGAAATTCTTTTTTTAACATTTCCTCTTCTTGTTTAGGGATATTAATATTTAATATTTCTGATTTTTTTTTGATTAATTTTTAAATTTGTCGGGGTTATTGGGGGTTGATTAAAATAATAATAGGTAAAAAGAAAAATGATTTTAAAAGCCATGTATATTTCATATTATGCATATAAGAGATTCTGAACAGGATGGCGTCCATCTTGTTTTTAAGGTGAAACAAAGTTCATATATATACTTGTTAAACAAAATGTCTCTCACAGGCTTACAAAGGGTCTATGGTTTCAACAGAGATCTTTGTATTTCTATGTAATCGTAAATAAGATTTCTTTTGACATCTCGATCAGATAAAACTTAGTCAGTCTGACGCTATGTTAAGGGGGGATATCTCAGTCTGTCTATAAGTATATAACAATGGACAATACCCCAGTATATTCTAGCAGACATTTAAAGATGAACCATATAAGTTTTTATAGAAAACATCATCATATGTAAGATGTATATTAACGATAATACATTGTATTCTTATTAATATAGAAGTGTGAACTTGATACTTATATAATATTAGATATATAATATATATATATATAAGTATACTTTTCTATGATGTGTAAGGACTTGTGCGTCTTAAAAACCAATTACTTCATTTTAAGGTATGTGGTAGGAGTGTTTATATAAGCGTTGTTTTAGAATAGACTAAGTAATAGATCTTCCAACCTAGACTAGATTTCTGACAGTGTAAGACATGGTCAAAGAAGTAATGGCTATTCACTAGCCAGAGGTCAGAGAGGTCATCAGATAAGGACATGGTGGTAAAAGTGTTAAATACAAAATCTAATGAACGGTACGATACTGCCCTCTGGAGGCGAAATACCAGGTGCAGTATTGAGATAATTTCAGATTTCCATATAAAAATATGATATTGTGTTAAATAATATAATTATTGGAATGGCATTACTTGCCCAGGTGAATTATGGAGATACAGGTGGACATTTATGTATGTACTGGGAGTCTAGACAAAGTTTTATGTTGTGTTATATGATTAATCTCATATATAGAGAAATCATCCTTAATTTTATTAGACCAAATATGGGGTTAATTATAAAAAGGGGTGTGTCTCTGACCTCATCAGTTTAGGTATAGAATATCCCGACCAATAGGGATAATGTTTCATCCCTCTGGGTTTTACTTATGGTAATTTTTATAGCTCTTTGTTCTTACCATATAAAAGACCAACCCAGATGACAACACTTTACACTACTGACAACACACCTCACACTTACACCACACACGCTATTACATTTTTCAATAGACTCATGCAGACATACTCCCTGATCCACATCATTCATCTGAAACTTGGAGGAAATTCCTCCCTCACTGGCATCCATCTTAGGACTCTGGTAACACCATCTTAAGTGTGGTAATTATGCCTTGCTGTATTATTTGATTTTATTCAACAATTGTTTATTCTTTCCTTATATGTTTTATATTGCATATTTAAGGGTAATGAGATTACAATCCCAGCCGTATAAGCCATGGTATATTTTTCTCTAAAAAGCTGATTTTTGTTTTTATACATTTTTATTAATATCAGATTAAGTGCATTATTTGCAATTTTAAGTCTTCCGTTTTGCATGGCTTATTCTCATTCCTTCTGCAGTGGAATGACTTTGGGCCCTGTGATTCGCAGACCATTGTAGTCTGTTTATATAGAACATTAATTTATGGCTTATACTATACCTGGGAAGAAATGGTAATCTTGCTTTCGTTTTGGTTTCACTTTGTTTTACTTTCACTTTCATTATTGAGCTAAACATCACATTGCATTGATTGTTTGAAGTTAGGATTTTTTCTGTAGAGTTATCTTTTTGTGTCACTTCTTGTTTGATCATATATTGTGTTTACATGTCTGGCGAATAAATATTTTTATATATATTCCACACTGTAGACTGTACTCACTAAGATTGGTATATGCTTTTAAAAAGAAATTAATCAATTAAAAAGAATTCACGGCATTGATTTATGGCAATAGGTGAAGACTCTCCTTTTTCACAGATCTTTGCTTATTAACCATAAATAAATACACTGCTATATTCAGAGCAGTATAAATATTCTGACATAAGTACGAACGCAAGATATTTATTATTAAATATTCTTACATATAATGGAGGCCCCAGCGAGATAATTATTGATTTCTTACATATGCCAATCATAAATATTGATCAGGTGACATAATCAATAACTTTGAAAAAAAAAAAATTTTTTTTTGGAATTTTTTTTTTATTAATTATGAATGTGATAGAAATGCCTACAGCAGGTAATGTTCACGCTGCCAACTCTGGCAAGGTGTGAGTCCCTAGTGGTAATGCCACAACCCCAGTGGATTTGGCACAGATTAGAAATGTGTGGAAACACCTCTCTGAGTCTGAAATGGTGGAATATGTAAATGCTGGTTAGAGTCATATATCAAAATCCTCAAACGTCGGGCCAATAAGGGCATCTGACATGGGTAGAGGACAACCTGTATGTATGAACTCACCAATAAGCTTATCTAACACCAAAAGACGTCAGGAAGTGCGATCACATACTTTTTGAGTCATGGCCAATCTTACTGTATCTTTGTGAGGAACTGCACCAGAAGGCTCAGCAAAAAGGAGTTTAGTAAAGTTTCAATCTCCACTCCAAATAAATGAGAGTATGAGATTAGGAACCTCCTTGAGCAGGTGAAAGTAACCTCTATTGGGACACATCAGTTAAGAGAATGTAGCGTGAAACTGCAAAATAAAGTAGAATTGTGGCAAAAGTCTTATCAAGTAACTGTAATGAAAGTAATCATGTGAAAGTGAAATGTAAATGATTAATGCAATAATTAGGAAGTTTTGAGCAAGGAAAAATGTTTTTCTAGCAAAAAGTTGCCAAGTAACCAGCAGTGGAAAAGTTTGAAAAAAAAAAAATAATAATAAAAATGTAACTGTTCAAGTCATGACAGGAACTCATCAGTAAATACATAGGAGAGTTCCAAAGGTCGTGGTGTCCATGTAAAAGGGTAAATGCTTAATTAGTCTTGCATTATAAAAATATGAAATAATTATTCATAGACCCAGATATGATTCCCAGTCTGTTGGTTAAGACCCAGACAAGGGGGGGGACCAGGCAAAGAGTCCCTGTCCCACCCCAGCCATATTCCTAAAATAGGAGGGCAGAAATTGGGCAGCCATGCATAAATAGGTATGAGTCGTATCAGGTCATTGCAAAAAGACTAGCACCCCTAAAAAGACACCATGCACCTCCAGTTTTTTTTTTTAACAAAGTTTTAAAAAGAGTACTGTCCTGATTTTGTTATGAAAGTGGTCCTTAAACATTATTGATCATCTTGAGGCCTATGAAAACAACTGTCTGTGTTGTGCCTGCAGGATGTCAATTAAAATGCAGCCCACATAAAAACCTTACTGCTGCTAGAGCTGTTATCTACAATTTAAAATGTAGACAGCACCAAGGCCCCATCATTTTTTTTTTTGCTGTACTCAAAAGTGCCTAACACCCTTCAATGAAGGAGCTGAGTACAACCACCTGTAATTTAAATCCCTATGCTTTGAGGCATTGCCCATGTACATAATAATAAGTTTGGCAAAGGAGCAAGATATGCCACCTAGGCCCCAAAGGGAACACCGGATACCTTAAGGAGGACACCGGACATCCCATTAACAAGGGGGGGGGACACCCACAAATAAATAGGGATTTGCCCCATCCTAGGGTTCCCCAAAATCCTCGGGAAGATCAAGTGACATTAAGGCCCAGACCTCACGCCAGAACCGAGTAACTGGTTCTAATGGGGATCTGTCCCATAGGTCTGAACCCGAGAGACATAGGCACCGCAGGAGGCGGAGCCAATAATCCAATTCTAAAAAGTTTTCAGCAGAGTAGAAGCCAAGTGGGATCAGCTGATCACTTGATTCACTTTGGGCACTACAGCCCAGAACTAAAATAATTCCTCTTTAGGAACAAATCCAATGGCCAGCCAAAGGCCACAAAATCTTTAAATGTCCAAGTGGTAAGGAATCAGAAGGATACACTGAATAGAGGTATAGGATACAGAGGTTCTAACACCATTTTATCCCCAGGTCACAGCATTGAGGATCCTGAAATCCCTGCCAGGGGGGGATCTTGGTTGTTAGATACTAACTACCCTCCTATTTTTCAGTGGTCACTTCATCCCTCTGACTCAAACAGGTCGCTTAAAGCGGGCACATTTTGAAAAATCGCCAATGACGGTGATACCAAGGAGGATTAAACCCTAATGACGTAATGCAGTCAAGAGGTTAAAGGTTGTATACGGTAACCAAGAAGGAATCCTCAATGCCAGGTAGTTTTATTGCCTACAATAAATTGCATTGATGCCCCATAGGGGGAGATATATATATATATATATTTTTTTTTTCTCCCAAGTAGTAGGTAAAATTTTAACAAAATATTGTATCATTTTATTATTGTCCAATGCATAGTATCCATGGTGATAAATACATCCCCATGTTAATAAGCCCCAGAAGTCAGTCGTCCTAGGAAAGGTCACATATATAGTCTCACCTTCCCTGGTGTCATATAAAAGGGCTGATCACATGGTGGTCTAAAGGAGAACTCTGAGAAAGCTTAGGGTACCAACATCGCATTGAAATGTCAATTGATAAGAATGTATATTCATACTGTATGTTTCATCCAATAGGAAGAGATTAACCTTCCATGCCAGGTCGTTGATTGGTACAGACGATGATGTTTGCCAAAGACACAGCGATTGGATGGGTCATCTCTCCTTAGAGTCCAGTTCTGGACGGAACCCCTCATTGCATCAGGTCCCTCTTCAGGAATCAAGCTGCGAGACGCCCCAGATTCTTGTTGACGGAAAGGAAGATTTGTTTCAACAGATCTTTGTGCATTTGATCCGAGGAAATCCATTGAGTGAAATCGCATTACCTCCTGTTTTCAGTTGAAGGAGATGTGAGAATGGTGCATTGCACATGTGAGCAAACATCAGTCTAAGTGTATGACACTCTAGGCCATGCTGAAACCATTCATTATCCAACCAACATCCAAGGTTGAATGTCCAAACCGATTTCTCAGATTCCTGATTGCAAACATTGTTTTACTGCGCTTTGAATGGTAGTTGCCAATGCCATTGCAGCAGTTAATTTCTGTCTCCATCAAGACTTTACAAGCTGATGTTGCAGATTTCAAGGAACATTTGTGTTTCTTTACCAGGAGATCAGAATTTAAAAAAACTAACAAGGAACAGTTTGTGACATAGCTAACGCTAAGCAAAGTCGCTACGAACTGACATTTGGAACTGACATTTGGAACTGATTTTTTTTTTCTCATTTTTACCGCTTTACTTAAAAGTTATGAACAATTCCCAATATGAACTATTCTCTTACAAAAAGAGAACAAGACATTTTTTTTTTCCTTTTACTACTCCTTAAAAAGCTTTCTTTCCAGATAGGCCTAAGTTGCTCACTTGTCTACTGGGAAGAAAGGGGGGGATATGTCGGGGTTATTGGGGGTTGATTAAAATAATAATAGGTAAAAAGAAAAATGATTTTAAAAGCCATGTATATTTCATATTATGCATATAAGAGATTCTGAACAGGATGGCGTCCATCTTGTTTTTAAGGTGAAACAAAGTTCATATATATACTTGTTAAACAAAATGTCTCTCACAGGCTTACAAAGGGTCTATGGTTTCAACAGAGATCTTTGTATTTCTATGTAATCGTAAATAAGATTTCTTTTGACATCTCGATCAGATAAAACTTAGTCAGTCTGACGCTATGTTAAGGGGGGATATCTCAGTCTGTCTATAAGTATATAACAATGGACAATACCCCAGTATATTCTAGCAGACATTTAAAGATGAACCATATAAGTTTTTATAGAAAACATCATCATATGTAAGATGTATATTAACGATAATACATTGTATTCTTATTAATATAGAAGTGTGAACTTGATACTTATATAATATTAGATATATAATATATATATATATAAGTATACTTTTCTATGATGTGTAAGGACTTGTGCGTCTTAAAAACCAATTACTTCATTTTAAGGTATGTGGTAGGAGTGTTTATATAAGCGTTGTTTTAGAATAGACTAAGTAATAGATCTTCCAACCTAGACTAGATTTCTGACAGTGTAAGACATGGTCAAAGAAGTAATGGCTATTCACTAGCCAGAGGTCAGAGAGGTCATCAGATAAGGACATGGTGGTAAAAGTGTTAAATACAAAATCTAATGAACGGTACGATACTGCCCTCTGGAGGCGAAATACCAGGTGCAGTATTGAGATAATTTCAGATTTCCATATAAAAATATGATATTGTGTTAAATAATATAATTATTGGAATGGCATTACTTGCCCAGGTGAATTATGGAGATACAGGTGGACATTTATGTATGTACTGGGAGTCTAGACAAAGTTTTATGTTGTGTTATATGATTAATCTCATATATAGAGAAATCATCCTTAATTTTATTAGACCAAATATGGGGTTAATTATAAAAAGGGGTGTGTCTCTGACCTCATCAGTTTAGGTATAGAATATCCCGACCAATAGGGATAATGTTTCATCCCTCTGGGTTTTACTTATGGTAATTTTTATAGCTCTTTGTTCTTACCATATAAAAGACCAACCCAGATGACAACACTTTACACTACTGACAACACACCTCACACTTACACCACACACGCTATTACATTTTTCAATAGACTCATGCAGACATACTCCCTGATCCACATCATTCATCTGAAACTTGGAGGAAATTCCTCCCTCACTGGCATCCATCTTAGGACTCTGGTAACACCATCTTAAGTGTGGTAATTATGCCTTGCTGTATTATTTGATTTTATTCAACAATTGTTTATTCTTTCCTTATATGTTTTATATTGCATATTTAAGGGTAATGAGATTACAATCCCAGCCGTATAAGCCATGGTATATTTTTCTCTAAAAAGCTGATTTTTGTTTTTATACATTTTTATTAATATCAGATTAAGTGCATTATTTGCAATTTTAAGTCTTCCGTTTTGCATGGCTTATTCTCATTCCTTCTGCAGTGGAATGACTTTGGGCCCTGTGATTCGCAGACCATTGTAGTCTGTTTATATAGAACATTAATTTATGGCTTATACTATACCTGGGAAGAAATGGTAATCTTGCTTTCGTTTTGGTTTCACTTTGTTTTACTTTCACTTTCATTATTGAGCTAAACATCACATTGCATTGATTGTTTGAAGTTAGGATTTTTTCTGTAGAGTTATCTTTTTGTGTCACTTCTTGTTTGATCATATATTGTGTTTACATGTCTGGCGAATAAATATTTTTATATATATTCCACACTGTAGACTGTACTCACTAAGATTGGTATATGCTTTTAAAAAGAAATTAATCAATTAAAAAGAATTCACGGCATTGATTTATGGCAATAGGTGAAGACTCTCCTTTTTCACAGATCTTTGCTTATTAACCATAAATAAATACACTGCTATATTCAGAGCAGTATAAATATTCTGACATAAGTACGAACGCAAGATATTTATTATTAAATATTCTTACAAATTGGATAGTTCTCCATATTGTTTCATTATTTTAATTATGTTGGGCAAAGTGATCCTCGGATTACTTATGTAAAGCAGGATATCATCTGCAAAGGCAGATACCTTATGCTCCACTTGTCCCACCTTTATGCCCCCGATGTCCACACTATTTCTAATAGTTGCCAGTAGTGATTCCAAAGATAAGACAAATAACATCGGAGACAAGGGACATCCTTGTCTTGTTCCATTGAGCATTTTAAACGAGTCTGACAAAGTTCCATTGACCTTTACCTTTGCAGTTGGTTGATTATACAAAGTTCTGATCCAGGCCAACATTCTAGGTTTTATTCCCAACTCCACTAGGGTGTTTATCATGAACTCCCAGTCTACCCTGTCAAATGCTTTTTCCGCATCTATTGACAGGAGTAGACTGGGAGCTCTGCTTTTTACCATATGGTCTATCAACAGTATAGTTTTTATCCCATTGTCCCGTCCCTGTCTCCCCGGGATGAATCCTACTTGATCATTGTGTATCCACTCCCCCATTAGGTTCTTCATTCTAGTGGCCAAAATTTTTGTGAATAATTTAGTATCAACATTAAGTAGGGAGATGGGTCTAAAACTAGAACATAGTAACGGGTCTTTTCCCTCTTTCCGTATAACTGTGATTGATGCTGACAGGGCCTCTCTACTCATCTCGTACTGAGTCCCTATTCCGTTTATATATTCTTTAAATCTTGGGATTAAAATGTCCTTAAATTTTTTATAATAACCCATGGTAAACCCATCCTGTCCTGGGCTTTTACCTAGGCTCGTTTCTTTAATGGCTCTCTCTATTTCTTGTTCTGAGATTGGTCTTTCTAAGAATGTTAACTTTTCCTCATCTATCTTTGTCAGTCCTGCGTCTACAAGGTATTTTTTGATTTTCTCCCTCCTTTCTGTTTCATTCCCCTGTATCTCACCTTTCTTTACTGCATAAAGATTAGCATAGTAGTTTTGGAATTCTTTGGCTATTCCTGTCGTTGTTTGAATTATTTCCCCATTTTTATTTTTAATTTTATCTACAAAATTTTTTCCTTTCTTCTTTTTCAGGATTTTTGCTAGGTTTTTCCCAACCTTATTACTTTCAATGTATTTTTCTTTTATGCATCTTTTCATTTCCTGCTTTATTTCCTGTTCTAGCAGATCTTTCAATTCTTCTCTCTTCACCTCAAGTAAATTATTTATTAATATATCTTGTGTATTTTTATGTTTTTGCTCTAATTGATGTACTTCTGTCATTAGCCTAATCTTATCTTTTATTCTTTCTTTTTTCCTTTGGGTCCCCTTTGAGATAAATATGCCCCTCATATAAGCCTTATGAGCTTCCCATACTATGTCTTTTGGTGCATCTTTTGTATCGTTTATTTGAAAATAGAATTCCAACTCTTTCACTATTTCTTTTTCCCACTTTTTATCTCCAAAAATCTCCTCATTTATTTTCCAAGCATCCATCCTAGGTCGCTCTTTCGCAATTTTTATTTTTACCATAATGGGGGTATGGTCCGACCAAGTCTTGACCCCAATCTCTGCCTCGCTTACCCTTTCGATCCACCTATGTTCGATTAGTATATAATCCAATCTTGAGTATGTTCCATGTACACTTGAGTAACATGTATAATCTCTATCTTTCGGATGGAGAATTCTCCAAATATCTGCCAGTTGATTTGTAAATAATTTTTCCTTTATTTTCTTTGCCTGTACTTTATTTATCCGTAGGGTTTTTGATGTGGTATCTACTTTAGGGTCAAGGCAGAGATTGAGGTCCCCTGCCAGTATGACTCCTCCTTTTTTAAACTCCATTAATTTTCCCAGTACTTTACCTATGAAGTCTACTTGTCTCTCATTAGGACTATATATATTAACTAGGGTCAAATCTTCATCTCCTATTTTTCCTCTTAAAAAGAGGTATCTTCCCTCTGGGTCTACCTTTCTCGACTCTAGAACAAATCCAAGGCCCCTAGAAATGCCAATGGCTACTCCCTTGGACTTCCTCCCGGGTGAGTCCGCGTAATACCAGGTAGGATGGCTCTTAGAATACAATCTGATATTAGATGCATGAGATAAATGAGTCTCCTGTAAGAATGTCAAATCTGCTTTCAAATAACTAATTTCTTTTAAAATTTTTTTCCTTTTTTCTGGAGAATTTAAACCTCGGACATTGTAAGATAATATGTTAACTATAACCATTGTTTCTTAATCTTCATTACTGTCTTTCTCTATCATCTCTTCAACTCTAAAGTGGCCATAAAAACTGTTCAACCAACACCAGGGATCCCTAAGAGATGGCATTAATCCCTCTGATTTTTCTTGTCTTGTGAGTTCTCTTAATTCTTGTATTTTCTTATAGGAGACGTTTTGATCTATTGACTTCTTTTTCCCTCTTTCTTCCCCTTTCCTCTTCCCACCCCTACCCTCCCCTCCCCCAATCAGGGTTGTCGATTCTCCTTCCTCCCTTTCCAATCGACTTGTGGCCGAGGTCGAGCTCTGCTAGTGGTCACCGTTTCCTCCCATCTTCCCTACCGTAGGGTCTAATGGTGACGGCCCGCTGATCTCCATAGGGCCACCCGTTTTTTATTCTTACTTGCTCCTCCTCCCCTCCTCCCCTTCTCCCGCCAGCCCTCCCCCAATCCCCCCGGTCCCCCCAGTCCTTTTTCATCCTTTTGTTTTCATCTTTTTCTTCTGTTTCCACTGATTCAATTCTCCTTCATCAACTTCTTCCTCTGGGCACTCCTGGTCTGTCCAGCCTGGAATATTCATAAATGGGATTTTTACTGCTTCACAAAAGTCTTTGGTTTCCTCTGGGTATCTAAGGAGTACTGTCCTCCCATCTCTTCTCACTCCCAGGCCTGCTGGGAAGTTCCAAAAGTATTGTATATCTTTTTTCTTTAATATTTCTACCATTGGTCTAAGAATGCGTTTTCTGTTAATTGTCTCTTTTGCCAGGTCTGGGAAAATCTGAATGTCCTCCCCGTCATATTTTAATTCCGGTCTACTTCTCATTTTCCCCCAGATCTGGGCCCTTGTCTCGTATTTATGGAATCTTACAATCACATCTCTTGTTTTCTCTTTTGGTAGATTGGTTGGTTTACGCAACCTATGAATTCCCTCAAACTCAATTTTATCTGTGGTCGCCTTTCCCAGCAGAGGGTTAAATAACTTCTCCAGGGTTTCTTCTAAATTTTCTGTTGGCCCTTTCTCTGGTAATCCTCTTATTCTCAGATTTCTTTCTTCGATTTCTATTCTCTTGGTCTTCGATTTTATATAACATATTTCTCTGCTCCATTTTCATTTTTCTCATTTGTTCTTTTAGATTTTTTAGTTCTTTTCCTTGGGACTCCACCTTTTCTTCTGTTTCTTCTATTCTGCCCAGAATATGCCCAAAGTCGACGTGTAATGTAGCCATCTCGGCTTTGATGGATCTTTCAAGGCTGGCAAACATTTCCCGCATTTCTGATTTTGATGGTGGATAATCTTTTTCATTGAATTCATCTTCTCTATTCATGTCTCCATCCGCTATTGTTATACTGCTTTCTCTTGACACTTGTAGGCTTTCTTCTCCACTTACTCCTATATGCTTTTGATTCTTAGTTTTCTTGGTTCCCTCTGTATTTTGTTTGGGTCTAACAACCGGTTGATCCTCTGGCTGTGTGTTTTGACCTTTTCCCTCAGGTGTCATGTATTTTTTAATTGTTCCTGGGCTTGCTGTAGTTTTTGGAGGCTTCCCTGCCACTTCCTTTGCCGGTTTACCTCTCATTGTGGATTCGGCTCTGGGGAATAAGCCCTCAGTATAGCTTCCTCTTATGTCTCTATTTTCAGTATGAACTAAATATCATATACATTTATTCAGTGATTCAAGTAAGAGAGGTCCCACACTTTTTGCACGACAGTCTCACTAGTTCTTAAGCTATACACTCACGCATGATAATATAGCTGTGCTACCAGCTATAGGGAAGCTGTTGTTGAAGTCAAACGTATGAAAATTTTGGTGGTTTCCCCTCTCACTTAAGTACTCAGATTCCCGCACATTTCTCAATGCGCGTAAGTAAGATCTGGGGGGTTTCCACCCTCACCCAAGTGAGTAGAGTCCCGCACTTTTTCCAGAACCGTTCAACTAGCTCTTAAGCATACACTTGTAAATAAATACTGTAGCAGTGCTTTCTAAGAAAGCTGGTATTTGAAATTGATCATATAAGGATTCTGGGGGGTTTCCCCTCTCATTCAAACAGGCAGAGTCCCGAACCTTTTCAACACAAACCCACCTTCTCTTAGACCTTATACTCATAGATGACAATATGTCTTTGCTTTCAGAGAGGATCGGTATATTATATTCAATAAAGGAGGATTCTGGGGGGTTTCCCCCCTCCCTAAGTAAGCAGTCCCACACATTTTTTCCAAACCGTCCCGACAATTCTTAAGCTATACACTCATGAAAGATAATCTAGCAGTACTTCCAAGGAGGGCTGATATTGAAATCCTGTGCAATAAAGTCCTGGGGGGTTTCCCCTCTACCATAAGTAAGCAGTGTCCCGCACAATTTTCAGAACCATCCCTCTGACTCATTAAACTGTAAACTCATGAATGAAAATATACAGATGCTTTCACGAAGGGCTGGGAATGAGATCAAGTGTAGTGCAATTCTATAGGGGTTTCCCCTCATACTTTGGTAAACAGATTCCCGCACATTTTTTCTCAACAGTCTCGTTAACTCTTAAGCTATATACTCCTGGGTGATAATTTAGCAGTGCTTCAAGAAAGGCTGATTTTAGGATCCAACGCAGGAGGGTTCTAGGGGATTTCCCCTCTCACCTAAGTAAGCATAGTCCCTCACTTTCTTCAGATTAGTCCCTCTGTTCTATTAAGCTGCATACTCATAGATGATAATAAGACAGTGCTTTTTAAGAAGAGCTGATGTTGAGAAATAAACGTACAACCTCTCTGGGGGGTTTCCCTCGCACTCAAGCAAGCAGGGTCCCACACCACTTTTCCATCACAGTCACATTAACTCTTAAGTTATATAAGTAAGCAGAGTCCCACACATTTTTTCCAAACAGTCCCGACAATTCTTAAGCTATACACTCATGAAAGATAATTCAGCAGTACTTTCAAGGAGGGCTGATATTGAGATCATGTGAAATAAAATCCTGGGGGGTTTCCCCTCTACCATAAGTAAGCAGCGTCCCGCACAATTTTCAGAATCATCCCTCTGACTCATCAAACTATGAACTCATAGATGAAAATATACTGATATTTTCACGAAGGGCTAGGAATGAGATCAAATGTAGTGCAATTCTATAGGGGTTTCCCCTCATACTTTGGTAAACAGAGTCCCGCACATTTTTTCTCAACAGTCTCATTGACTCTTAAGCTATATACTCCTGGGTGAAAATTTAACAGTGCTTCAAGGAAGGCTGATTTTATGATCCAACGCAGGGGTAAGTACCTAAGTAAGCATAGTCCCGCACTTTTTTCAGATTAGTCCCTCTGTTCTATTAAGCTGCATACTTATAGATGATAATAAGACAGTGCTTTTCAAGAAGATCTGATGTTGAGAAATAAACGTACAACCTCTCTGGGGGTTTCCCTCGCACTCAAGCAAGCAAGGTCCCACACCACTTTTCCATCACAGTCACATTAGCTCTTAAGTTATACACTCCAAAATGATGATAGTATTTTTAAGAAAGACTGTTTTGATATCGTTCATATGAAAATTCTGGGGGGTTTCCCCTCTCACCAGTCCCCTTCGGCTAATCTGTGGCGTTCCTTGTAGAGTGGTATGGTGGGGATGATTACGATGTCCAATGTTGCTGGGTCTCTCCAAGCTGGATCCCTCGGCGGTGTTCACTCCAATCAGACCTTCTCTTCTGCTCCTGGACGCCGGCTCTCCCAGCGTCTCAGCAGCCCCTGCGCTCGGCGGCCACCTCTCCAATACACGGCCGATTCCAGTCTCCAGGAGGGACCCAGGGTGCTCGTCCTCCCTCCTCCAAGCCTCAGGGAGGGTCGGCAACCAGGACCGGGTCGGGGCCTCCGGGTAGCGGGGAGGGGGGGTAGCGGGATCCAGCTAGGCAGGCATCGAGGCTAGGTGAGAGAGCATTCCCTCACATCTCTCTGGGTGGTGGCTCAGAGACTCAGCAGGCCGTCGGGATCAGCTCCATCAGCAGGCTCCTCCCTCCATAGCCACCTTCACCTGCCTCCATGCCTCTTATCAGTTTGGTTGCCCTTCTCTGCACTTTCTCTAGTTCCCCGATATCCTTTTTGAGAACTGGTGCCGAAAACTGAACTGCATATTCCAGATGACTTCTTACTAATGATTTGTACAGAAGCAAAATGATATATTTCTCTCTCTGGAGTTCATACCTCTCTTAATACAAGAAACTACTTTGCTTTGGAAACCGCAGCTTGACATTGCGTGCCATTATTAAGCTTAGGATCTACCAAAACCCCCAGATACTTCTCCACCATTGATTCCCCCAGTTGTACTCCCCCTAGTATGTATGATGCATGCATATGCTTAGCCCCCAAGTGCATAACTTTACATATATCAACATTAAACCCCATTTGCCACATAGTCGCCTAATTAAACAGTGCATTGAGGTCGGCTTGTAAGTTGGAGACACCCTGTAAGGATGTTATTCCACTGCATAGCTTGGTGTCATCTGCAAAGACTGAAATTGTACTTAATCCCAGACCCTATATCATTTATAAAGATAATAAAAAGTAAGGGTCCCAACACTGAACCTTGGGGTACACCTCTGATAACCTTAGACCATTCAGAGTAAGAATTATTAACCACTACTCTCTGAATTATATCTTTTAGCCAGTTTTCTATCCATTTACAAACTGATCTTTCCAAGCCTGTAGACTTTACCTTACACATTAGTCGTGCGTGGGGAACTGTGTCAAAAGCTTTTGCAAAATCCAAGTATACTACGTCCACAGTCCACGTATGTCCAAAGTTTTACTTACCTCTTCATAACTTCCTCTGGGCTCTCTCCAGTGAGCTTCCTCCTGACCCAGCTTGATCCATGGACAATGGATCTGTGAAAAGCCCCCACCCCAAGCTTTGCAGGGACCTTACAAAGGCTTCTCTAAGACTCCTGTCCCAGGGTAAAAAGCGCCTGCACAGGGGTCTCCTCCTGCAGCACTGGACCCAGGAACACTGCCCCTGCTGCTCAGACCTCAGGCTATAGAGCTACTTCACCACCTTCTATCACCAACCTAAAACTGGCGCTGAGCAACACTAACACCTCACTTGCACAGCGCCAAATGATATATAGGAGGTAGGACTGAGGATGGATGAAGCAGACGCTGCATGTAAGGCCCAAATTCTTTGGCTTTGTAAACCTAAAAGGTAAGACTGAACAGCTAGGTACCACCAATGACAAGCATGGTGCCCTAAGCCACAACATATCTGGCCTGTTCATAAATCCATCCCTGGATGCTGGTAAGTTTGGTTTACCCACTTCAGTAATGGGCACTTTTACCACCTTCCTGCCCAGGCCAATTTTCAGCTTCCAGTGCTGTCACACTTTGAATGACAATTACGCAGCCATGCAACACTGTACCCAAACAACATTTTTAACATTTTTTTTAACACAGATAGCGCTTTCTTTTGGTGGTATTTAATCATCACTGGACCACTGGTAGTGAAAAATTACCAAAAATGTTGAAAATAAAAACACATTTTCTTAGTTTCTATTATAACACTTTGCAAAATAAAAACTTTTCTTCATAAATTTAGGCCAAAATGTATACTGTTAAATTTCTTTGGTAAAAATAACCCAAATCACTGTATATTATTTAGTCTGTGTGAAAGTTATAGAGTCTACAAGCTATAGTACATATCATTGAAAATTGATCAGTCCTGATGTACCGACTGCCTCATTTCTTGAGGTCCTAAAATGCGGGACAGTATAAATACCCCCAAATGAACCCTTTTTGAAAATAAGACAATCAATGGGATTTAGTAAGAGCTATGGTGAGTTTTTTGAAGTTGTACTTTTTTCCAACAATTCTTCAGAAAGTTAAGAAATTAAGAAAAAATGTTTTCACAAAATTGTCATATTAACAAGTTATTTTCCTCACATATGTATACTTGCAATTACACCTCAAAATACATTCTGCTACTCCTCTTGAGTATGGCAATACCACATGTGTAGGACTTTTTTACAGCCTAGCCACATAGAGAGGCCCCATATCCAAGCAGCACCTTCAGGCGTTCTGGGGGTATAAATTACACATCTAATTTCCTGACTACCTGTCACATTTTTCAAGGCACCCACAAAAAGATCAAATTTTGGAAAGAAAACACCCAAATGTATTGTAGCACCCTCCTAGGTAGGTGCTAGTGAGAGAGTATAGTTTGGAGCTTGGTCTGCTTACCAGAGGGGCTGCAGGTAAATCTATATTGTGTGCAAAAAAAAAATCAGCGCAACTATTTAAAACTAAAGTGACCCCTACTGAGGGAGTCATGATGCTGGAGGTGTGTGACGCAACGCGTATAGGGAGTGGGGACCTCGGACGAGCGGTGACCCGGCAGCTGACTTCTCCACCGGTACATAGATACATGTTACCAGCTCGCACAAGATAATTTTGCAATGCCATTTGAGTAAAATCTTTTATTATAATATAGGAGAATATTTTCAGAGAGCATTAGATTGTCATTGCTTCTTTCCATGCCCACTGGATTATGCAGTTTGGGATTCCTAGTGATCTGAGAGGAGATTTATAATGGTGCCCTAGAGGTTTTAAAGGAACATCACCTGTTGTGGATTTAACTCTTGTGGGAACTGCGTATTTAGACCCAGTGGTAATACATGAGTCTGAACATAAGGTGAGAAGCAACCCTCGGGTGTTGGTGTTGGAAGCAATAGCACTGTTTTCCAGACACCTGTCAGGCACGGACTTCAGCTTTGCACAGAGAGATTCTATTCTTTGGATGGACTGACACATTTTGATTCAGTTCATTGCACTTTAATAATCATATTTTGGCACATGACCTTTTGCACATTGTCACTTTAGTCTTACTGGCGGCACTGTGATTTCATATTATGTGCACTTTATGATACTTATGTGTATTATTCTATTAGCACATTGTCACCTTGATTTATACTATAAGCACGTTATTTTTGCTCATATTTTGCACAGATGTACACTTAGCGCTGTACCTTGTGATATGCAGGTAAATCTATATTGTTCTCTGCCCACCGGAGAGCCGGATCTGTTAGTGAGGTCTGCTCATTGTGCTCACTATGCAATTCATTCAGTCTGGAGAGTGTTTCACGCTGGTCCAAAAGGTAGGCATGTTGGACAGTGGGAGGACACCTGACGACTGGGTGCATAGGCTTTTGATACAGTCCTGATGATTGGCAGAGGGCAGGTCGCCTTGGTGCTTTCTGGGATACTGTATAAAAGTCAGAAGCACATGTGCTCGGGGTCTTTCATTTGAGAGCGGAGTCTCAGAGGGAGGGGGTGGCTGCCTCCTTCTCTGTAAAGGTGCCATGCGGTCGCAGGAGATCGCCCTGAGGGCCAGAGGAGCGGTTGAGAGGAGCTGAACCCAGAGGTCCAGGGAAGCTGACTGAGAGGGGAGACACTGGAGATCCTGTTGC
This sequence comes from Pelophylax lessonae, assembly GCF_965119305.1. Taxonomy (NCBI): domain Eukaryota; kingdom Metazoa; phylum Chordata; class Amphibia; order Anura; family Ranidae; genus Pelophylax; species Pelophylax lessonae. The sequence continues at coordinate 352,243,968 of NC_138768.1, forward strand.
TGCAGTATCGTGAGCACAGGAACTCGTGTCAAGGGGCCTGACCTGAGTGGAGCCACCCCTGCTCATAGGATAGTCAGTGGACGGGTGTCAGCAGAAAGAGGATGCTAGGGAGAGTATCCTGAAGATAAGAGAAGATATTGTTCACCAAGTCGTCTTGAGAGAAAGCAAGAATCTTAACCCCATTCATCTAAAGTGACAGTTGAGTTAACAGCCTGGCCTACAAGTTAAGTAGTGAAGATAGAAGTCTTCAGATATTGTGAATAGTTAAATTGGAGTATCCCACTATTTCCTTCTCCTATCCCAATACAAAATAAACAACAAAAAAAAACCCAATACCCCTGAACTGTTTATTGAAGTGAAGAGGCAAGAGGAATGTAAGAATTGCATTTGCTTATAATCGTGTGTTGGTAACCAGGGGAGCCTACAGAGTTAATATTCAGCGGTCCCCACAGGGGCAGTGCTACAGTATTTTCTATGAGGCATAATGAGTCTTTTGAACGTTTCATTCTTTTCCACAAGTAGGCAGGAACATGGTACATAAAAACCCTGGGTTATTACAGGCAGCAGGTAGAGATATGGTCAGCATAGCCAAAATATTGATCCAGGCAGCAGACAGGAACATCAAATCTTAGGGCCTCTGTCAGGTAAGACATGGTGTTATGTACCTGGTCAGAGGTAGGTGTGCTGAGAGGGCTCCCCTTGTGGCTAAGTGCAGAACACCCCTGGAGGTGGTACAGGGGATGCAGTGCCCAAAGAAGTACGGGTTGCCAGTTGTTATAGTCCCCAGAGCTGAGCACTCGAGGCACAGGAAACACAGAGGGCTGACGATCATCTAGCAATTAGTGGTTGCTGCTGCTGGCTTTAAATAGGCCACTGGGCACCAGGATCTGTCACGCATTGCGTGCGCTTTGGCGTACACACATGCACACTGACACATATAACTTCTTTAATGTTCTCGTCCGTGTGCGCGTGCATTAGCATTGGTGAATTTCTGCTCGCCAAGAGCGATTCTGATGGCTATTGACAGATATGCCAGTTCTTCTGTGGATTGTTCTCTGACACCTGGGCACAGGGATAGAGGCTTCTTCCCACCCAAATCTCTTTGAAGCTTCCGGACTCCAGACCCTGATCCAAGAATTACAAAGTCTGGAGTAAACCAATAACAGTTTTTTTCTATTCAGAACACTTCTCTAAAGCCCCTCACATATGTGAGACCCCTGTGTTTTCCTGAATTCCACTACTACAGTAGCAGGGCAAAATATCAGTTTAAGCAGCAGGCAAAGAACATGGGTGATAATAGACTGAGGTCAGGTCAGATGGAAGGCAGGAATGTGGTTCATAAACAAACAATCAAGATGGCAGACAGAGGCATCATCGATAAATAGGCCAAGGTCAGTTCAGGTGGAAGACAGAAACGTAGTATATAAACAATTCAGACGGCAGGCAGAGGTATCGTCAATAAACAGGCCAGGGTCAGTTCAGGTGGAAAACTGAGCCATGGTCAGTCGAGGCAGCAGGAAAATGATCAGGCTGTTAGAAATATGTGCACTATACCTTTATTAATATTTTAGTGACGTGTGGTAACTTCCGAAGCAGTCTCCGATGCATAGGCCCGATTGAGAGGGATATTGGCGACAATGAAAACTGGTGTCTCTCCTAACTCTTTTTTTTTTTTTTTTTGGTGTTTTTGGCCTGCTTCTGTGGGTGGAATGTTCTCTGTGCACAGTAAAGAAGGGGTTAAATCTGTAACTCACTGTTCTCGGATTCTTCTCTTCACACAGGATGTGTGAGGATAAAAACCAGTAACAGTACCAGTCTGTGTTTACAGTTGAGGTCAGCTGTGATTGGACACAGCGATCCCGTGGTAAAGAGCCACTGTCAAAGGCTCTTTACCCTGATCGGCGATGTGCTGTGTACGAGGAACACAGATCGCTGCGCTGCATGCCCCTGAGGATGTACACGAGCAATGAGTCTGGAAGGACGTCGTATGACATCCACCCAGAATGGGGGATGTCCCAATTGGCCATCATTTGACTATAGGCTGGGTGGGAACTGGTTAAACTAAACTCAATTTCTAACTAAAAGTTTCCAAGCCACAGTGATTTAGGGCAATAGAAATATAACATATATTAGGCCCAAGCCATAAAACTAACACATCAGGATAAGGATACCTACTGTATTGAGCCCCAAAAGTTTTAAAAATTACAGTCACTTGGCTAAAATAAATATTCTTAACCAGGGCTTTTTTTCTCAGAGAATAGGTGCAGGAACTCCTCCCTTCTGAGTCACCCCTTAACTCTTTCCCCTACCCACCCCGAGCACCATTCCTTGGTTTCACCTCCTACCCACCTCCCAGTACCACCCCTTTTAGAGAATTAACAATAACAAGAAAGGCAAAATAATCGATCTAGAAACAATGGACACCCCAGCGACAATAGATCCACCCCTGCAACAATGGACTTCCAACATCCAGCATCAATAGACTCTCCAGCAGCCAGGCGCATTAGGCCCCTCCCTCAAACGTAGATCCCTCCCAGCAATGATTGATTCCTTGCAACATGATGCCCCACCAGCAACAACAGACTTCCCCAGCAACAATAGACCCTCTGCGCAAATAGATCCCCTCCAGCAGAAAATAGATCCCCTCCAGCAACAAAAAGATCCCCTCCAGCAACACTAGATTCCCCAGTAGCCAGCATCAATAGACCCTCCAGCAGCCAGCAACAAAGACCCCTCCCTCAACAATAAATCTCTCCCAGCAACAACTGACCCACCAAGACCTCCCTAGCAACAATAGACCCCCAATAGATTCCCTATTAGCCAGCATCAATAGACCCTCCAGCACACCCCAGCACCCCTTGCCATTACATACATTTAGTTCTGGAGGTGCCGGAACTGCGTTCCCCCGCGTTCCCGCTGAAAAAAAGCCCTGTTCTTAACCATGTGTTAAAGCTTTGTAAACTGGGGCTATTCAGAACTATACTTTAGGAATATCTGAGGTTGTGTCTATGTTACCATTCTTAAAATGAGGATTTAGGGATGTTAATCTGTGCTAATGAATTTATCTGAATCCTTTAAATGTTTAAATGCCCATAAAATGTGAAATAGGGTTCCCTCTAGACCACTGCCCCAAAAGCTCAGAGGAGAAGGCTTTAGGATTTTATTGACTATTATGGATGGTAGAATGTACCACTGTAATACGACTTCATAAAACACATCCACTATTGATATATTTGAAGAGCTTTTATCTATTCTCTTAACATTTCACAGGGCTTGTTAGGAACAATAAAATCAGGATGTAAGGGTATAGGATACCTAAAAAGCAACAAAAAATGATTAGGGCATCTCCACTAGCAACATTTGATAAAGAAATTAGAAGCTTTATACCAAGATTGTAAATACAGTATATGCTCATTAAACTGTTGAACAGTTTTTCAAAACACAAACGTACCTTTACAGTTGAGCCACCAGACTTTCTGAATTCAGCACCAACAGAATCTTCTCCCCAGCTCTCCTGGACACTCTTCAGTTTCAAAGTTTCTTTCTTTGGTGCTCCAACAAGGCTTCAGCTTCACTTCTCCTAAATGTATCCTAAAGCAAGGCAGTGGAAGCTCCTCAGGCCCCAGCCTTTGGCCCACTGTTGGCTTCAGTGTCCACAGCAGGCCTAGGAAGCAGAAGCCCCCAACACTTCACCACTTCTGGAAGGTCACCCCAAATATTTATATCCTTTCCAGCACCACTGGTATTATATCTCATACTGGTTGGCCAGGGATACGTAAATATTCATAACTCAGATTTATTGTATTGTCTTACTCTATTGCCAAGGACACTCCCCAGCAAGAGGCAAAACTATAACACTTCAGAGCTAGGGACACTCCTGCTTATAGCAGGGTTCAAACAATTTTTTACATGGTGTTTGCAGAGTAGTGGAGATAAAAAAAAAGTCCCCTTTTGTTTTATTAGGGCTTTTTCAACCTGAATTATATTTTTGGTATGAGTATTAGACACTAATGACAAAAGCATCGCTGTTATTCAGAGCAGCCAGCATCTTACCATGATTCATAAGGACTTGGAGTTGGACCTGTTAGCAGCAAGCAGTGCAGAACCTCTTCTTTTGCTGACAATCTGGGTTTCCTGTTATTACATTCACACACAATCACTGGGTTTCCTGTTAATACATACACGCACATTAACACAACCCTGGATCCTGACTGTGTAGATGAAGTGAGTATAGGACGCTAGTTAGGTAAATACTAATTCATATATATTTCGAATTGTTTTGCATCCTAATGATTACTACTGTAGTCGTACAGTAGATGGCAGCATCACCATATACTAACAGGCATAGATAGGTCATTACTGACTTTTTTAAATGTCTGCTATGTTTCACACATATTTCTCATGCTTAGGCATATTTATAAACCATTGAATGTGAAAGACATCAAACTTTCACTGGGATTGATTGCTAAAACTGGAGAATGCACAATCTGGTGCAGCTCTCCATAGAAACCAATCAACTTCCATTTTTTTTTTCAAAGCTTTATTGAACAAGCTGAGGTTAGAAACCGATAGGCTACCATGCACATCTGCACCAGATTTTGCACTCTCCAGTTTAAGTAAATCTACCCCTCTGCATAATAACAACACATTCACCAGGAAGATTAACCTACAGTGAATGTTTAGTAAAATGTTCTTTTCTGAATATTAAACAACCTTACCTATCCTTAGTTACCATGCTGCATTTTTAGTTCAAGTGTTTAATACTATGTTTTACTGTACTAAAAAAAAAATCATAGAAAGCTTGCAGTGTAGTGAATCAGGGGTTGAGTGTTGTACAGTTTTTCTGTTAAAAAAAAAAATCCACGAATTGCCATATTTTTGTAGAACTGAGGTCACCAACGAATACTGGATGGATGGGCATATGATGTGAAGCATTAGAACAGTCCTTTTATAAAATCAAAAATGAACTGATTAAATTACCCAGGAGGATTGGCAATTCACAGCAAACACCTGTTAGCCACATTCAAAATTCAGTACAAATACTGGTTATGGTGAAAATCCTTTCATTACCTACTAATGAACAAGAGCACTCACTGCGGCATCTACAAACTATAGCCAAGTGAAAAAACGTCATCTTAATTCTACATTTTACTATAGTTGCCAACATTTCGAAAAACTTTCTGTGCATTCAGCAACCCATTGTAGGCAGAGAATGTACTTTAATTAGGGGTGGGACATTCATTTAAAACTTCCATAGTTCTATAAGAGGCATTTTGTTAACCTAATGACACGCTATATGATCTGCAGCAGGTTTATTTTATGTTATTTCAGGTTCTTATATAGCGCTGTCAATTATGCAGCACTTTACATATACATTGCACATTCACATCAGTCCTTGCCCTCAAGGAGCTTACAATCTAAGGTCCCTAACTCACATTCATACATATATAGTAGGGCCAATTTTATACAGGATTCAATTAACCTACCAGCATGTTTTTGGAGTGTGAGAGGAAACCAGAGTACCCAGAGGAAACCCACGCAGGCACAGGGAGAACATGCAAACTCCAGGCAGGTAGTGTCATGGTTGGGATTCGAACCAGTGACCCTCTTGCTGCTAGGTGAAAGTGCTAACCACTACACCACTGTGCCCCCCACAGGTTGCATTGTCCTGACTGCTATACTCCCAGCAAAACAGTGCAAAGGACAGGAGTACCTAATACTTGTTTGCACCCTCCCCCTTCAACTCCTCTTTCACCACTGCTCACCTCTGGACTCTATTTCCAAAACTGCACCACCAGCATTCCTAAACACTTCAATCACCAATGTCTCCAATGTACATCTCTTACCTCACAGCACCCCATGCACATTTCTTTCACCATGGCACTCCCCCACACCACTTCCACCACTTCCACCACCAGTTACAAGTTTATACATCAGACCCATCTATGGAAGCTTTTGTTAAATTATTTGAGAAGCAGATTTTTTTGGGTATATAAAAAACAAACACAAGAGGGAGCCTCCATCTAGGTGTAGCAATTTATTAAAAAGAATAAAAGACAATAAATATGCACTCACTAGTTAAAAGTGGATCAAAGCTTGTCAGAAACCCAAATAGACCTCCATAGGATCACCGTGAGGCTGAAAAGGTCTGCAGGCATGTGGCTAGTTGAAGCAGAGTTCTTGATGGAAGTACAGCTGTCAGGCTTCAGGCTGGAACATAAGCTACAGCAGCTTCCAGAAGTAGCAAGATGGCTACAGCTCCAAACAGCACCTCTCTCAGCTGGGTGATGATGACAGGAAGTGGAGGGGGTGTGTTGCTTATGTAAGATGGTGTAGGCAGATTTCTGCCAGTCCTAGGCTGTGTCACCCCCCTCCAGCTTATATCTTAGAATAAGGAGGTGAAGCCTCCAATAATCTACAGCTGCAAGAAAAAGTATGTGAACCCTTTGGGATTATATGGATTTCTGCACAAATTGGTCATAAAATGTGATCTGATCATCATCTAAGTCACAACAATAGACAATCACAGTCTGCTTAAACTAATAACACACAAAGAATGAAATGTTGCTATGTTTTTATTGAACACACCATATAAACATTCACAGTGCAGGTGGAAAAAGTATGTGAACCCCTAGACTAATGACATCTCCAAGAGCTAATTGGAGTGAGATGTCAGCCAACTGGAGTCTAATCAATGAGGTGAGATTGGAGGTGTTGGTTACATCTGCCCTGTCCTATAAAAAACACACACCAGTTCTGGGTTTTCTTTTCACAAGAAGCATTGCCTGATGTGAATAAAGCCTCGCACAAAAGAGCTCTCAGAAGACCTACGATTAAGAATTGTTGACTTGCATAAAGCTGGAAAGGGTTATAAAAGTATCTCCAAAAGCCTTGCTGTTCATCAGTCCACGGTAAGACACATTGTCTATAAATAGAGAAAGTTCAGCACTGCTGCTACTCTCCCTAGGAGTGGCTGTCCTGTAAAGATGACTTGAAGAGCACAGCGCAGACTGCACAATGAGGTGAAGAAGAATCCTAGAGTGTCAGCTAAAGACTCACAAAAGTCACTGGCAAATGCTAACATCCCTGAAACTACAATACATAAAACACTAAACAAGAACGGATTTCATGGGAGGATACCACAGAGGAAGCCATGGCTGTCCAAACAAAACATTACTGCACGTTTACAGTTTGCACAAGAGCACCTGGATGTTCCACAGTAGTACTGGCAAAATATTCTGTAGACAGATGAAACCAAAGTTGAGTTGCTTGGAAGAAACACACAACACTATGTGTGGTGAAAAAGAGGCACAGCACACCAACGTCAAAACCTCATCCCAACTGTGAAGTATGGTGGTGGGGGCATCATGGTTTGGGGCTGCTTTGCTGCGTCAAGGCCTGGATGGATTGCTATCATCGAAGGAAAAATGAATTCCCAAGTTTATCAAGACATTTTGCAGGAGAACTTAAGGTCATCTGTCTACCGGCGGAAACTCAACCGAAGATGGGTGTTGCAACAGGACAATGACCCAAAGCATAGAAGTAAATCCACAACAGAATGGCTTAAACAGAAGAAAATACGCCTTCTGAAGTGGCCCAGTCAGAGTCCTGACCTCATCCCGATTGAGATGCTGTGGCATGGCCTCAAGAAAGCGATTCACACCAAACATCCCAAAAATATTGCTGAACTGAAACAGTTCTGTAAAGAGTAATGGTCAAGAATTACTCCTGACCATTGTGCGCGTCTGATCTGCCACTACAGGAAACGTTTGGTTGAAGTTATTGCTGCCAAAGGAGGTTCAACCAGTTTTTAAATCCAAGGGTTCACATACTTTTTCCACCTGCACTGTGAATGTTTACATGGTGTGTACAATAAAAACATGGCAACATTTCATTCTTTGTGTGTTATTAGTTTAAGCAGACTGTGATTGTCTATTGTTGCGACTTAGATGATGATGATCAGATCACATTTTATGACCAATTTGTGCAGAAATACATATCATTCCAAAGGGTTCACATACTTTTTCTTGCAGCTGTATATGTAATATCCCACCCCATGTGTTTCGCTGGTTATTGGACATGGAGGAGGAGGGAGGAAGTGGGCTGTCATTTAACACTGTGTATACGCCCACATGTGTGACTCTATGGTCAGATGTGATAGGGAGGAAATGCTTTAGCATAGAAATTCACTGAAAACTGAGCATGTGCAGAGTTGTCACCACAGCTGAAAAAATGCTAGCTGAACTTGGAGCTAGTGTTGGGCAAGCAGTTCGGCAGTTCGGACTGAGCATAAGTTCAGCGTAAACATCGCCCATTCACTCGTTCGAACACCCAAATTTGTGGAGTGCTTGCCGAGATGTTCACCCACTGAGCACCTAACTAAGCTGCTTGTTAAGTTGTTAAGGAGCGGGCCGGAAAGCCGGCTGCTGTGTTCTTAGCAACTGATGAGTCACCAGCTGTCAATAAGTTTCCCTGCTGACAGCTGAATGTAAAAAAAACATTGGCAGCAATAAAATGTGAATAAAAATGGCGTGGGGGTCCCCCCAATCCATACCAAGCCTGTTGGGTCTGGTATGGATTTTGAAGGGAACTTCCACATTCCCCCAAAATCCATACCAGATCCTTATCTGATCATGTGGCCTGGCAGGTCAGGAAAGGAGGGGGCGAGCAAGTTCCCCCCCCCACTCCTTTACATACCAGGCCACATGCCCTCAACATGGGGAGCCTCTTCCCCACAACCCTGAGCTGTTGTTGGGGGGGTCTGTGGACAGGGGGCTTATCGGAATCTGGAAGTCCCCTTTAACAATGGAGCCCCCAGATCCCGTCCCCCATGTGAATGAGTATGGGGTACACACACACAGTTTTTGACAATTCCTTAATTTAAAATGTGTCCCCCCCCCCCCCCCCGATGTAGATCCATCATCAATCATGACACCCGCAGCCCCTGCCGGACCTAAAAAAAAAAAAAATTTCACCCGCAATGAAGGCTAACTGCCATTGCCTGCTCTGCCATTTGACAGTTCTTAAATAGGTAAGGGGTAAGGCCACCTGGTGGCAATGTCACCCCTCCCTGCCCCACACCCCCCATGTTGAGGGCATGTGGCCTGGTAAGGTTAACCACTTCCATAAAGCGGCATTATAAAATGACGTCGGCAGGAAGGCTTTCTAGATCCGGGCGGGCGTCATATGACGTCCGCCCGCTCTCGCTGCTACTGCGCGCCCCCGGGGGCGATCGGGGTTGAGGCTCGTCCCTCGGACTGAGCCCAACCCTGATCAAGGTAAACAGCCAATGAAATTGGCTATTTACCACGTGATGGGCTGTGCGGCGATCGGGGACAAGGCTCGTCCCTCGGACAGAGCCCATCCCCGATCAAGGTAAACAGCCAATGAAATTGGCTATTTACCACGTGATGGGCTGTGTGGCGATTGGGGACAAGGCTCGTCCCTCGGACAGAGCCCATCCCCGATCTAGGTAAAGAGCCAATGAAATTGGCTTTTTACCACGTGACCGGCTGTCAATCACAGCCGGTCACAGAATGTCAACAGAGAACAGGGTAACTAGCTGTCACCGTGTTCTCCCCCTAACACACTGATCCTGTGTGAGGAGGAGATTGTGCTAACAGCTAGTTACCAATTACAGTGCACCCCAAAACACACTGATTGCCCCCCCCCAATAAAGAGCACCTGTCACTAGCCCATCAAAGTACCTGTCACTAGCCCATCAGAGTACCAGAGTACCTGGTACCTGTCACCAGCCCATCAGGTACGCTGATGACAGGTACTTGGGTACTCTGATGGGCTGGTGACAGGTATTCGGGTACTCTGATGACAGGTACTTGGGTACTCTGATGACGGGTACTATGGTACTCTGATGACAGGTACTCGGGTACTTTGAGTAGCTGTCACCGGAGTACCCGAGTACCCATCATCAGAGTACCCGAGTACCCGTCATTGGAGTACCCGAGTACCTGTCATCGGAGTACCCAAGTACCTGTCACCAGCCCATCATGTACTCTGAAGACAAGTACTGGGGTACTCTGATGGGCTGGTGACAGGTACTCAGGTACTCTGATGGGCTGGTGACAGGTACTCGGGTACTCCGATGACAGGTACTGGGGTACTCTGATGACAGGTACTCGGGTACTTGGAGTACCCTTCTGAAGCCGATCAGTGTACCTGAGTACCTGTCTGCAGCCCATCAGAGTACCTGAGTACCTATCTGCAGCCCATGCCTCCTAGATTATGTGTTGGGGTGTTTGCTTTCCAAAAGGGGTCATTTTATGGGAGTTTCCATTGTCATGGTGTTCCAGGGCCTTCAAAAGTGTGATAGGTTGTAATGAAATTAGATGTGTATTTTATGCTCCTAGAACACCTGACGGTGCTCCTTGCATGTTGGGCCTCTGTATGTGGCTATGCTGGGACAAAGTCCCACATATGTAGTATCGCAATACTCAGGAGGAGTAGTAGAATGTATTTTGGGGTCTCATTTTTGCTATGTACATGCTATGTGTTAGAAATATCCTATGAATTGATAACTTTGTGTAAAAAAAAAATGCGTTTTCATTTTTTTTCCACATTTTCCAAAAACTTGTGCAAAAAAATGACATGTTCAAAAGACTCGTTATGCCTCGTGGAATATACGTGGGGTGTTTGCTTTCCAAAATGGGGTAATTTTGTGGGTAATTCCATTGTCCTGGTGCTCCAGGGCCTTCAAAAGTGTGATAGGTCATTAGGAAATTATATGTGTAATTTATGCTCCTAGAACACCTGACGGTGCTCCTTGCATGTTGGGCCTCTGTATTTGGCCAGGCTGTGTAAAAGTCTCACACATGTGGTATCGCTATACTCAGGAGGAGTAGCAGAATGTATTTTGGGGTGTAATTGCAAGAATACATATACTGTGTGTGAGAAATAACTTGTTATTATGACAATTTTGTGTAAAAAAAAAAAAGATTTCTTCATTTTCCCAAGAATTGTGGGAAAAAATTACAACTTCAAAAAACTCACCATGCCTCTTACTAAATACCCTGAAATGTCTACTTTCCAAAAAGGGGTAATTTGGGGGGCATTTGTACTGTCCTGACATTTCAGGGCCTCAAGAAATGAGATAGGCCGTCGGTACATCAGGTGTGATCAATTTTCAATGATTCGCACCATTGTTTGTAGACTCTAGAACTTTCACACAGACTAAATAATAACCACTAATTTGGGTTATTTTTACCAAAGATATGTAGAAGTATAAATTTTGGCCCAAATTTATGAAAAAAGATTACTTATTTGCAAAATTTTATATTAGAAACTAAAACAAAATGTGTTTTTTTCACTTATATCGCATAAAATAAAAAAAACCAGTGGTGATTAAATACTACCAAAAGAAAGCTCTATTTGTGTGAAAAAAATGATAAAAAATTTGATTGGGTACAGCATTGTATGACTGAGTAATTATCATTCAAAGTGTGAGAGCGCCGAAAGTTGGTCTGGGCAGGAAGGGGGTGTAACTGCTCTGTATGGAAGTGGTTAAGGAGGGGGGCTCTCTCCCCCCCCCCATTTCTGGCCATAAGGGTCCGATATAGATTTTGGGGTGGACCCCACACCGTTTTGTTTTTTTTTAACATTTGTGTATTGCCAGCAATTTAAATGTCATTTTTTTTTCTTTATATATGCCAGTTTTGCTGCAGTAGGTTTTATACATGGTACAGATGCGCCACTTTAGAGGCAGGCTAAGGGGATTCCCCAGGCACTATATTAAAAGGAATTTTTCAGTTTTATTGTTTCACTTTAAGCATCATTAAAATCACTGCTTCTTTAAAAACGATCTTTAAAAAAAAAAAAAAACATTTTTGCATTGATACCATTTTTATGGCCAATAACTTGTATAAGAGCTTTAAAAATGGAAACTTTTGATTTTTCAAATTTGGGTCCCATAGACTTTATTAGGGTTCACGGCTTGGTTACAAACTTTTTCCATGTTCGGGAGTTCTAGTGCGAACCGAACCAAGGGTGTCCGGCCCATCACTATTGGGGACATGAACAGAAGGTAGAGAGAGAGAACAGCAGGATCAACCAGGTTTTTTTTTTAAGAATACAGAAAACAAATCCCATAGTGACTAAGTCTAAACAGCATGTAATAAAGCATTTATTGATAGTTTTTTAAGATGTGGGTTTAGTGACACGTTAAATGTTTGCTTCATTGTTTTAACTTTTTTGACATGCCTAATTATATTACTTTTTTTTTTATATATTTCTACATCTCACTTATCCACGCCAAAATCTTTTTCCAGTATTCTCTGCATGGGAGTTTCAGTTTACACCAATTGCAATGACAGTGTGACCTGATTCATTTCCTATGTGAAAGATCAAATTTGGTAATAAGCTTACACAATATTACCAATGAACTGTGAAGAAAGGCAATGAACTATGCTAATGAAAAAATACAATCATTTACTGAAATTAACTGTGGTGTTGCAACCCCTGTGTGTTAGTGGATTATGTCCTAGAGATTTTTTGGTTGTAATCACTCCTGTTAATTATAGGATTTTCATTTGTGTGCGTGCGAATAATAAACATAGAAGGGAGAAGGGTGGTGGCAATAACCACAGTATAAATACATCCAGCCCTTCTACCAAAAATACTTATTATTGTTTTGTTTTCTTCTTCTTTTTCAAGCATGTGGTGTGGTGGGTAAAAACAAAACAAAACAAAAAAATGAGCCAAAAAACTGCATGTGAACACACACAAAAGAAATGCACTAGGGTGTGTCCTTGGTGCCTTCCTGAAGAGGAAGGTTCTCTCCTTGGCCAACTGGAGTGCAAGACTCCTGGGCAAAGTTCACTCAGATCCACCTAGTCAAAAGGCCCAGCAGACCCAGCTCCTCATAATCCGCTAAAGCTGGCCAACAAGTACTTGGTGAGGGCCTCTCCCAGAGGAGGAAGGAACCTGATGGCCATAAATCCTCCACCAAAGCTTCAGAGTAGGCCCAAAGACCAACACCACACCATCCAATGCTTGAGTAGGTGTACACATAGCTTCAGCAGTGTCAATAATAAACCTGTCGGTTTCACGTAATTTCCATTGTCAGAAAAGTCATTAGAAACAGCATGACAGTGGCTGTTTCCCTCTTTACAATCAGTTTACTTCGCTTCACTTTCTGCTGTTATGTTGAATGTTGTGTTACACTATCACCTCCAGTCAGCAGATGGAGAACTATAGCCAGGAAAGCCTATGCAGCATAGTGAGGATCAGGGGAATTGTAGCCTATCACAGAATGGGACTTATGGACCTTTACAATACAGTTCCTATAGGACACTGAGAAGGAAGGGGATGGTGGAGCAGCTTTTACCAGACTGCACTGGATATCTCTCTTGTGCACATCGGTCCTGGTGCACATGGATTTTCCACAGGTCGAAAGACTGAGACCTGGGGGCAAGGACACCATGGGCAGCGCAGCATGGACCATAGTGGTCACATTTGCACCTTTGCCGCAGGGAGAATGGAGCATCCTCTCACCCTCTACTTCCCACCAGTGATCATCAGAGGTGTTCTGTGGAGTTGAATAAATATTTCTAAATATAAAGTTGCGCTCAACCAAATTACACTCAAATGAATCAAATAAATAATTATAAAGTGCATATGTGAATGAATAAAATTGCAAAAAGTATATGTGCAAAAATACAAAAACTAAATATACAAATGAATATTTGTGACTATACAAACAATTCAAATTGATTGCAAATAATATTAATGTGAAAGTCCACAATATATATTAGTGTTTTAAAAAAGTAACAGTCGATTGGATAAAGTCCAATATGATTAAATCAGCACTTGTTAATAGTCTCCAACACCTCCACCAGAAAAAACACAGGATCACCTGGTGTGCACTAGAAGCTTACCAGATGGAATGGACCCCTTAATTATAGGGGGTCGATTTTGGCAGGGAATCACAAACAATAAGTATCAGGTATTTCCAATTGGCATCTTCCATACACCTCCAGATATCCACCTTTAAATCTCCTTATCAACTGTGATGATCCTCTCAAATACTGTGACCAAGAAAGAAAAGGACTCTCATAGTGAAGTAAGTAATAGGAAGGATATGTATTTATAATCAGATGCACTTACATTAAGAAACCTTGTTTCAAGCATAAGGATATAAACCGCGGTCTCCAGGTGAGAACGCCACTTCCACGTCCCACCTGCGTTCCACCGGGACCCGGAAGTGACGAGGTAGCATGATTGCAGTCCAAAACATCCCGACACGTTTCGTCAGTGCGTAACTGACGTCATCAGGGTCATGAGTCTGTGGAGAGACTGGGGGCCCCCTCCCCCTTCTACAGAGGTCACCGCTGCATCCCAGGGACCAGTGAGAGGGCTGTTTGCCATTTCTAATATTGCAAGCAGAGATTGAGCCACTCAGAGCAGGACACCAAGTATACCCAAACCATATTGCACCCATGCTCCACTTATTCCAAACCTAGAGTGCACCTATGCCAACCAACCCTACATTGTACTATATCGAACCTTTACTGCATCTGAACCCTGCACCCGTGCCAAGACTATATTATACGTATGCTGTACCAATATTGCATGCAGGTTAACTGGGACTGTCATTAAGTGCACCAATGTTCTTACAGGGCCCCAACATTAGCTGGCAGAAGAACATCTCAAAGGACTGTCTCTCCTGTAATGTTTTAATTTGGTCATTCATTTTTTGCTTGCCTAGTTAGGGCCCTTTAAGAGCATTGGTGCACTTAATGACAGTCCCAGTTAACCTGCATGCAATATTGGGTGACAATATATTAAGTTTGCCTCTACTACCTCGTTTGGTGCCTGGTTTCTTTAACCACTTCCCCCCCCCCCCAAACCAACGTACCTGTACGCCGGCTTGAAGAAGTGGTTGTACTGAGATGATGCCTGCAGCTTCAGACATCAACCCAGTACCATTTTTTAAAGCCGAGGGTCGGCTTCCAGGAGATAACAACCAATGCGGCTCAGCAGCCACTCATCCGTTATTGCAGCGAGCGAGTCACAATATCACTTCCCGATTACTCAGATGCCAATGGCGCCAATTTCAAAAAAGTGTCAGCATTCAAGTATGACAGTTTCGGCGTTTTGAATACTTTGAAGTGCAGTGGAGGGGTCTGGGGTCTTTTAGACCCCAGATCCCTCTATAAAGAGTACCTGTCACTGCCTATTACTGTCACAAGGGATGTTTACATTCCTTGTGACAGCAAGAAAAGTAATCAGATTTTTTTTTTTAACAGTGTTAAAAAAATTAAATAAAATAAATAGGAAAAAAAAATGTTAAAGGGCCACCATCCCCGTGAGCTCGCGCACCAAAGAAAACGTATACATAACTCGCGCTCGCAAATAAAACAGTGTTCAAATCACGCATGTGAAGTATCGTCACGATCTGCAGAGTGAGAGCAATAATTCTAGAAACTGGTAACCGTTAAAAAAATTTAAAACGTTGCTTATGGAGATTTTTAAGTACCGCAGTTTGCCGCCATTCCACGAGTTTGCGCAAATTTAAACTGTAACAATTGTAGTTTCTATTTACTCGGCGTGACATAATCTTTCAGGATATACAAAAAAATTGGGCTAATTTTACTGTTTAGTTTTTTTCAATTTCAGTGAAATGTATTTTTTCCAAACAAATTGCGTTTGAAAGAATGCTGCGCAAATACCGCATGACAAAAAATATTGCAACAACCGCCATTTTATTCTCCAGAGTCTTTGCCAAAGAAATATATATAATGTTTGGGTTTTCTAAGTAATTTTCTAGCAAAAAAATACTGATTTTAACTTGTAAACAACATGTGTCAGAAATAGGCTTGGTCCTTAAGTGGTAATATATATCTATACACTCATGCTTCCATTGTCTATATAAAATATTGAATATTAAACAATGTCCACATTAGCAGTGCTTAAATAAGACAAAATTCCGCCTATGTCATTCAAGTCCTTTAAAAAGTCCAACCGGGTACTTTAACCTTCCTGGCAGTCTGATTATGTCAGAATTTTTGATCTCAAAGTGGTACATTGTTTTGCATGGAAATCTGTTGTTTTATATTTTAGGCCTGTAATTCTTAGGAATAATTCATGTAAATCTGTCCAAACAAGAGTCTAGTAGACATCCCGGGTATGATAAAGTTTGAAACACGAAATCATAAAATTATAATATAATAATAATACATTTTATTCAATAATATAATCAAACCAAGAACACTGAAATGTGTACAAACAAGGGGGGCAATATTACTAGTCACTGTAATAATGGTTTAGTAAACATCTCGACTATGAAAGATTTTCAAACATGGGACTGCACAAAGTCCGATTATTACAATTGGGACAATAGAATCTGGTTTCCTTTCTTATTTTCCTCCCAATTGTCATCTCTCTTCGAGCAACAAACCACGCACATCCTTGTAGGTGCTAACTTTTTCTCAGTTGGTGGGATGTAGTCCATAAAGGGATGACCAGTCAGGCGTTCCGGGTTGACAACACCATCAGCATGACGTCCAGATCTATTTACATCATTGATGGTGTTTGGTGATTCAGAAAGATTTGTTCGGTAACTTTCCAAATAAAGTCCGAATGAATCACAGGCTTGTCACTCTTTTTTTAGCAGAATGTAGGCATTCCACAAGCATTGCTCAAGAAGATTTCTGAAGATCTTCTTATAGTATTTCTTTTGCTGTTTCCTAATTCCTGGGTAGAATGTCATTGCTTGGTCGGCTCTGTCGACATCTCCCATGGTGTTTTTGTAGTCTATCACAACTTGTGGCTTCATTACTTCTTTCCCACTTTTCATGTGTACCATAACAGTGGAGGTATTATGAACTGTACTCATTAGGCACACATCTTTCTTGTTCCGCCATCGCAGTGCCATCATTTTGCCTTTCTGTCAGGTAACCATTTCTCCTGTCTTGAGCTTCTTTTTGCCAAATATTGGCGGCATGTCATGCCGGTTAGCCCTTACTGTTCCATAGGCATCAGTTTTGTTTTGCAGTAGAACCTCATAAAGTTCAGGAGATGTATAAAAGTTGTCAGTTGTTACACAATAGCCTTGATTTAGCAATAGCTCAACTAGTGAAAGAATAGAAGATGTTGGCATTCCATATTTGCTGTATTTTTTGATCGAATTTTGTTCTTTTTCCAGTGTATATCACTGAATTCCAAATGTAGCCAGTTGACGATTCGCATAGCATGTAGGATTTTACGCCAAATTGTGCCCTCTTTGATGCAATGTATTGCACCCAGCTGAGCCTTCCCTTGTAGGCCATTAGACTTTCATCTATGCTGATGTCTCTTTCTGGCACATAGCTCTGTTGGAAATTCTGTAGAATCATTTGATATACTTCCCAAATTTTCTTTAGTTGTGGTGCAGGATGGGTAGTTTCATCAAATTCTTCATTGTTAACGAAGTGGAGTTATTTCATTATGAGGGAAAATCTGTATTCTGACATGACCATGGCAAAGAATGGAGTGGCAAGTATTTGTTGTCCAATACCCCTTCTGGAAAGAATTATTAGGCCTAGAAATGTTAAGGGTATGATAAAGTTTGAAACACAAAATCATAAATTAGAATATAAAAATAATAAACAACATGGCTGTGTGTTGAGTTATTTTGAGGGGACAGCAAATTTACACTGTTATACAAGTTTTATACTCCCTACTTTACATTGTAGCAAAGTGTCTTTTTTTCAGTGTTGTCACATGAAAAGATATAATAAAATATTTACAAAAATGTGAGGGGTGTACTCACTGTAAGTTTTGTTGAATTGTATTATCTCACAAAAGTATCAAAAGCACTGGGAAAAAGAGACTATTTGTTCATTACGGGCTGGTTACTTTCCGTTTTTATTAATGGCTAATATATATAATGTTCTGTGATATTATGTTTGTACACTCTACTTGGTGTTTTAGAATAGCTGAGGTTCTTAAAAAGGTTGAGGAAAAGAACAGAGGGCACTACAGGGTAGTGCTACACTTAAAACAATAGTACATACTTTAATACATAAAAGCTGCTGCTGAAGTGCGACATACAATCTGCACCTACACATTTATATATATATCATCTTTATTTTACACTGTTTCCAAGGTGCCTGTCTGATTCCAGAGAGGGTACCAAACACTGGTATTTTGAAAATAAGCCCTGGTTAGCATCCCCTCATTAAAACATCATTAAAACTCTGGACTCAGAAACAGTGTAAAATAAAGATGTTTGACTTCATGGTGACATTTTTTTAGAAAAAAATTTGATTAGTTCTGTGGCACAGAGACAATAAAAAAAAATAAAAAAACCTGTTAATCCATGTCAAAACCAATAGGAAAGACAATGATCCCAAGGTTCAGTAACGTAACATACTGACACTTCCTGAGAGAGATACACAAATATAGTGCAGGTCCTGCAGGTGTCTGACTCAAGCTACCACAGCTTAAAAGAGAAGTATGGTTTTGTTTTTTTTTTTTTTTAAAGATTCATACTTACCTACTGTAGGCAGTGGTGTATTTAGGTTTTGTGCTGCCCTAGGCCTGGCTAAACGTGTGCACCCCCTAATTTAAATAGGACCCATCCCTTCCTGTAAAGGCCACGCCCCTTTCTGTTTATGACCCGCCCTGTCATCTGTAAACCACAGACCACAACCAGTCTATCAGTGCCCATCAGCGTAGCCTCATAATTTTCCATAAGTTCAGCCTCATCATTGCAGCCTTATCAGTGCCGCCTCATTACTGCCCATCAGTGAAGCATATCAGTGTGGCCTCATCAGTGGCTATCAGTACAGCCCCAACAGTGGCGACCAGTGCAACCTATCTGTGCATCATAGCAGTGCCCATCAGTGCAGCTTATCAGTGCCGCCTCATCAGTGGCCATCAGTGCAACCTATCAGTGCCCATTATGGCAGCATCAGTGCAGCCCCATCAGTGAAGTTTATCAGTGCCACCTCGTGCCCATCAGTTCAGCCCTTATCAGTGCCCATCAGTGCAGCATATCAGTGCTGCCTTATCCGTGAAGCCTCATTAGTGCCCATCGGTGCAGTTTATCAGTACCTACTATTGCCGCCTCATCAGTGGCCATCAGAGCAGCATATTAGTGCCCATCAGTGCAGCCTATTAATTCCCATCAGTGCAGCCTATTATTTCCCATCAGTGCAGCATATCAGTGCCCATCAGTACAGCATATCACTGCCCATCAGTGCAGCCTATTAGCACCCATCAGTGCAGCCTATCAGTCCTGCCTTATCAGTGCAGCCCAATCAGTGCAGCTCATCAGTGCCACCTCATCAGTGGCCATCAGTGCAGCCTTATCAGTGCCCATTAGTACAGCCTTATGTCACTGGATTAGTAAGATTACTTCTTTCTTTTAGGATATTTGGACTTGTATTTGCTGCCACTGATGGTAATCATAGGATTATTTCACTTATTTGTATAATTACTAGAAAGTCCATAGTCATTATATAAATAAGTGAAATAAACAGTGGCAGCAAACACAAGTCAAATATCTTATTAGATAATCTTACTAACCCAGTGACATATTGAGGTGAGCAGGTCCATAATATTACTGCCATCATATACAATTAAAAGTCCTAATTGTATATGATGCAATTCAATATGCTCGGTCAAGGACAAGAATGTTTAAAGAAATGAAATGTTATTATTGACATGATGCCTGCCATACCTGGGGGCGGAGGAGGGTAGGTAGAGCATTAGGCTGCAGTGCCACAACTATTGGCATTGGCGGCCATCGGGCCAGTTGTATTAAGTGTGGCTGGCGGCCTGCAGTCTGTCTGAATGTCCTCTCAGGCCGGTATTATCATACTAGCAGGTAGCAGTGTGACCGCCTTATGGGGGTACCAGACTGATTTGCCTCCTGGGCCCTGACCTCTGGCCCAATTCGTCACATAAAACTGGCACTATACTAAAAGTGTAGTGCAAGCCGGCGGGGATCCTTTTTGTGCGGGAGCCAGGAGCAGGCTGTTTTTTTTCATGCGGGGAGCAGCTTTTTTGCTGCCCCCCTGCAAAGTGCCACCCTAGGCCTGGGCCTTGTTGGCCTAGGCCAAGATACAGCACTGACTGTAGGTTGATGCAGCATCGGTCTCCCAGCGCCTCTGACACTGAGAATTGAGCGATCGAACACTGCCGATCACTAGGTTCTCACAGCTCTCTGAGCAGGGAGCTGCTGACTGTCAGTGTTCTGCCTCTCCTTGCTCACTGGAGCTCAGGGTTGTGGAGGGGACAGGAGCAGCTGGCCCAAGCTCTCAGTGGCTTGCTGAGAGACGGGTGCTGGTCCAGGCATGGGGGCAGATCACGACGACATTGTCCTGATCTTGCCCGAGACTAGACTGGCTCTGTGACCCAGTGGACAGAAGACTTCAGCCCGCTGTCTGCTGAAAATCAGTCACAGGAGTGCAAAACATACTGCTTTGGCTGTACTTCTCCTTTAAGTAATAGTGTGGAGTTGGGGACAAGCTGCTCAGCAGGGGGCCGGGGCAGGCACCGAGGTGGTCACTGGGCATATCAAGAAGGATGCAGTATTGCAAGCATTGCCAGTACTATGGCATACATGAGAGGCCCCTTAAAGGGCCAAAAATAGTTAAAGAAAGAGATGAAAGAGAAAGAAAAGAAGTGGAAAAAGAAGGGAGGGAGAGGAGAAAACGGGGGGAAATATCCAACGGGAGGTTCGACCAAGCTGAACAGGAGACTTGAGAGTTAAAATCACTTTTTTTAGCCATGGAAGGGGGAGGGGGACGGGGAAAAGTAGATCCAAGAAAACCACAAGTCCCGAAAGTTCATTAAGCTTGTGTTAGCGTTGGCAAGTAGCCTCCATCTTCATAATGCTATTCAATTCAGCCACCCCCTCCCTAATCATAGGGATAGTGGTAGATTTTCCATATCCAAGAGATCAAGACAGGACCACTAGGAAAAGTAAAACAGGCTTTTTTTAAAAAAAAAAAATTAATGGATCCTGGTATTATAAACCAGAAGAGCCCCCTCTGGTGTTTCCAGCCATGTTCTGCCAGTGATCATTAAAATATGGACTTCCAGAATGGTCTGATCCTGGAACAGAACCACCATAAATGGAAATATTTACCCCCTGGCTCTCCACATCTCTAACATCAGTCTGGAGGTCACAAGATTTTCTTGTACAACGTGGTGGGAGTTCTGTACCACCTGGTCGGGATATTGAAGTTTCTCTCTGGTGCCTGCGAGGCTATGGTTGGTTTGGAAGTGAGGAGAAAGGCTTTGTCCCAGTCCTCTAGGTAAAGGGAGCGACCCAGTTCCTGCTCCCAGTTTCGGACATAGAAAGGACTATTGGTGAAAGCATCCGAGAGATGTAATGTTTTGAAATTACGTAAGGGCAGTCTATTTCAAAGAGGCATCAGTCCTACAATAGGTTCAGGTCCCTATGAAGCTGTCCCATTATTTTGAGTTTGTCAAAGAAATATCAAAGTTGAAAATCCACTGAGGCAAGGAAGATGTTGTAACTCTCGAAAGGCTTTGAGTCTGTTGGGGCCAATGGCTTGACGGATTGGAGAGGGTCTTGCATCCTGCCATTGAAAAAAGCATTTCTACTTTGTCCCACGTGGAAACTCTAGGTTTCCCATGATTGGAGTCAGTGGGCCAGGATGGGAGGAGATGTATTTTCTAAGTGCTGATATAGAGAACAAGCAGAAGGATATTGGACTGTAAAGCCCACACAAGGAGCAAAAAATGTTATGAAATCATACAATTTATAGATAGCAAAGGTTAAAAAGAGTTCATACTAACATGTGTGTCTCAAAATATAAAAACAACAATGGTGCTGATACAATTCATTGTGTGTTTGATATGCATCAGGGATAAATGCTGATGCAAAAGGGTCTTCATGTACTCATGCGTTTCGCCAACTTTTACTTCATCAGGGTTCATGAAAACCATACAGCACTCATCTCAGCACATAATAGCACCGTCACAGTGGTTCCCTGGGGTGCTGGAGCATAGAGGGAAACCCTCCTCAAGTGTGGAATAAGCCAAGACAGATTCTCAACTCATGCAAGCCCAGTAGCAGGTAATATACTATCCATCTACTTGATTCGAGGGGCCAAAAACAATTCAGGCTACAGTTGTATAATCAATGGATAAAAAAGGCTACACAGTCACTAGGTCTCTTCCAAATCATCTAAACTGGACATGATAATCCCATTAATGCTTCACATGAATATATAGGTTTGCATCCACTAAGCCCGCAAGATGAGTTGGTTCACATGTCCAGGTTCCCTGTGGTCATGGAGTCTTAAGTGCATAAGAACAAGGTTATCAAAGGTGGCAGTGTTGATGGGGGTGAGCATTTGATACCAGTATTATGTCTTGTTCTAAACTAACCCAAAGTTTGGATTGGGCATGTAAGAACCAGTCTAGAACTCTACAAAGAACTGCTGCTGTGTGGTATAGTTTGAGCTAAGGCAAGCCTGCTTCCCCATCAGTTGTATGTTTAACCAAGATGTTGCATCGCAAATCAAGCTAGGAAGTGCAGCCAGAGGTATTAGGGTAATAGCGATCGTACTGAGAGGAAAAAGAGATGGGGGACCCGGATTGGTAGGGTTTGAAAAGTGTAAAGAAACCATGAGAGGATGTCCATTTTAAAGAGGGACATCCTTCCTAGCCAGGAATGTTTTAAGGTTGACCAGCTATGCAGTCTGTGTTGGGTAGTCACTACTGATGACAAAATGTTAGTTCCCAGGCTTTGTTCAAGACACCAGAGGAGTCATTCAGTAATCTCTGTTTATATGTTAGTCTTACACAATGTCTATTAGTTTAGGGCTATTCGTTTGGGGCTTTACTCCAGAGTTCTACTTCTACTTTAACATTTATATTAATACACATTCCTGTGTTAAATATACATATAAATAATATAAAATAAAATCAATGTCACAGTAAAGGACATCAAGCCCCAAAATTTAGTTCTGCTTCTGACACCATGCAAAACTAATTGATTCTACGGGAAGCAGGGACTGGCAGGTAAAAGTCAGTAAGTATTGCAAACCCCTATGTCTACCTCATGTTTCTTTAAATTTCAAAAATTTATAAATTGAAAGAGCTGGATACCATTGCTCAGGAAGTGGGTGCATTGGACAGAGAACTTATTCTTAATCCCCCCCTTGTCAGTCATCTAATGATGATCGCTTAACTCCTACCTCCAGTTTCTCGCCCAGATTCTCGTTTTTTACCACTTACTCTGCCCAACACTATCTTGTGAAAAGACTCCTTACTAAGCACTGGGATGTTCTCAGAAGTGACAGAGTTTTAGGGTCACTTCTTCCAGAGGCCCCGTCTGTCCTTTTTAGAGGACTGCCACCGCTTAGACTCACTGAAATAAAAAATGCTCTGTATGTAAAGTCAATTGTTTGAAAAACAGGAAAAACAGGCATTACACTGAATTCTGTTTCAATGTCACTAGGAAGAATTATGAGGTGGAGCATTTTTCCACTTGTTCCACTAAGAATGTAGTGTACCTAATCACCTGCCCCTGTGGGTTGCACTACGTGGGCCGTACCATCCAAACATTCCAAATCAGGATGAACGAACATTTGGCTAACATACCTAAGGGATTCCCCAAACATTTTTTGTCTAAACACTACGATCAACACCATGGGAGAGATCCCAGAGGTACCTCTTTTATGGTCATTGATGTTTTTCCAATCCCATTGGAGGGGGAGCCATACGAGAAGAGAGATCTCTAGATTAGAGACTAGGTGGATCAATTGGCTAAAAACGTATTGGTCTTACGGCTTAGACATCGAATGAGACGTGAATGCGTTCATAAATAACAGTTGACTTTTTACGTCGGTCTCTCCCATTATTTCTTGGATATGGGCCCCCCATGGGATTCTTAGTCAGATTTTTTGTGCCATTTGATTCTGGGTTACCAACTTTTTTGTCTTGTGCAATGTTTGATGTAATTTTCTGATTTATTTTTATTTTAATATTTAATTTTCATTTTTATGTTATTTGTTTTTTATTTTTATTTTCATTTTCATTTCTATTTTTCGCTTTTTATTTTCATTTTCATTCATTTATTTTCTTTTTTATGTGTATTTTTATTTTATTTTTTCATTTTGTTCTTATTTTAATTTTTGTGATTTTTATTTTTTTTCATTTCATTTTTGTTCTCACATTTTTGATTAATCGTCTTTAATAATTTTCATTGATTTGTTTCCGTACAATATTGTATGATATGTCTAGACTGATGTAAACAATGTTCCTATATGACTTCCTTGTGTGATGTTATTAACATTATTCGAATCTGCTTGCTCTGTCCCCTTTCGCTGTGATCGGGATTTTCACTTTGTTGTTTCCGATTTCCGTTTGGGCTGGCCATCCAGGTTCTCCATATGTTGGAGCGCATGTGCGGGGACCAATTCCGCCCGTCAGAATATTCTGCGGTGGATACACAGCTGTTCACAATTTCCGCCCCTCATGTCTGGTCACGCCCCCTGAAGACGTCGTAGTGACGAAACGTGTCGGGAGGAGCTTGCCAAGTGTTACCACGTCACACCCGGAAGTCGGAGGTCGGCCACGTTTTTG
Organism: Pelophylax lessonae; assembly: GCF_965119305.1. NCBI lineage: Eukaryota > Metazoa > Chordata > Amphibia > Anura > Ranidae > Pelophylax > Pelophylax lessonae. Next base: position 352,268,532 of record NC_138768.1, read on the forward strand.
GTTGTAACCGAGGAACTTTATTGTCCAGTTCATGTCTATGTGCCTATACGCTTATTATGCCTCTTCATTTGGTGAGTGCAGGCCTTGATTTTACCAATAAAAGTTTTTAATTTACTACACTATATGGGCACTTTTCTTCTTGGTGTCTCTCCATGTGCATGAGGTTGCTTGTCAACCGGAACACCTAAGGAGGATCGGGTCCTGTTATATCGTATGTGGAATACTGCTACCTAGGATTGGTGATTTGTGGCAATTTAAACAGTGGATGTCCCCAGCTGCTTGATCCATGAGAATGGGGTTTAGTGGTACCATAACTACTTATTGCTGATTACACCTTTACCCGTCGGTAAGAGTCAGTGTGTGGTGGCTGGTCTGTGTCACAATTTCTGCCGTATCAAGCACCTGGGTGAAGAGTTTACAGTTCTACATCTTCTGTCTAACCACCACTACTGTGGAATTTTTGCTGATGGACTTTATTCCATTAGCAATATTTATATACTAGCGCTGCTCATTTGTGTATCGTCTTTAAATTTCAGGTCTTGTAGATATAGAAAAAACAGCTGCAGGTGAGCTACAGACAAAGATCCATGAATCAATCAGTAAATTATATTCTCTGTGCTGTAATCCTCTTTTATTTTTATTTTTTTAGTGTTTAAAATAAAGTAGATCATAGAACTAGAATGGCACCTAGAATGTGTAATCTATTGAAAATTAAATATATATTCAACAATATGGAGAGATCAAACCATATTTTTATTAGGTGTATTTCTTTATAAAAACTGGAGTTACCAGTCGGCTATAGCAATGGTTGCTATTGATAATAATGAATATACTAATAATTAGTTATCGACCGATATCGGTTCTATGTTGTCGATACCGATATTTTGGCCAATGCATATCGGTATCGGCCGATATTGGCCGATATTTTCATACATTTAAAAAACAAAATATTTTTTATTTTTATCACTTGACAGGTACTCTTGTGGAGGGATCTGGGGGTCTGCAAGTTTGGCTGTTTTGAATGCTGGCTGTTTTGAATGCTGTCATTTTTTTTTTATCTGGCGCCAATACCCGGAAGTGATGTCCTGACATCACTTCATTGCTTATATCTTTAATTTGTACATATGTGAATGGCATATTCAATAACATTTGTAAACGTAATTATGCTATGTGACATCACTTTAGCCTTACATGAGCAATATTTGGAATATCGGCAATATCGGCCAGTTCTGGGGCCGATACAGATATATCGGCAAAAGTCAATATCGGCCCTCAATATATCGGCCTTGCTGATAATCGGTCGATCCCCAATAATAATAATATTTTTATCTTCTAGTTATATAATGCCAAAATATCACACATGGACTAATTTATTCAGTCATATACAGTATGTGATAAGAAATGTTTTAAACAGGTAAATGTAAATTTGACATATATAAATTTAATGAATGTGTAGCACATAACCACACCCAGATCAGATGTTGTCCTAGCATGTTGTTTTTAACTTTATTTCATAAATGTCAACATTTATTTAATTGTCAGTTTCCTTGCCAAGTTAGCCCTGGTTCACACTGGGGCGACCTGTCAGGCGACCTGGTCGCCTGACAGGTCGCCGTAGGTCGCCTCGCATAGAGAAGCTGTGGACCCGTTCTAATAGGAGCGACACAAGTCGCTCCGACTTAGAAAAAGAGTCCGGAGTTTCTTTGGGGTGACCCGGAGCGACCTGCATAGACTTCAATGTTATGAAGTCCGTGCCGGCCGCTCCGAGGTCGCGGTGAGGTCGCCCCGGGAAGTAGCGTCGCCCCAGTGTGAACGGGGCCTTAAGCGCTGACATATTAGCAACTGTACTATTTTTGTGGCAATTGTTTTAGCAGTAGAGGTGGCAGTGGTGGTACTAATAACAGTAGAAGTTTTAGCAATAATAAGTTTCACAGTAAGTTGTATGGTTATTTACACTGTGTTAACATTCATAAAATTACATTTTCCAGCTCTCCAAGACTTATAAACCTCCTATATCTGGGATCCAAATTTAAAGTCCTGATCTACTAGCCAGGCCTAAAAAGCCCGTACACAGGATAAGAAAATCTGTAGGGAAAATTCGTCCAACAACCGATCTGTCGATTTTCGGATTGTTAGTATGGTGCTTTCGATAGCCGACTCCGACTTTTCGGCTGACAAAATCCTGATGTGCAGGCTATATAATTTTTGTTGTCCGTCAAAACAACGTACGATTTTCTTCTCATTAGTACAGATTTTGACGGAAAAAAATCTTAAGAGCAAGACTAGGCAAGCTCAGAGACGAAAGAACACATACAAAACAATTCAGCACATGACATCACTTCTGAAGTAGAATTCTGTCGTACGGGAAAATTCGTATGAAAATAACCTCTTCACTTTCCACATCAGACTAGCATGCCACAAAAAACGGACGACAGATCATTCGATAATCTGATCGTGTGTACGGGGCTTAAAAAGTTACTCACCACCAGTTGCCCCACCCAACCCCTACCCTGCCCCCCCCTAATTCCACCCTTAAACACGTCCTTTGTAAATTATCTCATGAAATTACAATGTGAAATGTTTTATGCAGAATTAGGTTACTAATTAAGCATTTATCATAAAATATGATTGGCTACTTTAGGCACATCAGACTAGCATGCCACAAAAAACGGACGACAGATCATTCGATAATCTGATCGTGTGTACGGGGCTTAAAAAGTTACTCACCACCAGTTGCCCCACCCAACCCCTACCCTGCCCCGCCCTTAATTCCACCCTTAAACACGTCCTTTGTAAATTATCTCATGAAATTACAATGTGAAATGTTTTATGCAGAATTAGGTTACTAATTAAGCATTTATCATAAAATTTAATTGGCTACTTTAGGCACTGTTTGGCAGGTTTCAGTAGTATATTGTCAGTTTTGGGTAGTAGAACAGTAAAACCTTGGATTGAGAGTAACTTGGTTTGAGAGAATTTTGCAAGATAAACAAGATTTTTTTCATAAATTTTTGACTTGTCAAACAAGCAATGTCTTCATATACAAGTAGCGAGTATAAAAGCGAAGAGAAGAGAAGTGCCTCTAAGTGTAGCAATATGGTTACATTTATTGAAAGTACAACATTTAGCAACTTAAATGGTTGATGATTAAAACAGGCACACCTAAGTATGCAGGCATCCGGGGTAAAGCTGCCAACATAGACTGTCCTCCCCACCGCCTTCTGCACTGTGCTCCACAAGCTCTTCAAGCCTCTGCTCCATCGCTCTACTAAAAGGGTAGTCTTCCTGGTCACGACTGCAGACTGACGGCTGTGAGAGCCGGCGGTGAGGAGGATGGTCTATGTGGACAGCTTTACCCCAGTTGCCTGCATTCTTAGATGTACCTCTTTTAATCAGCCATGTGAGTTGCTAAATGTTGAACCTCCATTAAATGTAACCATATTGCTACGCTTAGAGGCATCATTCTTCTCGTTTATACACTGTAGTTCCTGCTGGATTTTTTTTTTCTAACCCCCTTGTGGAGGCTACCATTTGTGGATGGACATTTTATGGTTACACAACCTATCACATTGCTATAATCTTTTTATTTGGACTATAAACTGAAGGATTTATGAATAAATGGTTGTGAGTTTCCATTATTTCTTATGGGGAAATTCGCTTTGATATAAGAGTGCTTTGGATTACAAGCATGTTTCCGGAACGAATTATGCTCGTAATCCAAGTTTTACTGTATAGGGTGATATAGTGGCAGGTTTGGGTAGTATAGAGTGGTATATTGGCAGGTTTGGGTAGTATAGGGTGGTATAGTGGCAGGTTTGGGTAGTATAGGGTGGTATAGTGGCAGGTTTGGGTAGTATAGGGCAGTATAGTGGCAGGTTTGGGTAGTATAGGGTGGTAAAGTGGCGGATTTTGGTAATATAGTGACAGGTTTGAGTAGTATAGTGGCAGGTTTGGGTAGTATAGTGGCAGGTTTCAGTAGTATAGGGCAGTATAGTGGCAGGTTTGGGTAGTATAGGGTTGTTTAGTTGCAGGTTTGGGTAGTAAAAGGCAGGTATAGTGGCAGGTTTGGGTAGTATAGGGTGGTATAGTGGCAGGTTTGGACAGTATCGGTCGGTATAGTGGCAGGTTTGAGTAGTATAGGGTGGGATAGTGGCAGGTTTGGGTAGTATAGTGGCACGTTTGGGTAGTATAGGGTAGTGTAGTGGTGGGTTTTATAGAGCAGTATAGGGGCAGCTTTGGATAGTATAGTGTGATGTGATCAGTCACTTACACATTTCTGGATATGAACACTTCTGGGGCTGCTGTGGTCTATCCTCCTCAGCTTGAGTGAACGAGTCTTTGGGAGGAGTGGAGGAGACAGCCACACCCTTGACTCCGCTCACCAACTCAGGCTGCTTTCGAGATATTAAAGGTCCCCAAGGGACAGCCTAACTTGATTGGATGACAGAGGCATGTTACAAGCAGCCTCCCCTGCACCGCTGAGCCGCCTGCTGACCTGATCGACTTGGCCTAGATGCAAGGGGACAGGGAAAGTGCAGGGGCTGTCCCATGCAGCTGGGGACCCTTGGCAGTGCCCAGGGGTGCCTGCTCATTAAGACAGCCCTGGGCGGCCCCCTCCCTCAATCCGATGCGGCTCCACACTCATCCTCAGCTTAATTCTACTCGCCTAATGGGAAAAGGCGAGTGGAAATTTTTTAGGGCTGTTCAATACCATTAATTTGGTTTTCATTTGTAAGATTTGAACAGGCATATACAAAAAGTCTACATAATAAACCAATGGTAATTTCCGCTCTCTCTCAGGAATGCAGCCAGCAAATACACTATCCCAAGTGTTAGTTACAATAAAAAAAAAAAACTAAACAAAAGCCAGCGCTTCCCAAGCTGCCAGAGTAGTAACAATTGAATAAGCTTCTTCACAATCCAATCTAGCCACTGTAGTGTCTTTACTTCTCATAGGAGGATTATCTTGTGATTGCAGAACTCTCCTCTATCCACTAGAATAACTGACAGAGTGCAAATATAGTGTAGCAGGATTCCCAGCCATTGTGCTGGATGTGGGTCCGCCAAGGTTACCACTAGCAACAACAGCACATTTAAGAATGTTCTCCAAGTGTGAGCACCGAGACAAGAAACAGTCCAGCATCTTTGAGTTTTGTATTTATTTAGGAACTTGGATGGGAGAAGGGAATGAGTGGGATACCCCTCTGGCTCAACTATTCACAATGAAATGGGACAACTGAGAAAAATGCCTATTGACGCTGACTTGTTGCTCGCTGAATGCCGGTCAACGCTTGTTAACGCTGACTTGCTGTCTGTTAACTCCGAACTGACTTTGACACTCCCCGATGGCACAAAGTCCTTTGTACTGCTGCCTTTAGCTCTCCTGACTGAGATAGCTACTTGTAAACACTGCTGCAACTCTTAACACTTCAGGGCCCACACTTGCACTCTCTCTCACAGACTTCTCTTCAGGGCTTAGACCAGTATTTCTCAACCTTTTGTCAATTGCGGCACCCTTTAAAATTCTGCACAATCTCGAAGCACCCCATTCTAAAATGTAAAAAAAAAAAACTAAACTAATAGTTTTACATATAATAGCAGCAACATCCAAAGCATGGGCCATCCAACATTAGAAATTATTTATTCCTAGTAAACTGGTACTGACCAGTATGCTAGCGTTTCTTTTCTCCTTCAGTTTCTCCTCTTCTACTTGCCAATGTGACCCCAGTGCTGATGGAGAGGGGAAAAGTAAACAAGGATGCTATGCAAGCACCCGTCCTTCTCCTTATCAACCACTGATGTAATTGGTTGTCAGGGTGCCAGTGGCTTGACCTGCACAGTGCCAAGGGTTGTAATGCTGCTAAGTAAAAACCTGTGGCAATTTGTTGCCATTTTTAGGCATTTTGCCAAGGCACCCCTGAAGAACCCAGGAGGCACACCCTGGTTGAAAAAGGCTGGCTTAGACTCTGGCACCCGCTTTCTAAGACCTCTCTACCAGTTGGCTGGCTCCTGGATTCCTCTGACCTTCCGGAGTGGTCCCCTATCCGAAGCAGACCCCTGGGAAGTTTACAGTACTCACGACACTGCTTTGCTGGAAACTTCTGCCCCAGCAGCTCCACTTGGTCCTCAACACTCTGGATCCCTCTCTGCAGCCAAGCTCCATCTTCCGTCCTCTTAGGCTGACTTCCTAGGACACTTGCCTCGCACTGACAGGAGGAGAGACAGCCGTCACCTCCATCCTGGGACTCTGCTTCCCACCAAAGACATCCTGTCATGTGCTCCCCTCAGACTTATACCCCCTCCCAGGATGCATTGCGGCAGATTCTGCCCTCTGGGATAGGTACAAGCCCTGATGTGCTATTGGCCAGGTTTCCTCGACTGCCCAATAAGAGCCTTCATTATTCACAGTGGGGAGACTCCTCAGACTCAACAGTCACACCTGAAAGCACATGACAACCTAGCTAAATAATTAGGCCCATCTGATAAGCAGACAAGGCCCCCCTATAGTTTGCTTAGGGCCTACCAGGGAGGGTGCTACAATAGTACACACTGCTTTTTCAATTATGCAGCAGTAATCCAAAAACAACTGTCCTCTTAATTGTACACATACATACACATTTCCATACCAATATATCTACACACCCACATATACACTGTATCACCAAAAGTATTGGGACACCTGCCTTTACATGCACATGCACTTTAATGGCATCCCAGTCTTATGCCTCGTACACACGCAACGATTATCGGCCGACCGATCGTCCGACTTTTGTCCAGAGTGGTGTTTTGTTGGTTGGAATGTGCCTAGACTGCACACGAATTTTCTCGGCCAACAAATATCTACTTCAGAAGTGATGTCATGTGCTGGTTTACTTTCCGTGTGTTTTGTCTTCTCTGAGCATGCCCAGTCTTGCTCATCAGATTTTTGTCTGCCGAAATCTGTACTGACTGACGGAAAATCGGCCGTTGTGTTGACAGCCAACAAAAATGTTATAGCCTGCACACCAGATTTTTTTCGGCCAAAAAGTCGGAGTCGGTTGTCGGAAGCATCATACTAACCGGCCGATCGGACGTTGGCCGAAAATTCCCGGCCAATAATCGATGCGTGTGTACGAGGCATTAGTCTGTAGGGTTCAATATTGAGTTGGCCCACCCTTTTCAGCTGTAAAAGCTTCAACTCTTCTGGGAAGGCTGTCCACAATGTTCAGGAGTGTGTGTATGGGAATGTTTGATCATTGTTCCAGAAGCGCATGCGTGAGGTCAGACACTGATGTTGAACGAGAAGGTCTGGCTTGCAATCTCCGCACTAATTCAAGGCTTAAGCCTAGTACACATGGGCCGAATGTCAGGTGACATTGGCCGGTTCAATAAAAACTGGGTGACATTCGCCCCCCGTTTGTATGGCAGCCGGTCCGACAAAAGCAGGCCATTTAGCCAGCTTCTGTCAGACATGCATGCTGAAAAACCAGCGGCCGACCAGATCCCTGATCAGCGCTCTCAGCCAATGTTATTACTCTGGAAGCTTGGAAATTCCGGCTTTTATTTTGTTTTTTTTTAATCACAGCAGAAAGTCGTATACTGGAGATGCAAGTGTAGGTTCCTGACTGAGCATGCTCCAGGAATGCTCCTCCTCTGGCATCCAAAATAAAGTGTTCACTTGGACACACATGTGGGGGCAACCATTCAATCACAGTTACTTATCTGTAACATACTGTTTCATTGAAACATGAAAAACTGATTTTATAATGCAATGGTTATCAATATTCAAATTCAACATGTGGTATAATGGCTAATAAAGTTCAAAGTTTCTATCAAAAAGGTGAAAAACCATGCTCTAAGGTTCTGCAGGTCTAGCAACCCTGGTTTTAATATATTACTATATACAAAATAACCCCTTCTGGTAGCTACCTTCACTTCCTGTCCTCACAAAGGAGAATCGGAAGAAATCTCTGCAAAGTGAGGGGATGGGGTGAGGGATGCCTTCTTAGACAGTTGTCACCAGACTGTGCATCGCCCTTCTTCCTAGGCCCATCCACTGGAAGGTTTCCCTTCTATTTAGTGTCAACTACATTTTTTTAATTTTCCATCACTTTCAAACTTGATGACTATAACCGGCTCATCAGGACAAAAAAAGAAGGTGTTTTGTAATAACTTGATGAGTGCTAGTAATCAAGCAGTCTTATGTATGCAGATAAACAGTGTAAGTTTGATGCAATAAAGAATTTCTTCAAATGAGTCAAAGTTTCTACAGGCGTGTTTTATAGACATGCTGAAACAAAGATAGCATTCATTGTCCCCAGATTAAATCAACCTTAATATAAACATATGACTACAGATAGAAACAAATTTCCTGGTCGAAAATCTCAGACCTTAATAGACCTGAATAATCAATATCGTCACCAAGGGTTTCTCTAAAAACAAATACTTAGCTTTAGGAACTACAGATCTCAGTGCTCAATATAAAAAAGTTTAATCCTTAACCAATTTACATGAGAAACTGGAAGGAAGCAATAGCAGCAGCTAGGGTAAAAAAAAAAAATATGGAAAAATATGGAGGTGGAGAATGATATCAATCATATATATATATAAAAAAGGCAAATACAATAAATTTGGCATTTTTCACTGTGGTTTTCTTGATGGTGACAATAGTGGACAATGCCTGCCTAATGCGTGTAGCAATGGCCACTTTTAGTCTCCAGCATGTGTGACAAGGGGACAATGCAGAAAAACAATTTAGAGACAGGGACAAAGCATAGTCACCCGCTAACAAAAGTATTAACAAGGACCTGCATGGTAGGATCACCAGGAATTATTTTTGAAGCTGCTGGTTTAAAAATCATTGACAATAGGTTTTGAAATTACATTATCATGCTAGCATTTACTGTATATAAGATTGAGTAGCACACAGTTTAGATGCACTGGAAATGGATATTCTTGCTACATGCTGGAGCTACTTTTACAAAATCTCCATGTACACTGAATACCTTATATAAATAAGATATCAACAGACAACGTATGTCTGTTACATGATAATTATCTAAAATTACAACAAAATCACTATTAGCAGAAACAAATATAACAAAACTCACATAATTCCTGCTAAATCTAAAAAAAAATAAAAATGAAGAGGAGATGAGAAAAATATACAGGCTAGGCAGTTGGAGCTCAGTGATCAGAGAGACAGAGAGAGAGAAACAAAGTTACAAATAAACTCTTGAGCAGAGATAACATTAGAGCCAGTGCTGGGAGGGGGCCCACACAGGGAGGGGGATTAGGGAGGGACGACTGTCTCTTTCTCAGCAGATAAAAGCTGATAGCAGGGAGAGGGATGGATCAGATTCAGGTGCTGGAGGAAGATTTCTGTACTTGTTGTCCATCACTAATCCTCTTCCTCTGTGTGGGCCCCCCTGTGTGCTCGGGCCCCCTACAAGAGGGCTGATGGTCCCCCCCCTATCAGCAGCCCTGCATGCTATATGCTAACACTGCTCTTTTCAACATTTTTTTGACAGTAGGTTCAACGTAAAGAAGGCTTGCTTGAATGCCTGGTTCTGTTATTTTCGTGCTTCAGCTTTCTATAACAAACCTCCTAAAATAAAAGTAAAACCAATTTTTAAAGCGCTAAGCAAACTTTTGGCGCTGTATAAATCCTGTATAATAATAATAATAATTTTTACTTCTGAGAAAAGACCACACTACAGTATTTGCTATTTGTCTCACAATGAAACTGGTCTCTCAGCTAAGAAGGTCCTTTCATTTGACATCATTTTGTAGAACAGCCATTTCAATATATGCAACTGTTTTCTTTCAAGAACACTTATTCTGTTAAACTATGTTCATTCTGCAGCCCTTTGTGGTACAAAGTAATTCATTTATTTTGCAGTGAAACTTTGAAGGGCTAGCAGACTATTACTAATGAACTTTTGGGTCTTAATTGATGAAACACCCTTTTTCAACTGCATTCTAAAGCTTCTCTGTATGGATATTGTTATCACCTCTCCACATAGTCTGTCTTTACTAGACATCCCCAACTTACTGAAGAGAATATAATCGGTCATTTAATTAATTCATATTTTTAAAGTATAACTAAAGGCAAAACTTTTTTAGTATTGGATGAAGTGGATAAGGATTAGAACACCTGCCAGTTTTTTTTTTATTTCCGAATGTGCCCCCATCAGGGCTCTTTCACACTATCTGTCCGTCAGACGGACTCAGTTTAGCTCAGCGGGGGATCGATCCGCCGATCCCCTGCTGAGCAGGAGGATGACAGCTGTTCTCCGCGCTGTGTGCGGAGACACAGCTGTCAGTTCCCCATACATCTCTATGGGGGAATCGGATGGGAACGGACCGTCGGTCCGTTCTCATCCCATCCCATCCCATCCGCTGGGCAGATGGAAAATAGGGTTTCCATCTGTCCAGATTTGATGGATCGAATCGGATGTCAGCGGACATGTCTCCACTGACATCCGATGCCCCATAGAGATGCATGGGGGGACCGTTCAGATCCGCCAAAAAAACGGACAGGCGGATCTGAACGGTCCGCCTGTGTGAAAGGGGCCTTAAGGAGCTTCAACCTCTTTATTTGTCCTTTTTACCATTTTCAGAGGCTTCTAACACCCTTTTGTATCATGTCCAGAACCTCTGACCAGAGGCGGCTTTAGGCTTTGTGAGGCCTTAGGCAAAACTTAGACATGAGGCCCCACTCATGCCCATAATGGAAAAAATAATTCAAGCAATAACATTTTGTAATACTTTGCACTGCACAGTGTACAACAAACTGATGGCAATTCACCTATGGCCAGTCCAGCTTGTCATTTGATCATATCACACCAGGATATGCACTGCAACACAAGCTCCCTCTGTATGAGTGATTGTCACTTCCACGTGTTATACCTACATTTCACATTACCTTGGTCATAGATCCAACATCTATTTTCCCAAACCTACAGTGGGGGAAATAAGTATTTGATCCCCTGAAAATTTTTTTCCCACTTACAAAGAAATTAAGGGTGTATAATATTTCTCATAGGTTTATTTGAAATGATAGAGACAGAATATCAATCAAAAATGCAGAAAACACCCATAAAACAAATGTTATAAATTGAGTTGCAGTTCAGTGAGTAAAATAAGTATTTGATCCCCAAGCAAAACATGATTTAGTAGTTGGTGGAGAAACCTTTGTTGGCATGTACAGAGGTCAGATGTTTCTTGTAGTGGTGACCAGGTTTGCACACATCTCAGGAGGGATTTTGGTCAACTCTTCTTTACAGATATTCTCTAAATCCTTAAGGTTTCTTGGCTGTCGCTTGCCAACTCGAAGTTTTAGCTCCCTCCATATATTCTCAATAGGATTAAGATTTGGAAACTGGCTAGGCCACTCTATGACCTTAATGCGCTTCTTCTTAAGCCACTCCTTTGTTGTTTGGCAGCATGTTTTGGGTCATTGTCATGCTGGAAGACCCATTCAAGACCCATCTTCAGTGTTCTGGCTGAGGGAAGAAGGTTCTCATCCAATATTTTTACAATACATGGCTCCATCCATTTTCCCCTTAACAGCCCAAAAGCATAATGTTTCCACCTCCATGCTTGACTGTAGGGATGGTCTTCTGGTCTTCTCGGGGTCATAGTCAGCATTTTTCTTTCTCCAAACACAGCGAGTCGAGTTAAAGACAGGCCCGAAGCAAAACAAATAAATAAAAAATAAGCGCAGGGCCTCATGATGGGGTGTACAGGGCCACGGTCAGTTAAGGGTTAAGGATTAAGGATCAGCTAGAGGTTAAGGTCAGGGATTGGGCATTTAGTAGGTAGGTGGGGTCTCTCAGTCAGGGAACAGTGGGGGGTGCTCACGGCGAATTACAGTACCTCGTGGAAAGCTGAGAAGAACGAATCATCCCCTTGCTCTGTCTTGCTGCTGTTAGCCTGCTGCCGTTGCCTGCATGGGGGACTTAGATGCTATCTTTGGCCGGCTCCGGGAGGCCATCGCTTCTCGGGCACGCCTTGGCTGGAACGTCAGCTCTCCTCGGTGATTGCAGGAGAGACCTTTGCAGGGGGGGACTTGCATTCATCCCGCGCTCGGCAGTCCAGGCCGCCGGAGCGTTACAGCCCCACAGTGTCCCCCAGAGCTGAGCGCCATGTTGGGAGCCCCTGTGTGGACCCTCCAGGCTCACCGACTCAGCGTCCTCTGGCTGAGCTCGGCGGGTCCCCTGGGAGGAATCCCCGTCTACGGCGGAGCTCTTGCAGGTGGGGCCACGCTCACGCTGATCCCCTGGCCCTGCCTGTCCTTCAGGATGGATCCGGTACTGCGGCTGCCCCTGACAGGGATGACCGGCCTGTCGGGACAGCTCGGCGAGGGAGAGGACACTCAGCGAGGGAGTGGACACTCGGCGCACTCTGGCCAGTTGGGGAGAGCGGCCGGCGGCTCCACACCGCGCATGCCCGGTGCGGCGGTGACCCCGGTGGTGGGGGTCACGGAGGGACCCAGCAGGAAGAGGCCGCGGAGGACGGAAGATGGCTCCAGTTCCGGTCGGCGGCGGGGGGAGGTGGTCGATCGGACTGGCCCCCCTGTGCTTTCCAGCCCCATGCCTGTCGGTGAGGATGAAGAATCGGATGTCCGGTCAGAAGGGGAGCTGTCCAACTCTGAAGAGGGAGGTGCTCCTGGACCGTGGTCAGCTGTGGATGCGGGACCTGCGGCTGCGGGGTCTCAGTCAGGTGAGCCATGTACTGTTACTTCCACTTCCTTACAGTCTGCTTTGTCTGCTTTGGCTGGGGTGTTGGGGTTGGGGCCTAGTCGGGGGGGGGGTCCAGGGGGGCTGGGGCACCTCCCGTTCCTCTTGTTGGGGGTACAGGGTCCGCTGCGCCTGTAGCGGTCATTGGGGACTTGCTGGCTGGCCTGCGGTCTTTAGTGCAGAGTTTTGAGGGCAGTAGTGTTGCCAGCCAAGCGCCTGTGGCGGCGTGGGGGCCTGTGGAGGCCCCCTGCTCGGCGACCACCAGCACGGTGCGGGCGGGGGCTGGGGCGGTCTCCACCTCTGCGGGGGACAAGGTGTTGACGCCGGGGGTACCGTCACCTGCGCCGACGACGGGGGACAAGGCTGCAGATCCCAAGGCGGCAGGTAAGGATGACGCGGTTCGTATGGCGGATTCCGCTAAATGTGAGGTGTACGTGTGCTTTGAGGGCCCCCTGGGGGCGCACCTTAAGCCTGAAGTCCGGGAAAAAATCTGGAAGGACGAGTACATTGAAATATTTACTCTACTTCCCTTGGAAAAATTTAACTTGGACAGGTTGAAGCCGGAGGAATCGAAGAAGGAGGACGAGGAGCGGCGGCGGTTCCGTCTGATTCCGCGCACGTTTAGTAATTTGCTGCAAGCCTTTGCCATGTTTGCGAGTGTGGTTGGGGAAAAACATCCGGAGCATTGCTCTGCCTTGTTTTGCTATTTGGAAGCGATTGGGGAGGCCCACAGGGTCTATGGTGGGGTTGCCTGGCTTCGTTATGATGAGCAATTTCGTCAGCGCAAGGCCGTTCACCTGTCCTTGCGCTGGGACCACAAGGACATCAGTTTGTGGATGCGCCTCATGACGTCGGCCCGGGCGTCGCCGTCCTCTTTTCAGAGCGGGGTCGGCGGTCCGACTACCCCACGACAGCCGACCGCTAAGCGCCGGGGTTTCTGTTGGCAATTTAATGAGGGGACATGCAAATTTGGGTCTGCATGTCGCTTCAAGCACGAGTGCTCTGGATGTGGGGGCGCACACCCCCTCTCGCGTTGTTTTAAGCAGGGCAAGCCCCATTCCGGAGACGCTCAGCACAAAAGGGACGACGCCGGTGAGAGTGGAAAGGATGCGCCCTTTTCTAAGTAAGTATCTGGATCGAGTGGCTGCTCGCTTGTTGGAGTCTGGGTTTTCGGTTGGTTTCTGGATCCCATGCTCTCTTAGCTGCGTTCCCCCGATGGCTGACAACTTGCATTCTACGAAGCTGAATCCTGGGGTTGTGTCTGACAAGTTGGCGAAGGAGGTTGCGTTGGGTCGCATGGCTGGCCCCTTTTCTCGGCCCCCCTTGGCTGATTTGGTGGTCTCTCCTTTGGGTTTGGTGCCGAAAAAGGAACCGCATAAGTTTCGCCTTATTCATCATCTTTCCTTTCCTAAAGGGGGTTTGGTTAATGATGGCATTGATCCGGAGGCCTGTGCGGTGTCTTATACTTCGTTTGATGCTGCCATATTTTGGGTCCGCCATTACGGACATGGTGCTCTGCTGGCAAAAACGGATGTGGAAGCCGCTTTTCGGTTGCTGCCCGTCCATCCGGATAGTTTTCGCCTTTTGGGTTGCAGGTGGTTGGATTCTTTTTATGTTGACCGCTGCCTGCCCATGAGTTGCTCGATCTCTTGTGCGTTTTTTGAGATGTTCAGCTCCTTTGTGGAGTGGGTGGTTCGGGAGGTGGCGGGGGTTAATTCGGTCATCCATTATTTGGATGACTTTCTGTGTGTTGGCCCTCCGTCCTCTAACTTGTGCGGAGTTCTGCTGGCCACTATCCAACATGTGGCAAAGCGTTTTGGTATCCCATTGGCGGCTGATAAAACTGAGGGCCCGACTGAAACGATTAGTTTTCTGGGGATAGTTATCGATTCGGTGGCCATGGAATGTCGCTTGCCTGAGGACAAACTGCTCGACCTTAAAGCAGAGATTTGCTTGTTGGTTGGTAAGCGGAAAGTGCAACTTCGGCGGTTGCAGTCCCTCCTCGTCCGTCGTTCCCTTTGGCTACGGGGCCCAGTCAGCAATTGTGATCTGGAATTGTTCACGGATGCTGCGGGTTCCACGGGCTATGGCGCGTACCTCGGGGGTCGGTGGAGCGCTGAGCATGAGGCGGGGTTTTTGCGAAATCTGGTTCTTTTGGAGCTTTTTCCAGTCATTGTTGCAGTGGAACTATGGGGGGAGGTTTTCGGGAATAAAAAGGTTCGTTTGAACTGTGATAACATGGGGGTGGTGCAGGTTATCAATAGACTGTCTGGTTCTTCCCTGCCGGTGATAAGGTTGTTGCGCCACCTCGTTTTACGTTGCTTGCAGTTAAATGTTTTCTTGTATGCTGTTCATTTGCCTGGGATGACCAACACGTTGGCGGATTCTTTGTCTCGTTTTCAGCTGGACAGGTTCCGGGAGTTGGCGCCGGCAGCGGAGCAACACGGGGAGCCTTGTCCGTCGGAGCTGTGGAATATTGCGTTGGGGTCGCCGCTGATTTTGTCAGACGTTCGTTGAGTGACGGGACTTGGGCGGCCTGTTCTAAGGTATGGCAGGAGTGGCGGGGCTTTTTGGATCATACAGGAGGGGGCCGGGTGAGTATGGGCTCTCGCTCTCTTTTGTTGTATTTTGTTTGCTTGAATTTTGAACAAGGGGTGTCGGCGTCGGCCATCATTTGTAAGTTGGCGGGCTTGGCGTTCTTTTAAAAATGTTGGGGTTACAGGATTTTACTAAGGACTTTGTGGTCAGGCAGGCCTTGAAGGGTTATAGGCGGAGTTCCCGGCGGCCAGACGGTCGCCGTCCGGTATCTTTTTGTTTGCTGGGCGAGCTTGTGGGACAGGTGAGTTGTACGTGCTCCTCGGTGTACGAGTCGCTCTTGTTTACTACGGCCTTCGTTTTGGCTTTTTATGGGGCATTTCGCATCGGGGAGTTGGTCAGCCCTTCAAAAGGTGTTCAAGGAGGCCTGCTGGACGGGGAGGTAAGTTGTTCTGACTCTGCCGTGGTGATTTTTCTTCGGCGTTCCAAGACCGACCAGGGAGGCAGAGGTATGTATGTGCGCCTGTACCGGGTGCGGGGTTCACCTCTTTGCCCGGTCACAGTGGTAGAGGAATTTCGGCGAGTGCACCCCCCGCTGGGGGGTTCCTTCTTGGTGCACAGGGATGGATCGTCTTTGTCTAGGTTTCAGTTTGTCTCTGTGTTCCGGCGTTGTCTGTCCGAGCTGGGCTATGAGGCCTGCAGTTACTCTTCTCACTCCTTCCGCATCGGGCAGCTACTGAAGCTGCCAGATGGGGTGTGGATGAAGCTACTTTGAAGCGGATAGGCAGGTGGGAATCTAATAATTTTAAGTTGTATGTTCGTTCTCACTTGGTTTAGTTGGGGTACTGGGTCATGGGGTGACCGTGTTTGGTTTTACAATTTTGTCACTGTTTTGTGCTGTTCTTTCATTACAGAGGGAGCTGCCTGCCTCGTTTGGATCTTGGGGCATTCGTTTGTGTTTTGGGGGGCTTCTCTAGGGCGGAGGCTACGATCAGGTGGATAGGTGTGCCGGGATTGCTTTGGTGTAGGGTCCTGCCGGAAGTGCATCGTTTTGCCCGGCTAGACAGGGCGCCGGGCATCTTGGTGCTGCACGCGGGGGGCAATGATCTGGGAGTCCGGTCCATGCGCCATCTCATTCGGGACATTAAATTTGACTTTCTCAGGCTGCGTACCTCTTTTCCAGAGATGATTGTGATTTGGTCAGAGATTGTTGGCCGTACCTCGTGGCGTTTTGCGAGGTCGGTCGCGAAGCTGAACAAGGCACGGATCAAGGTCAATTTGGCAGTCAGCCGGTTTGTCGCTAGGAATGGGGGGTTGGTGGTCAGACACCGGGAACTGGAGGTGGATACCTGGCGGTATCTGCGGAGCGACGGGGTGCACTTGAATGCGGTGGGGACTGATATGTGGTTTCTCGGCATTCAAGATGGGATCCAACGAGCTTTGCGTTTGTGGAGGGGCTCGCAGGTGTAAGGCTTTACACCTGTGCGCTGTGGCGGTTGGGGGTCTTTGGAGGCGGTAAACAGTTTTTGGTAAAGTGCATAGGGTGACCCATCTAAGGTATGGAGCCCTCTAGTGTATCCCGGTTAATAGTGGATTAACGGGAAGTGGTAACAAGGAGGTATCAGTGGTGAAGTGGGTTTGTCCCCGAGCTGGTGTTAGGCGGCTGGGGACCGTTGAAGTATTTTACGCTGATACATATTTAATTGGAATTTTTGGTGCCTCCCAAGACCAACAATCTTTTCATGTGGTACTGGATTATTTATGGTTTTCTGTTGTAAAAAATGTTATTTGGTTATTTGTTAATAAAATGGCCTACCGGGCCAATTTTATCCAGCCTGGTGTCACTAGCATTTTGTTTAGGAGTATGGAAATAGTGGGTAAGGTTTAACAATGAGGAGTATGCCTCGGTAATACCCTAATCAAGACGGGCCGGAAGCAAAAAATAAAAATAAAAAAATAAGCGCAGGGCCTCATGATGGGGTGTACAGGGCCACGGTCAGTTAAGGATTTTGGTCTTATCTGACCACAGCACTTTCTACCAATCCTTCTCTTAATTATGTGGATGTTCATTGGCAATACTGTACATGTGCCTTTGTGAGGAGGGGGACTCACCTTGTATGGAGGCAGAAAAAAGCTGAACATTTTTTCTGGATTTTGGTTGATATTCTGTCTCTATCATTTAAAATACACCTATGATAAAATCATAAACCCTTCATTTCTTTGTAAGTGGGTAAACATAAAAAATCTGCAAGGGATCAAATACTTACTTACCCCACTTTATGCCCCATACCTGCTGTGGACACTGCCAATACATGACTATGGTCAGTGAACCTGAATACAGAATTCATTAATTTATGCATGAGCTAATAATCCTCTATGTAATGTGTTTTAGGGACAGACATTAGAGGATGCAGGACCAGGGATGATCTCCCATGTGCATCCTCTACACACATCCTATGATCCCAGTGCAGGGGCTGACTGGCAACTTTTGGCCAGTAGGGGGCAAGTACAACCCAGAGGCCCATGGTGCAGCAACTCTGCCTACCTCCCGCTTTCCCTCTTCTCTACTAAGAGAGGGAGAGAGGGGGAGAGAGAGAGAGCTAGAGTGGTGGTAAAGAGGAAGGGAGAGAGAAAGAGAGAGGGGGGAGAGAGAAAGAGAGAGGGGGGAGAGAGAGAGAGAGAGAGAGAGGGGGGGGGGGGGAGAGAGAGAGAGAGAGGGGGAGAAGGGGTGGGAGAGAGAGAAGGGGGGAGAGAGGGGTGGAAGAGGGGGGAGAGAGGAGAGGGAAAGGGGGAGAGAGAGGAGGGGGGAGAGAGCAGGGGGGGAAGAGAGGAGGGGGAGAGAGAGAGGAGGGGGGTGAGAGGAGGGGGAGAGAGAGAGAGAGAGGAGGGGGTGAGAGGAGGGAGAGAGAGTGGTGGGAAAGAGAGTGGTGGGAGGGGGAGAGAGAGGAGGGGGAGAGAGGAGGGAGAGGAGGGGGGAGAGAGATAGGAGGGGGGAGAGAGAGAGGAGGGGGGAGAGAGAGAGGAGGTGAGAGAGAGGAGGTGAGAGAGAGAGAGAGAGAGAGAGAGAGAGAGAGAGAGAGGAGGGGGAGAGGAGGGAGAGAGAGAGAGAGAGAGAGAGGGGTGGGAAGAGGGAGGAGAGAAAGGGGTGAGAGGAGGGGGGAGAGAGGGGGTGGGTTGGAGGGGGGGAGAGAGGAGAGAGAGAGGGGGTGAGAGAGAGGGGGTGGGAGAGGGGGAAGGGGTGAGAGAGAGGGGGAGTGAGAGGGGGTAGAAGAGGGGGAGAGAGCAGACAGAAAAATAATTTTTGTTCTGCGCTCCTGTGTGTGATCCAGGATAAGCTGTGACGGCTCAGGGTGTGTGCAGACTCCAGGAGTCGGTCCAGTCACATGGAAGAGGAGTTGTTTGCATACAGGGGCTTGGTGATGGACAGAGCAGTCTTGTGTCAGTGTGCAAAAAAATTGATCCTTTCTTTCATTGGACTCACCCCAATCCCTGAACTCATCAGACCGCCGTCACTACTGGCATCCTGAACAGCCTGTGCTTTGCTGGGTGAAACCACAACACACGTGCGGGGAATGGGGTAAAATCTTCCGGTCTTAAAGCGGTTAAAAATACGCTCATTGAGAATTCTTTTGTCAAAGACATGTAGCTAAATACATTTTGGCCTAAATATATGAAAAAATCTAATATATTGGATATTTTTTAACTGTCAAATTAGAAAATGTCAATTTTTTCGCAAAATTTTCGCTCTTTTTTTATTAATATCGCAAAAAATGATACTAAAAGAAAGCTCTGTTTGTGGGAAAAAAGGACGTAAATTTCGTTTGGGTACGGCGTTGCATGACCGCGCAATTGTCAGTTAAATTCGCACAGTGCCAAGTTGCAAAAAGTGGCCTGGACGTAAAGCAGGAAAATCCTCCGGTGGTAAAGTGGTTAACTTAAACACATTGCTAATAGCTTTAGCTACATGTTAATCGGCTAAATATTGATATTTGCCCTGTTTAGCACTGAAAACAGCCATTTTAGTTTTTTTTTTTTTGTTTTTGTTTTGTAGTGTCAGTAAAAAAATTGGCCCTCTCAGTAAATTTCATGATTTTTGCCAGTAAAAAATGGGTGCGGTTTGCAAATTTTGGCATCTTTGCAGTAAATTTCCCTTTGGGGGTTGGCAACACTGCCTCAACCCAATAAAACATCTTTGGCAGGAATTAGAGTAGAGACTGAAAGCCAGGTCATCTCTCCAACATCAGTGCCTGACCTCACAAATGCACTTCTGGAAGAATGGTCAAACATTCCCATAGACACACTCCTAAACCTTGTGGACAGCCTTCCAGAAGAGTTGAAGTTGTTATAGCTGCAAAGGGTAGGCCAACTCAATATGGAACTCTATATACTAAGACTGGGAAAAGTTAATGTAAAGGCAGGTGTCCCAATACTTTTGGTAATATACAGTATGTTTAAGACTATAAGGGAAATATCTGCTGGTAATGAACCTTATAATGATAATAACTTGTTGTTCCACAACAGTTATAATTTTATACATGTATATGCCTACATGCATGTACTGTATATTTATGCAGCCTCACATAAGGGGGTCTTTATCCATGGGGCGCATACATATGCGCTACTGTGTTTATGCCCAGTGTGCATTGCTCAGCATGCTCCTAGCACAGAGCCCACACTGTAACCAACAGATCGGGTCTTGTGCTAATGATTGTAAACTGGGAGGTCCAATTCCCAATCACTCGATTGTTGTGATAGCCTGTGGTTGGCTATCACAGCCATCCGTCACTGTACAGTCTGCCCCTGTTTTTTCTTTTTTCCTCCGGAATGGAGAAAAAGATACATCCTATCTTTTTATCCTTGCTAGAGGAGAAAATTGTAAACAAAAGAAGTGTGTGTTACAAAAAAGTAATAAAAATATAAAGATAGCTAGATCGGAGTTTGATCTAGGTCAGTGTCAGGGTTAGTGTTAAAGGTCATGCTCAGAGTCAAAGTCAACGGGTCAAGGGTCAGGATATGTGCATTTAACCCCCCTGGCGGTATTCCCGAGTGTGGCTTGGGGTTAACTTTCAGTACCAATAGCGGTAACCCCGAGCCACACTCAGGATTACCCCAGAATCACACTCACCTTACCTGCGATCCGCCGCTGTCCTCCCCGCCGTCCTCACACTCTCTCTCCACTCTGTGCACGGCCGATTGCTGGCACTTGCCTTCCGGTTCCCTGCGGTCAATTTAAAAGTGTAAATACACTAAATGACATGATACAAAGCTGTGATCCTAACGTAATACACTGTATCATGCCATTTCACCACAGGATTGCACCTGGTGACTTTTCCAATGCCCAGCCTGTGCTTTTCCAGTGCTTTGTGGCTGGCAATTTTCACAAAAGCGCTTTTAGACAAACTGGAAAACAGCGACAGCGAAACGGAGTTACTTAAAGAACTGAGCGATAGCGATTTGTGGGAAAATTCGTCATCAGGTACGGAAATTGACGACATCGACGATTCTGATGTCTCTTTCTAGGGCATAGCTTTTGGAATTTTGGAGGTATATCAAATGATTCTTCCGAGTTTCCAATGGAGCTGTGTGCCAGAAAGAGACATCAGAATCGTTGATGTCGATGTATTTACATTTTTTAAATTGCCGCCGGTTCCATCCCCCTGCATCGCAACGCTTGCAGGGAAGGGCACAGGAAGACAGGTGCCGGCATCGGCTGAGCACACAGCGGGAGGACAGCGAGGGGAGGACGGCGGGAGATCGCAGGGGAAGGTGAGTTTTAAAATGTAAAACAACAGATTTCCATGCAAAACAATGTACCACTTTTAGTACAGAAATCTGGACATAATCAGACAGCCAGGGAGGTTAAGGTCGGGTTAAAGAAAATCATATTTTAATTAAGTATCAGAGTCAGTTAGTGCCAGTGTTAGTGCAGATTTTCCTTTTTTTTTTTTTTTACCTAAAACACACTATTGTACAAACAAAAAAAATACACACATGTGGTATCACTGCGACTATCTGGAGTAGAATAATTTATTTTGTGTTATTCTTTGATGGTAGGGCATGGTAATAGCAAGAAATATACAGCTTAATATAATTATATATATATATATATTTTTTTTTTTTTGTGTCAGGGTTTCCTTTGATAATAACAAAAACAAATTGTGAGATATTCATTACTATTTACCAAATGAAAGCCCAATTTGTCCTGAAAAAAAAGGTATAATTCAACTAGATACACTTAGTAGTTGCAGTGGCACAGTTCTACTAACACATGTCAAATTTGCAAGGCGTTAGAATTTGTTTTACCTTTATCATGAAGGGGTAAAAAAGCATTTGACAACAGGGAAACTCTACTTGTAAAAATAGCATTGATTTTTGCTAAGCTGTAGTTCTTTAGGGGGTTAGTATGTAATTTTATGATATAAATATAATATTAAATACTGTATTAGGGTCCTTTTACACAGGCGTTCCGTATGTCCGTTTTTCCTCCCATCCATTTGCGGATGAAAAACGGACATAATGTATGTCAATGGGATTGCGGACGTTAGCGGATGACCATCCACTGACATCCGTTTTGAGTCCATTCCGTTCAGTTCCGTTTTTTGAGACGGAAGAGAACCCTATTTTTCTTCTGTTTAAAAAATGTAACGGATGCAAAATCGGATGTCAGCGAATGTCATCCGCTAATGTCCGCAATCCCATAGACATACATTATGTCCGTTTTTCATCCGCAAAGGGATAGATGAAAAACGGACATACGGAACGGACCCTACAAAAGTGAATCCGTGTCCGTTTAAAAAAAAGGGACTGAACGGAGAAAAAAACTGAACCGACCGTGTGAAAGGACCCTTATTGGATTACCTTTCTAAATGAGTACATTATACAATAACGGTAGTTATCTTTTATCATCAAAATATTTGAAAGCTTTTTTTACTAATACTGGCTCTTTTGCATAGTTTTCCTTCAATGAAGAGATGATGCAAAGATACCTTGCTGTAGGGTTGATGAGTCATTTAAAGCGGAGTTCCGGCCACAAAAAAAAATTTCAATGAACATACCCCCAGGACAGTCAGGGCTAGTGCATTCCACAATGGATAGCCTCTGATCTGCCCCGCTTCGCACTTACCTTTTAGAAGAAATACTCACTTATAAAATTTCTTCACCAGTGCTGCCATCTCAGGTGTGGGCAGCTTGAAGCCAGCGCGATCCTCTTCAACGTCCTCTTCCGTCCTCTTCGGTCCCACGATGCACTGCGCCGGCCCCGCCGTCACTTCCGGGGCCACAGCGTCATCCCTGCACAGCTTCTGGGCATGCCCAGAAGCTGTTTAGCAAGATATGACGGCGCCTGCACCGGAACTGACGTCGGGGCCGGTGCAGGCGCATTGATTCCTGGCAGCGATGAAGTTCAGCTCCCAGGAATCATTGCAAAGCGGAAGTGATGGCGCGGGCCGTGCGGCCGAGGGAGGAAGTGGAAGGAAGGTGAGTATTTTTTTTCTGCAATTACAAGGTATGTAAAAAAAAAAAAAAAAAAATCCTAACTACCTATTTCTTTTTCAGATGAGCTATAGCAAGCGGATGGCCCAAAATCGACTGTCGATTTTGTGGCCGGAACTCCGCTTTAAGAGTTTACCTCAGTCAGCAGAAGGCTTTAAAGTATAACTAAAGGAAAAACTAGAAGCCCTTTTAGATTTTATTGACACATCTGCTCCAGTTAGGGGGATTCACCTTCGTTATTTATCCTGTTTATCGTTATAATCAAAAGTGAAAATAAAAGAAAATCCCTAATTTTGGGTTGTCCCCAGAACAGTAATAGAGGGGGACTGTTCCAATGGAGACACTAGTTCTGGTGACCTTAGGGGCCCCAATGGATTCCCTTAATTTTCAGGGATTTCCTCTCACTTCCTGTTTTGGCTATGAGACCGGAAGTGGCGGTAAATCTCCCCAATGGGACACAAATGGCAATTTATTACTTATAGAACTAATAGTTACAAAAAACACAGGGGTGGACTGATCACTTGTGGCCATATTGCTGTTATGAACTTTTGAGTACACACTGTGCAAGTCTTTGTTAGCTTAACACACCTTCATAACATACTTCAAGCCAACTAATTATTAAGAGTGAATCTGACATGCAAACTATGGCCATTTAGTATTAGTCAGCCTAAGGTTTATTGTTTATTAAATCAATATTTGTGAAACAGCAATGAAGCTAGAATCTAGTGTTCCTAACTAATGCTGTTCAAATATTTTGAACAGTTTTATATATATATTTATATATTATTTTAATGACCGTAGGCACACTTTATGTAATATGCAGGGTGAAATGGATGAGACACACTGAAATACAAAATGTCTGTATTGCCTTAAACAAACAATCAGACTCACAGTTCCTTTCTCCAGGTGTAATTTCAGAGTAAAGGTCTGCATCTGATTGTGGCTAGGGATGGGGAAATGGTTTGGCCCGAGCATGAGTTCAGGCCGAACATTTGCCTGTTCGTCCATTCACCGAACACCCGAATCTGCTGTACAGTGCATTCTGGTCCCTGATTGGGCAAAGCTTTGCCCAATCAGGGCACAGTGTAAGCTGGTTGTTAAGGAGCAGGGCCGGGACAGAGTCATCAGCTTTCAATGGGTTTCCTCGCTGACAGCTGAATAAGAAGAAAAAGAAGTGCCAGTAAAAAATAAAGAAAAAACGGCGTGGGGTTACCTGTGGGGCCGTATTAAAGTGGACTTTGGACATGCCTGCTCTATTCATTCTCTCTAGCTCTATTCATTCTCTCTCGCTCTCCCTCTCCCCCCCCTCTTTCCCTCTCTCTCTCTCCCCCCCTCTTTCCCTCTCTCTCTCCCCCCCTCTCCCTCTTGTAGTCTCTCTGCAGGCTGAAGCCAATGGTCAGTCGTGGTACGGCCCCTGAAGTTCCTCCCTAAGTAAGTCTGCCCCCCCACTCCTTCCTTCCATTCAGCAGAGAGGCCACTCGTGTGTGTGCAATCACTGTGCACTGTGCAATCACGGCACACCAAATCACAGACGCAAGCAAACCTTTGCCACGTAAAAAAAAAGCGAGTGACAAATGCAGCAAAACGCACAGTAAAAAAACATACAACCTGCAACATGCCAAAATGTCCCATGAGCTACTTTGCCACGTGTCCACAGCTCATTGAAAACAACAGGCTGTCCTATGCGTGTCACATGAAAAACATGCCACAAACGTGCACTCCCACTATGCTAGGTGTGAATGGGGCCTGAAGTGAAATTGGTTTGTTTTCCCCATAACAATGAGGCTCCATTCACATCTGTGCATTTCCAAATGTATGGCAAACTGCACAGAAAATGCATGCATTGCCATGCATTTCATAAACACGCTGAAAACGCATCAAAAAGCAGAGTAAAAACTGCACCACGCTCCCCTCTACAAAAAGTTCTGGAGCTTCTTTGACCGATTGCTGCAATTAGGGCAGAAAACACCCCAAAAAAACTAATGCAGGAATGTGAGTTTCTGCTAGGCAGAGATGTGAACAGGGCTTGACAGTGTCTCCATCCGCTCCCTCCTATGTACTTGTATAAAGCTGGCCACACACTATGCAATCTGATTGTACACTCTCTGTACAATATCCTTTAGACTTACCAAAACTATGGGGGTGGGGGGCTTATTGGAATCTGAACGTACCCTTTAAGATATGGTTCCCCCTTCAGATATCCAGCCCTCTCTCTTGCGTGAACAAGTAAGGGGTACATATTACTCATCCAACATGGATCACGACATTCAGCTATTGTCAGAAATCTCGCACAGCAAGGCAAGTGCAAATTCCCATGCAGTAGGTTCTCATGTTCGTATGCATGTGCAGGGTCGTAAGCATAGAATCTTGACAAGGTGTGCGCAGCCTATTGCATTAGGGTGTGCACCCCAAAACCAAAGCACACATGCATGTGTCCCAGCATTTTGTAAAGCTGTTTTTATACTGCTCTTCTTGCAAATCCATACAGTGATTAAAATAGATATGTTTTCATCATTAATAATAATAATAAAAAATATTATATATATTTTCATATTAAAATATGTATACTATTAAAATATATATACTGTACATATATTTCTTAGTACACCAAAGTAGATATAAAATGTTTGCAACTTCTGAAAATATAAAATACAACAAAATACAAATACAACATAACAGATCAGTCTCCATGCAACTGACGTCTGATTGGCTCTTAGGTATTGCTGCACATTACTCTGCTCTCTCATTATTAATACAACCCCTCATAGAAATTCTGGAAGTTGATAAGGTCAACCTGGAATCCCGATACTCACTGAATCAACAAGGAGCTCCTCCTGGTATTCATGTGTGCTTTCCAAGTCTCATCTGAGACCTGCCCTGGAAGAAATCATCTGGGACCCATCCACTGACATCATTACACCTGTCCACTCGGGGCTCACCTGAGAACACCAGGGTTTCAAGTTCTGAGAGCTCTGATCCTCACAATTATATCTCCCACAGTATCCTGGCAGTGGGGGGGCAGAGCTGGCACACCTCGTGCGCACTCCTATGGACAAGAATGCAAATGCATGGGCCTCATGTTCACACACAGGTCCTGATGCCTGCTGGCCTATTTAAACCTGAGGCCTGCCTAGCCTTATTGCTGGATTGTCTTCAGCTCTGATTCCTGGGTTCCTGAAAATCTGCTAACTTTGTTACTGCCCTATGTATGCCAGACACTTCTCTTTGGAATGCCCATGCCTGTTAGGTTTTCTGGTCATCTGTGTTATCTAACCCGGCCTGGACTTCTGATCACGATTCTCCCTGACCTTTAACCTGTGACATGACTCCATGCTGTCATTCCTGTGTTTCCAAGCTATAGTTCACTACTTTAGCACACCTGCAGCCTTAAGCCTAGTACACACGCAACAAAATATCGGCCGACCGATCGTCCGTCTTGTCCAGAGTGGTGTTTTGTTGGTTGGAATGTGCCTAGACTGCACACTAATTTTCTCGCCCGACAAAATTCTACTTCAGAAGTGATGTCATGTGTTGGTTTGCTTTCTTTGTGTTCTTTCTTCTCTGAGCATGCCCAGACTTGCTCATTAGATTTTTCCCTGTCAAAATCTGTACTGACTGCACGAAAATCGGCCGTGTTTTGACGGTGGACAAAAATTTTATAGCCTGCGCACCAGATTTTTTTCGGCCGAAAAGTCGGAGTCGGTTGTCGGAAGCATCATACTAACAAGCCGAAAATCGGCAGATCGGTCGTCGGACGAAAATTCCCGGCCGATTTTCGACGCGTGTGTACGAGGCTTTAAGCTGCCCTAGCAGTCCCTCCCTATCTCCACTACCAGGGATGCTTGGATTGGGAATTGGGCACCCTCATCATCTTGGGTCCCACAGTCAGGTACATGACAGCAATGTGGATTTATGATGGGCAATGCCCTGATGACTGACAGATAAGGTGACCCATGCCACAATAACTTTCTCTTGATGCAAACGCAGATCTCCAGCCAGCTATTGATGTCAACAAATTGTCATGGTATGCTGGGTGTCACCAGAACCAGATATGGTCATGACAATATTTGGTCAGTTATGTCACCCAGGATACTTGCTGGCATGTTTACAATGAGAAAGGAGCTAGCAGGCAGGAAGGTATCATTTAGTGGTGGTAGTAATTCTGCCACTTAATAAATTACTTTGGGGTACAGCAGCTATAAGTTCAGGTTAGCTGGCAGACTGACCAGATCAGCCCATTTTGTTTGCCCACTGCAAACCCCAAACAGAGAGATCTAGGCTGAACTCATTGTTGACCAAACCTGAAACTCATCCCTATTTAGAAATGTATTCCTTGCTTCCAAAAATTGCTTCATACGCACCCTTCATACAGTCAATCAGCGTTATATACTCTGAAGTTATTTTCTGGACAGTGAGCACAGTTGATGCGTGAATTAAAATGTTACAAAATGTTCTGGTTCTACTTACCACTTTGTGTTACATTTTTTGGCAGGTTCCCAGGAAATCCATGAGCACATATTTAGTAATAAAGCTGTGGACTTTAGGACTTACTGAATCCTTGAATACTGGACTTTTGCCATCTACTGTTGATGCTTTAAATGATTATGAGCAAACACTGCAATTATTATCTTTCCACTATTTTGTCATTCACTTAGTGTCTTGCAGGGAAAAGGTCAAATTTATCTAAACACAGTCTACTGTATCCAAAATCTATGGGGAATTCCTGCATATATCATATGGGTTTCAAACAGCTCAAAAAAAAGTTCAGCTCTTCCCTTTGTAGTGTATATGTTGTCAATCAAAGAAGCTATAGGAAATATAAGCTACATTTACAAATGAGAACAAAAAAACTAATTTCTTATTGACATCTGCAACTTTGTATCTGTCCTCTCTATTTCTCAGCATGAGCCATATAGTCACACAAAAATTAGATCTATTATTGTTTGGGTGAGAGAGGTAACTTCACCATCTCTCAGGTTTTTTAGCTGCTAAAGTCTCTTGAATGAATGCCTTACCTCTTTCTGATAAAGGCTCAAGGTCACTTCAGTGGCCATGAACTTATAGCAGAACTGTTCAGCAGACTTATGAACAAACAGATAGCTCTGATCAGAGGCTGATAAATCACTGATCAGAGCTATTTATCTATTTTGACCCCCAACCCCCCCCCCCCCCCCAAACCCCTGCTGCTGCTTCTGTGTCTCCCGCCCAGTCTGTGTTCATTCATTAATAAAGCATAGAAAACGGTGTTTACAATGCTTCAATTTGTGAATTCTCTTCATTCATCCACAGTGTTGCTGAGGCTGTAGAGAAAGGGACTATCTTCAGTCCCTTTCTCGGTTTCAAAAATGTCATGAGAGGTCTGTTTAGACCCCTCATATCTCACCTAACTTGACAGCTCCCGCCTTGGCATCTGTGTGGGTGCATATCCCTGAGCTCACACTGTCTGCATTTGGGGCCATGTACCTACACCTGAAATGGGACTGCCTACACAGGGATGCACAGAACACCTATGAATTCCCATGCAGGTAAACATGGACCTACATTGGTGTACGCTTTAGTACATCCCATGTGAACAAGGCCTTAGTAGCAATTTAGCAGGAATTTCTAAGTTATGTTGTGTTTATACAGTGCCTTGCGAAAGTATTTGGCCCCCTTGAACTGCGACCTTTTGCCATATTTCAGGCTTCAAACATAAAGATATAAAACTGTAATTTTTTGTGAAGAATCAACAACAAGTGGGAGACAATCATGAAGTGGAACGAAATTTATTGGATATAATTTAAACTTTGTTAACAAATAAAAAACTGAAAAATTGGGCGTGCAAAATCATTCAGCCCCTTTACTTTCAGTGCAGCAAACTCTCTCCAGAAGTTCAGTGAGGATCTCTGAATGATCCAATGTTGACCTAAATGACTAATGATGATAAATAGAATCCACCTGTGTGTAATCAAGTCTCCGTATAAATGCACCTGCACTGTGATAGTCTCAGAGGTCCATTTAAAGCGGAGAGAGCATCATGAAGAACAAGGAACACACCAGGCAGGTCCGAGATACTGTTGTGGAGAAGTTTAAAGCCGGATTTGGATACAAAAAGTTTTCCCAAGCTTTAAACATCCCAAAGAGCACTGTGCAAGCGATAATATTGAAATGGAAGGAGTATCAGACCACTGCAAATCTACGAAGACCTGGCCGTCCCTCTAAACTTTCAGCTCATACAAGGAGAAGACTGATCAGAGATGCAGCAAAGAGGCCCATGATCACTCTGGATGAATTGCAGAGATCTACAGCTGAGGTGGAAGACTGTCCATAGGACAACAATCAGTCGTATACTGCACAAATCTGGCCTTTATGGAAGAGTGGAAAGAAGAAAGACATTTCTTAAAGATATCCATAAAAAGTGTTGTTTAAAGTTTACCACAAGCCACCTGGGAGACACACCAAACATGTGGAAGAAGGTGCTCTGGTCGGATGAAACCAAAATCGAACTTTTTGGCAACAATGCAAAACGTTATGTTTGGCGTAAAAGCAACACAGCTCATCATCCTGAACACACCATCCCCACTGTCAAACATGGTGGTGGCAGCATCATGGTTTGGGCCTGCTTTTCTTCAGCAGGGACAGGGAAGATGGTTAAAATTGATGGGAAGATGGATGGAGCCAAATACAGGACCATTCTGGAAGAAAACCTGATGTAGTCTTCAAAAGACCTGAGACTGGGACGGAGATTTGTCTTCCAACAAGACAATGATCCAAAACATAAAGCAAAATCTACAATGGAATGGTTCACAAATAAACATATCCAGGTGTTAGAATGGTCAAGTCAAAGTCCAGACCTGAATCCAATCGAGAATCTGGAAAGAACTGAAAACTGCTGTTTACAAACGCTCTCCATCCAACCTCACTGAGCTCGAGCTGTTTTGCAAGGAGGAATGGGCAAAAATGTCAGTCTCTCAATGTGCAAAACTGATAGAGACATACCCCAAGCGACTTACAGCTGTAATCGCAGCAAAAGGTGGCGCTACAAAGTATTAACTTAAGGGGGCTGAATAATTTTGCACGCCCAATTTTTCAGTTTTTGTTTGTTAACAAAGTTTGAAATATCCAATAAATTTCGTTCCACTTCATGATTGTGTCCCACTTGTTGTTGATTTTTCACAAAAAATTACAGTTTTATATCTTTATGTTTGAAGCCTTTAATTTGGCAAAAGGTCGCAAAGTTCAAGGGGGGTGAATACTTTCGCAAGGCACTGTATGCGCAGATAAGGATTTTAGTGTTTTGTTTAATGAAAATAGCGATTTGATAAACATTTGCGCAAATAACGCGGGGCCTTAAAAATCAGTAGCACCTTCTTTTTATTCTATTGGTCATGTGCTTTCAGAAAGTATTTAGTTTGGAGGGTCTTATTAAAATTCTGAAAGCTGTAAGTGAAAAATGAAAAACCCCCGGATTTTTTGAGAAATTTGGATATTTACATTTTTGCGTATGTTTGATTTTCACCATTTCGTAAAAAGGCGCAATCTAAAATTTACAAATATTTGTTATTTATTAACTCAGAACTGGTTAAGCTTTTATATTTTATAGGAATTTAGCAGGGATTTTATAACATTGGCTGTGTTTGTACTGTATATGCTAATAATGATTTTAATGTAATTTTAGAAAAAATATGGCTTTGATAAACAATTGAGCAAATATCACAGGGGTCTTAAAAATCAGTAGCACCTTCTTTTTATTCTACTGGTCATGTGCTTTCAGAAAATGTAAGTTTGGAGGGTCTTTTACAAATCCTGAAAGCTGTAAGGGAAAGAAAAAAAGCAATGAAAAAAAAGCAATGAAAAAATAGCAAAAATGGTCTGGCCATCTGAAATTAAAAGTGGAGTGCAAGACCTGGCAGTGAAAAGGTTTAACCTTAAGGCCCGTACACACGTACCGATCGTCGGCATACAAACGTCGGTGGACGAAGGATCTGCCGATTGTACGCGTGTTAGTATGGTGCCTCCGACAGATGTCTGCGCACAATCCGCGGACAAAAGTCTTTCGTGCAAACATGAAAATATTTGTATGCCGACACCAGAACGGACGATTGTTCGCCTGTCAGTACACAATTCGGCCGACAGACCGCAGATTTGCAAGACTGGGCATGCTCAGAAAATAGAAAACACAGGGAAAGTTAACCATTACATGACATCACTTCTGCAGTCGGCGGACAAAATTCTTGTGCTGTCCTTGTGCTGTCTTTGCACTTTTCAGCAGACACCGACATCCCGGGGAGAAAAGAGGAACATTTGTAAGCCGACCATCGGTACGTGTGTACGGGGCTTAAAAGCCAACATTTTTTTATATTGCAGCTTACAAATTCTTACATGTGATGGATGCTTTAGTTTCCTTTTTTGAGCTTTCTTTTTTCTGTTTTCATCTGGAGATCCAGCTGTTGTTTTTCAGAAGCACAAGGTCTCCAGCAGAATACATCAGTTTACATGGCTGAGGAAATCGATTATTATTAATTGACTCAATACAGGTTATTCTTTTAAATTAAGTAGGACTTTAACAGGAATTTAACCACTTAAGCCCCGGAAGATTTTACCCCCTTCCTGACCAGGGTTTTTTTTGCGATTTTTTTTTTACTGCGTGACTTTAAAGGACAATTGCGCGGTCGTGCGACGCTGTACCTAAACTAATTTCACATCCTTTTTTTCCCACAAACAGAGCTTTCTTTTGGTGGTATTTGATCACCTGTGCGATTTTTTGATCATGCGCTATAAACAAAAAAAGAGCGTAAATTTTGCAAAAATAACAATATTTTTCACTTTTTTTTTTATATGAAATTCCCCCCAAAAAAATGTAAAAATCAAAATTTTTTAACATTTTCGGCCAATTTGTTTTCTGCTACATATGTTTGGTAAAAAAAAAAAATTGCAAAAAGCGTATTTTGATTGGTTTGCGCAAAAGTTATGGCGTTTACTAACAAAGGGAAAGATTTTTGTCATTTTTGGTGTTTTTTTTTTTTAACGAGTAATGGCGGCGATCTGCGATTTTTTTTGCGGTACTGCGACATTGCGGCGGACAGATCGGACCCTTGACTGACATTTTTGACACTTTTGGGGGGTACCAGTGACATTACTGCAGTGATCAGTGCTATACATATGCACTGTTACTGCAAAAATGACACTGGCAGGGAAGGGGTTAACTGTATTGGAGAGGGAGGGGTTAAGTGTGTCCTAGGGGCGTGTTTCTAACTGTAGTGGGACAGGTCTACTATTGTAAAAACAGAGATCAACGGTTCTACATAGTAGAACCGTCTCATCTCCATTTTTACACAGGGGAGAATGACAGGCGGCTTGTTTACATAAGCCGCCCGCCTTTCTCCCGCTGTACTGACGATCGTAGTGTGACCGGCGGACATCGGGTCCGCCGGTCACACGCCCGCACTCCTCTGTGAACGAGCCGAGGCGGGCGCGCGCTCGCCCGCTATTGGCTCAAAACCCGGTGACAGGCGAGCGACGTAGACCTACGTCACTCTGCCTGGCTGGGGCTGACTGCCGCAGTAAATATATTGTGCGCAGTCGGCAAGTGGTTAAGAACATTTTCTGTGTTTGCATCTGCGAATAATGATTTTCATGTATTTTTAGCGAAAATATGGTTTTGAGAAATATTTGCGCAATTATCACAGGGCCTTAAAAAATCTGTAGTACCTTCTTTTCATTCTACGTCATATGCTTTCAGAAATTATATGGTTTGGGGGTTCTTTTATAAATTCTGAAAGCTGTAAGGCTCCATTCACACCTGAGCGTATCATTTTCAGGTGGTTTTTTTTGGCGTTTTTTCAGGCGTTATTTTGGGCGTTTTTCAGGCGTTTTTTTCAGGCATTTTTGCAGGTGTTTGAGGGCAAGCATTGACATCTAACAAAAATTCCTGTAATCTGCTAAAAAAGAAGCTTATGTACTTTTTTGGACTTCAGGCGACAAAACGCTCATATGTGAACAGGAGCCATTGAAATGAATGGGATTTTGCTTGTTGGAAGTTTTGAGATTTCAGAGATGAGTGTTTTCCGAGCTGAAAAACGCTCAGGTGTGAACAGGGCCTAAGGGAAAAATAAAAAAGGAATGGAAAAATTGCAAAAATGGTCTGGCCACCTGAGTTTAAAAGTGGAGTGCAGGACCTGCCAGCGAAAGGGTTTAACCCATAAGCAAACATGTTTTACTGTATATTGCAGATTACAAATTCTTAGATGTGATGGCTGTATTCGTTTACCATTTTAGGCTTTCTTTCTTCCATTTTTATCTGGTGATCCAGCCAGCTAGTCCATTGTTTTTTTCAGAAGCACAAGCTCTCCAGCAGAATGCATTTGTTTACATGGATGAGACAATCAATTTACCACTGGCAGAGGGTGATTAAAATGATCAGCTTTTATTTATTCATGTAATACCTTTATCCCGAAGAAAAAAAAAAAACTGTTGCGGTAGCTGATTAAAAGTACTATCTGGAGTTGTGCTTCAGTAATACACAAGGTGTGCTATTGACCAGGTGAAAATAGAGGGAACAACTAATGCAGCCACCACATCTAATGATTGGTAGCTGCGATATATTACATTTTTGGGGTTGGGTTCTCACCAGTGCAACTTGACAGTTCCAAATCGCATTACAAGACGCACGCCATTGCCGGCAATCTCCCCAACTCAATTATGATAAAGCTTCCTGCACTACTTTTTACTGATTTCATTGTGACTAGCATAGACTTTTGTTAAATGAAGTTGCAAATCGCAAAAAAATTGGCAGTGCCAATCGCACTGATGTGCGGCTTTGAAGTAGCGCAATTTCAAAGCTGCAACAGTGGCAGATAATTATTTTGCCAGTTTTGTAGCCTTTTAATGGCAGGCAAAAATACCCCAGACCTATTTCAGGAAGCAGGGAACAATGCCCCCAAACCCATTTCAGATGCATCCATTTTCATTATACAAAGCCCATTTTGCATGTTATATCCCCCAAGACAGTGATAATTCAAACTCAATTGCCACAATACAAGTACATAGGCAGTGAAGATAAATCCATTCAGCTTCAATCAAAGTGGTATCAAGGCCCCATAACTGTTTTGTAGCCAGTGGGTAAAAGATTGGCAGCTCCCATTTGAGGCTTGTAATTCATCTATTTTATTTGGTGACTTTCTAAAGAAGGAAAGTTGCATCATACAAAGTAAAAAGATTTTACTAACCCAAAGCCACCAATTAGCAAGCATATACTTATACCTCTTTTTGAGAGGGGAACGAGGGCAAAAGTATGTAGGCATAGGACACACCCCTGGCATGCCCCCTTAAAGGAGAATTATACAAAAAAAAATTGATTAGTTAAACTTTTTTTACCACTACTATTCCTTTATACTGGCTTTTAACCACTTCCCGTCTGCTCACTAGAGCTCTACTGCGGCAAAGTGGTTCGTTATCGTCTGGCGACGTAGACCTACGTCGCCAGACACTCCCCTTTCTCGGTGGCGCGCCGGAGGCTCGCTCCCGCTGTATTCAGTCACAGCGGGAGTCGGGCCAGGGGAGGAGCAGCGGCGATCACCGCTGCTCTTCCCCGATCGTCGGGGAATTGAGTGTAAACACAAGCGGGCGGATCTCCTAAGTGACAGGCAGGGACAGATTGCAGGATTCAGCATAGCTGAACATGCGATCTGTCCCTGTGTCACTCAGTCACCTCCCCCCACACACGTCAGTAAGCACCAGGCATACATTAACCCCTCCCTCTCCAATAAAATTAACCCCTTCCCTGCCAGTGTCATTTTTACAGTAACAGTGCATATATATATAGCACTGATTACTGCAGTAATGTCACTGGTAACCCCAAAAGTGTCAAAAATGTCAGTCAAGGGTCCGATCTGGCCGCCGCAATGTCGCAGTCCCGCAAAAAAAAATCGCAGATCACCGCCATTACTCGTTAAAAAAAAAAACACCAAAAATGACAGAAATCTTTCCCTTAGTTAGTAAACGCCATAACTTTTGCGAAAACCAATCAAAATACGCTTATTGTGATTTTTTTTACCAAACATAGGTAGCAGAAAACAAATTGGGCAAAAATTTAAAGAAATTTTGATTTTTACATTTTTTCGGGGGGAATTTCATATAAAAAAAATGTGAAAAATATTGTTATTTTTTCAAAATTTACGCTTTTTTTTTGTTTATAGCGCAAAAAGTAAAAATCGCACAGGTGATCAAATACCACCAAAAGAAAGCTCTGTTTGTGAGGAAAAAAAAGGACGTAAATTTTGTTTGGGTACAGTGTCGCACAACCGCGCATTTGTCAGTTAAAGTCGCACAGTGCCGAATCGCAAAAAGTGGCCCAGACGTAAGACAGCAAAATCCTCCGGTGGTAAAGTGGTTAAAAATGTTCAAATGCAATGCAGCAATTTAATAATTGGATGAAAGGTTTAGCACTGGGAAACACTTTTTGAAGGATAAATAGTGCATTTTATTTACAACTATATAGATCAGACCAAAATGAGGGACAAATGAGGAACGACAGATGGACTTTGTTCCAAATCAGGGACAGTCCCTTGAAATGGGGAAAGTTAAGGAATACTTGTTTTCTCTAGGCTAAGAAGATGTGAGATCTGATAATGGGATACTGCAATGTGCACAGTATCATTGTTATTTGCACTCTTTTTTTAAAGCCCTCTCCAAGCAACTATTATCTCCCCTCTAATTGATCGCTGGCTTAAAGAGGAAGTAAACCCTCCTCTGCAACTTGTACCTATAGGTAAGCCTATGATAAGGCTTACCTATAGGTACTGTAAATATCTCCTAAACATGTACCGTTTAGGAGATATTTACTTTGCATGCAGCCAGTGACATCACTGGCGCATGCGCTCTGAAGGAACGGCCGACCCGTGCCGTTACCGCGGGAGTGACGTCATCGCGGCTCCAGCCAATCAGATGGCCGATGCCGCAAACCCGGAAGAAGGGCGACACAACATGTTGCCCATGAGAGAGGTGAGCGGTCGGCACTTCGGGGCTTCATTCTTAGGTAAGTATTTCATAATGAGCTAGTATGCGATGCATACTAGCTCATTATGTGTTTTTCTTTCAGGTGTTCGTTTAAAAAAAAAAATCGGACGTTTACAACCTCTTTAAAGAAAATGCCTTTTACTTAGCTGCGGTCAAGTGATGCTTCAGTCCTGGTCCATCTCTCCTCTATTATGCACATTGGGGAGGGGGGGGGGGTCTTTTGACATCCATGTCACTCCCTGCATGACATGGACACTTCCTATTGGCTGTCCAGCGACAGGGGCTTCTCCGGATCTAGAAGTAAAGTGCCATCGCCATGAGGGAACTGTAGGGGATTGGCCAGTATGGATACATCTGCAGTACTGGATTAGCTGTCCCCCATACCTGGTGAAGGACCCAGGTGATAGAATTAGGAAAATATAACTTACTTTAGATAAGAAAAACAAAACATGTAAGATGGGTTAGAGAGCCTGGGAGGGAGTTTAATAATTGCTCAGTGATGGGCTTTAAATAAATCTGAAAGGGTTCTTCCCAAGAAATTAGCAAGCTGTCATAACAATTCCAATTTAGCCTGAATGAACATAGCTATGCCTTCCAAGATCATTCCTTTATTTTTTACCTTAGTGTAGCACCCTCCTAGGTAGGTGCTAGGAAAACACATTTGGTGGCTCTGTTCTGCTTATCAGGAGAGCCAGATCTGTTAGTTTAGCCTGTCACATGTTTCCAGGTGTGATTTATTGCGTTTAAGGGAGTCTCCCCATTGTATCCAATAAGGGAGCTTGTTGGGCAGTGGAGGAAACCT
Source organism: Pelophylax lessonae (assembly GCF_965119305.1). Lineage (NCBI taxonomy): Eukaryota > Metazoa > Chordata > Amphibia > Anura > Ranidae > Pelophylax > Pelophylax lessonae. The sequence goes on from NC_138768.1 coordinate 352,305,078, forward strand.
AACCAATAGTGCACCAGGGTTTATGGCTGTCCCAGTGGGTGGGCATTGCTGTAATGCATCCTGCTATTGACTATAAACCTGAAGGGAGCATGTGACAGGGTGTCTTTTGGCGGGAGCAAAGTCCCAGGAGGAGGTGGATGGCTGTCTCTCCTCCTGCTGATGTGAGGAAGGTGGTTCAGGCAGTCGGCCTGTTGAACCAGGTGTGGAGCTGGACTACAGAGGATCCAGAGTGCTGACCAGTGGAGCTGTTGGGCAGAGACCACTCCAGAGAAGTCGGGGGATCAATGAGCCAGCTCACACAGATTGTTACAGGAAAGGGGGTGCCAAGTAGTTAACCCTGAAGATTAGGGACAAAGGAGGTGCCAGGAAGGGCCCTGAAGTTGTTCAGCAGTACAGTCTACCTCAGAGTACAGCTTACCTTAGGATACAGTTTACCTCAGGAAGTTAAATTACTTAATTCACAGCCGAGGGCAAAGTGAAGCAGCGGCCTAGCCGTGATTAGCTCTATTCAGCATTACTCAGTGTTACTCAGCGTTATTCAGCATTAATCAGCGCTATTCAGCTCTATTCAAGTTGTCCCAGCCTATTGTGTATAGTTCTTTAAATTGGAGTATCCCACTCATTTCCTTCACCTATCCAAGTTCCAAATAAAACCTAAAAACCAAAAATACTGGACTGCTTCTTGTCTGAGGTAAAACACTTGGAAAAATGCCAAACTGTTCTGTTGTTGCTAATGGTAACCCAGGGGAACCCACACACAGCAGCTCCCATGGGAGTAGTGCTACATTAGTAACATACATCTCAACTTTTGGGATGGGAATGAGGGACACCTATTAGCAAAAGTATGTAGGCATAGGACACACCCCCCTGCCACGCCCCCTTAAAGGAGAATTATACAAAAAAAAAAGATTAGTTAAACCCACAAGTGATTTTTCTTTTCTTTTTTTTTTTTTTTTTACCACTACTATTCCTTCGTACCAGCTTTTGACATTTACAAATGCAGCAATTTAGAAATTGGATAAAGGGTTTAGCACTGTGAAACACTTTTTGAAGGATAAAAGTGCATTCTATATAAAACCATATAGATCAGACCAAAATGAGGGACACATGAGGAGGAAAGAGGGACAGAGGGACTTTGTTCCAAATTAGGGACAGTCCTTTGAAATCAGGAACAGTTGGGAGCTATGTTACTAATGACCCTGATTAGGAACACAATTGCAATTATCAACATCTACATTGTCCACCATAGCTCTGAACATACTGAGATTATTTGACCAATCTGCGCACATACCAAATTCCAAACATAGTTCTTGAATCTATATTACTCTGTGTGTCTTTACTCAGGTGCTTTGGTTTGTTTGTCTGTCACCTGTGTTTTCCTTTGTTTCAACATATTAGTGGACTTTCACAGCCTGAACTGATAATGAAGAAATTAAAGAGAGATTCTCCCGTGTTAAAGTAACTACCTAACTGCATGCCAAAACTGTCAGGAAAGAAAATATACACACTACTTCTTCATCCCATTAGCAAAGGATATCATAAACATATTATCAGTGCCTAAAAAACATTTCTATGTTGCACATAACAGCCAAAAGATAATTTTATATATGTTTTTATATATATGTTATATATGTTTTTATATTATTATTTTGCTGAACCCCAACTGTGTAGTTCAGGTTATGAACCACTTCTTTTATGTTCCAATATTTTTATTGAGAAAAAGCCAGATAATTTAGCGTTACAAAAAAATGTGGGTGTCAGAATACAAGTCAAATTGAAAAGACAAACTAGGTACATAACAAAATATGAAAAATGATTGGTCTTATGGAAAAGGCCAAATACAGCGCTTGCTAATTAAATTACTAATGGATAGCAATATCCATGCCAACCTCTGTGGTATGTATAAATAATAAATCAATAAATAGTGGTATAAAAAAAATTTAAATAACAAGTAAACAAATGTAAATAATAATGGTAAATCATCAAAACTCCCATTAAATAATTAAATAGGTGCCACAATGTGCATAAGTGACTTGGTGAATGATATATAAAATTTTTTATATATAATAATATAAAAATATATATAAATAAAAAAAAATGGTAAAGGCGAATATACTCAAAAATCTTATAATAAAAATAGTCCAGAGTAAACAGTGACTGTAGTGTTCAAATATTAATAAAGTCCTCAGTGAATGTGAGTCTTCAAATTAAAATTCGAAGGTTCAGGTGCTCAGACGTGATTGGCCGTATCATCGATTCCTTGCCTCGTGTGAGTGAATAGATTGGATCACTTACCAGATCTTGTGGGTCCTATATGCCATATGGCATTAGAACCATTCGAGCTTAATAACCCCCTTGGCTGAATTGGTTTCCCCTTTATGGTCCTAAGGGCTGGTAACGGCTCCTCTAGGCTTCGGGGTAAACGACCAAGTGTGGTAGGAAAAGGAGAAAAAAGGCTCCAAATAGTGTAGTAGTTTTAAGATTAGGATAGTTTATTTCCCATATATCGGGTTCAAATGCAGATAAAACGACAAATCACTGGTGGTCAGCGGTGCGGGCTGTGCGTCCTCCTCGCAGAGTGGCGAGCTAACTTCCAGCTTGCGTTCCACCCACGTGACGTAATAACGCTATGCGGTCCAAACTGACGCTGTTTCGTCTCTTCCGGTGACGTCCTCTTATGTCGGAGCATATTAAAGAAATACCACCATCCATGTCCATGACTTTAGAACACCAGTGCTCATACAGTGTGACCGTTGGAGGTTTCGGTTTGTCAAACCAAATAGCATGCAAGAAGTGAGAGATTTGGGCAAAGCGAAACCTTTCCGAGGGGGGGAACCACTTCTTTTATGACACCTACTGTATAACCTGCATGTAAGACAATAAAATTGTATGAAGGGAATCAGAAAAATAAATATTATACTTTCAAAAGCCCTTAAGGAATGTGAAGAGTTATGGCCATTCATGAGGCTCCAACCCCTAATTAGCAATTAACCGGTTGTCGACCACCCATAGTGTATTTACTGCGGCAGGCAGCCCCTCCTGGGCAAAGCGACGTAGTACTACGTCGCTCGCCCAGGAGCCTGTAGGGGGCAAGGGTGCACCGCCGGAGGCGCGCTCCCGCTCGTTCACGGCCATCCCTGCCCGAGTGACCGGCAGCTCCGATGTCCGCCGGCCACTCGCAATCTCCCGCTGGAGAGGGAGAAAGGCAGGCGGCTGATGTAAACAAAGCCGCCTGTCATTCTCCCTGGTGTACCTGCAGAGACTATATGATCCTGTTATGTAGGATGGTATGTCTCTGTGGTTACATCACAAGCAATGCCCTTGACAGTTAGAATCATGCCCCTAGGGACACACTTAACCCCTTGATCATTAAAAAAGTTAACCCCTTCCCTGCCAGTGTCATTTTTACACTAACAGTGCATATGTATAGCACTGATTACTGTAGTAATGTCACTGGTACCCCCAAAAGTGTCAAAAATGTTAGTCAGGGGTCCTGTCTGCTGCAATGTCGCAGTCCCGCAAAAAAAAAAAAAAAAAAAAAAAAAAAAAAAAAAAAAAAAAAAATCGCAGATCGCCACCATTACTAGTTAAAAAAAAAAACAATAAAAATTACATAAACCTTTCCCTTAGTTAGTAAACGCAATAACTTTTTGAACAAACCAATCAAAATACGCTTATTGTGGTTTTTTTTTTTTTTACCAAAAATATGTAGCAGAAAACAAATTGGCCTAAAATCTTAGAAAGTTTAGATTTTTACATTTTTTTTTGGGGGGGAATTTCATAAAAAAAAATGTGAAAAATATTGTTATTTTTTTTAAATTGACGCTCTTTTTTTGTTTATAGCGCAAAAAATAGAAATAGCACAGGTGATCAAATACCACCAAAAGAAAGCCCTGTTTATGGGAAAAAAAGGACGTTAATTTAATTTGGGTACAGCATCGCACAACCGCGCAATTGTCCGTTAAAGTCACGCAGTGCCAAATCGCAAAATAGGCCTTGGTCTTTGAGCAGCCAAATCCTCCGGGGCTTAAGTGGTTAAGTGAAATGATATTACAGCAACAAATATTGTCAGAATATTCTACTGTAGTAACATGTTGCCTGGGTTATGTGCAGGGATGCTATTAAACGATACTAGATACTCACATAAGAGCCTAAATAGGACTAGGGTTGGCCATACACAGAGAAAATGTCTTTCCTGCTGGGGGGCAGGCGGGGGAAGAAATTGGTTATCGCTAGCGGCTATAGCAGCTGCTAGAGTTAATCACAAGAGAATCCGGCATGCTGGTTGCCCCCAGGTTAATCGATCAATCAACTTGATAGATTCAGCCTGCCCATTAACAGTTCTAACCTCAGCCGGTTCATGCTGAGATTAAAACCGTGTATGGCCGGTCTAGGAGATGACTAATTGAGACATGTCAAGAAAACTTTTTGGCTAGAGCCATGTCCATGTAATAGCATACAAAAAGAGGAGCCTCACCCACCAGACTGTCACTAAAACTGCCCGCTCACACGTCCTGATATACCCCCACCGCGCACGTCGCACCCACTGATGCGGCCAAATGACCACACACGATGTGCGCCCCGACACAAAATGCGGCAAGTGGTGGTGGAGGCTGAACCAACAAAACAGCAACCACCCATTCAGGCGGAGCCAAAGCCCAACCTCACACACTGAAAAACACATTTGGGGCACATAGGCCCGCCCAAAGGCCATCTATAAACTAACATCAACCAACTCAAAACTTCAAAAATATTTTTTTCAAAACCATATATATTAAATCTAGATAAAACAGATAAACAAGGATATTTGCAATATAATTAAAAACGTACAGGTTCTACTGCAAAAATTGCAAGCATGTCTTAAATAACCTAAATTGAAATTAAATTATGATCTTTACTGATACTTATATGTTATACTATATGAACACTTATTTTCTTCTTTTGTTGTATAATATATTTAGTGTTGCTCTACCTTGCCGTTATTGGGTCCTGAAGAAGCCGTCTTATTGGCGAAACGTTGACCGACCTGGCATCTCGGGCCACCGGAAGCATACAGTTCTACTTATAATGCTACATGTTATATGGTATGTACTTATGTTCCTCTGGTACCTCAGTAGAGTCTATGTTAAATATTGTTGGTGGATCATATTTAGGCTTATATGTCTTTGTTTATATGAATTTTGTATTTACTACTTTTTTACTACATTGTTGTCTCCTCTGCTGAGCCTATAAATCTGATTAGTTACGTGGGTCCTGGCTTATCTGGTTCCACACCTCTTTTTGTATAATTGAGACATGTATCTTGTTAAATTACATACAGTCTGGTGACACCCTTCAGAGCGCCTTACAAAACTTTTTTTTTTTTTTTCTCCTGTAGTAATAAATATACTTTAGGTGGTATTGAAAAAAAAAAAAAAATCACATTAGGAATATTTGTCTTTGTTCTCCCAGCTGTCATTAGCCCTTTTATAAGGCTTGGTTCACATCTAAGTGGCTCTGCAAGCTGCGTTTGCACTGGCACAGCAGCCCATTCTTATACCACACCATTTTAATACCGCAGCCAGAGGGAAAAGCACAATGCCATTTCCCACAACTGAAAATGCACTACAGTTGTAGATGCATTGGGGCAACATTAAGCATGAATGGCAGCCCCATGCATCTGCAAAGGAGCAGTGCGGTTTGGATGCGGGTAGTTGCAAGTGCGGGAACAGATGCAATTTACCCACTATCCTGCACCAGCAACCATCCGCACAAGTGTGAGCCTAGCCTAGGACCTGTTATACATATCCAACTAAGGCCCAGTACACACAACCAATTAAGGCCCAATAGAAACATCCGATTAAGATCTTGTGCCCCTCCACCCATCCAGATTACAGAAGATTATGACCCATTACCCTTTCCCCTTTGCTCATTAAAACTCAATACACACGCCCAATTAAGGCCCAGTATGAACACCCATTGATAACTTTCCAGGTGCTAAAATGCGTATTGTGCCAATTGTCTTCATAGACATTACCCAAGCATTTGCTTTACTGTACTGCAAGGAAAGGCACTTGTTCCAGTCTGTGGCTGCCTCCCTGCTCAGGAAAGGACAGTCAGCTAAGCCACTTCAAGAGATTTAAAAGACAATTACCAGATAAACCATGCACCCGGTATTGGTATGCATGAGCCCATATAATAAATACAGCCCTGATTATCAGATACAGTATGTCTGATAGTGCATGTTGGATTTACGGAGTATGCTCATTGGTTGTTACACAAAAGCTTTTTTTTTGTATTCTACAAATGTGTAATGATTTATAGACGATGAAAAGAACATTTTTGTACTATATTTACCCTTGCTTTGAGCTGTAACTTAGGTTTTAATAGTTGGCTTTAAAACTGAAAATGACTGTAAACAAACGTCACTGTGTAAACAAAGAAACAATGACCCAAGTTGGCACTGCTGTCCTCTTTATTTACTAAGCCAAAGCAACAAACAAGTCCATTGAAATCTTATCTATGATTTTAAAATATATACACTTTCTTCCTTACCGGAGAACCGCAGAATAACAGAGCTTTCTGATACCGATCAAGTTGCTATATATACGCCTGTGCCAGTTTAGATAGAATTGGTGGAGTGGTACAAACATGGAATCGAAATGTTTGTTATACTCTAAAAATATTCTTTGATAATATACAATGGGTACAATTACGTTCTGAATCTGTACTTCTAATCAGAAATACTGACTGAACTAAGACCATGTTCACACTTGAGTGTTTTTCATCCCGAAGCTCAACACTCAAAATCTCACTTATTTAGTGCCGGTTCACATTTGTGCGATCACAGAGATTGCATGTAATTCGGAGCGCACTGCTCCTAAATTTACATGCGATCTCTGTGTGGTGCAAATTCAGTCATCCTCGTGGCACTCCAATCATGGGATTGATGGGGTGGTGGGTTTCCTCCTCTCACCTCATTGGATATGGGGCCAGGATAGGGAGAAAGAAAAATGTGCTCCGGATAGTGTAGTAGTTAAAAAATACTTTTTATTCCCATTCCATGGGTAAATAGTAAAAGCAAGTACAAGTAAATTGGTATAAAAGTTTTCAGATATGATTATAGGTCGTCTGCGATCGTGTGCGGACTAGTATCAGCTAGCTGCAGAGTGGCGAGTGGGAGAGTTCCGGCTTGCATTCCACCTGCCGTCACACGTCACGCTGTGCGTTCCAAAATCTTACGTATGCTACTTAGTATTATTATATACATTTTATATCTATTTAATATTTATATACCATTAGGCGCGGGGAATATACCTTTGGTATATTTTTACTATATTATCTCTAGGTACCTACCCTTCATACCGATAGCAGCTTTTCTGCTTTTTTCTACAAAGTAAAGAAACAAGTAGAAAAAAAAAAAAGTTCTTAGCATATGTAGCGGGTGCCGCATGGACCTGCACTTTCTGCCGGCTGCCGCCGGGAATCACACAGGCTCCCACAAGAGAGAGAGAAGCCTGCCAGCTCCTGCGGGGGAATTCCCCTTTCCCTCTCCTCCTCTCACTGTGCAGTAAGGAGAGGCACACACACACAGAGCTGCTCACTCTGCTCCCTCCCCTGCTTCTTCATTGGCAGGGAGGAAGGAGCCAATCGTCAGCCAGAGCTGTTGCAGCAAAGGATTGTGGGACATGTAGTCCCAAACAAACAGCTTAATCATTTTGTATTGGGACAGAACTACACACCCCTGCATGCTTTGGGGAAAAAGCAGAAAAGGACACCAGGGGCTTACTGGGAGCTAGGGAGAGACACTACAAGGCACAGAAGAAGACCAGACCTGGGGAGAGGTTTTGCCTCTCGGGTTCGCGTACCATTTTTGCCAGGCATCCACGGCCGGTCGGGGGACATCCTACCTGAGATGGGGATCCCAGGTGCATATCCAGGCGCACCTGCACTGATGGCGTGAGTTGTGAGGTAGCCAGACGGGCTATCTGAAGAGTCTGCCTGTTTCAGGACGTTTCATTGGGGCCTTGATCGCAGGACTGTTGAGCGGGCACTTGCCCATTTGCAGGAAACAAAGACACTGCATGCAGACAGCGTTGGTATTATTTTACACACACTTTTGCCAGAACCTGGATCACACAGATGCCCTGTTAAGCAGTCACAGTGTCTGTCTTGTTATCCAGACACTGCCTGCATACTGCATTTACACTCTACCCAATAGGAATTCAAAGTGAACCAACTAAAGTGGCTAGCCAAAGACTGAAGGCCTTCTTCTCCAAAGGGACTGAGGTTATTGTGGCCATACGGCCACTTGCACATACCCAGGGCTCGGTATAGGTGATGCATGAGTGGGGTAGTCTGTCTTGGAAGTTGGGCCATTGACCACTGAACTGACTGCAGTGTTTAAAATTTGTGGGCCTATGGTGTCAGGGTAGAGAAGAGAGAGGTCTGACATAAGTGAGGGTCATTCCTCTACTCTCCGCCAGCCTGGACTCATGGAGCCAAATCTAAGTAGAGATCAGCAATACGTTTATAGAGTTTATCATTTGTGATCTGTTAATATTAAAGTGTTTGCCTCTGCCCTTGGGGTTATTCGTTGTTGTGTTGAGGAATCCCCGCAAAGCAGCCTGACAGTACCATTGAGTATATTGATTCTCAGTCATTATTTTTACAGTTAATTTACTTGAACTATACTTCTTTACTGTTTGGTACCATTCCACAGAAACTTCACAGTAAAGACTATTTCTGTGTTTTACTACAACCTGTGTCTGTTAAAACTGTGCTTGCACTTGCCACACATGCCAGATGTGCCAGAGGGGCTGTTCTTGGGGTTGAGAAGCAGAGTACAGAACCAATTATACTTAAGCAGCTCCTTCGGGGGTAGTGCTACTCATGTATTGCGGTATTTCTGTCAAAAGAACTAAGACTCATGCATAGTGCAACACATCTTCCCAGAATTGACAGATTATTCCAGAAGGAAAGTCGGGTTCAACAGAGCCTTTCAATGCCCAGAGGAGAAGTTACTAGCTTGATATGTCTTTATGGTAGTACTTCTGTTGTTGTGCTGGATGTATTTGGGTTCACTCTCAAATGATAGTGTGATTTCTCCAGGTTGAACCTTTTTGAAACTAAAATGCATTGAACTTTAAGCCATAGACCACAGCCTTAGACTGGCCAATAACAGGGGGGATCGGTGTAGCCAACATCTTCACTTTAAAAGGGGGGTTTACAGTAGTAATACTGTCAATGTATGTTTAAACATCTAGGAAAAGTAAAGGGAAGTCTGACAATTTGTATAGGAAGAGACTAGCAAGAACTGTACTTAACTGTGTTATTCTATGCTGTGGATTGAAGCAGATGGCTACATTGTCTTGTGTCCTCTTGTTTGTTCACAGATTTATTCAGATAACTTCCTGTTAGGAATACTGTCTCCCCATGCTATTTCTTTGGCAATAATCTGCTTATTGCCCCATAGGGGGCCACAATTGCTCACTTACAATTTGCCTCCTTTTGACTTCAATGGGATTCACAGTGGAATTCACACATTTTTTGTACAAATCCCTTACCAAATAAAACATTGGTGAATTCGCTTACCCCTCATTTACAATATTTCCATTACATGACTATGCATCTGCATCGTGCACTGTAATATACTGTATTAGCATTGGCTGCATACAGTAAGCTGTGCTGTGTTTTTTAGTAGTACAGGTGACTTTCCATCTGGCACCATAATTAAATGGATTAGGCTGAGTGTTTCTGTGTCATTCATGAGAAAACTTGCATTTTTAATAATGATTATTAGGCTCCCTCTGATTGAACAAGGAAATTGTGATGTCATCTGCTCACCTTTCCACCTTGGCCAAAGAGAGGAAATATCGGTACTTTTAGGTAACTTTTTAGTCCGAAATTTCTAAGGATTGCACTACATCAGTATTGCATGCAATGTAAAAGATGGACACATTGAAATATTTCCAAGTGCTTTAATGAAGTAAAAGGCATGTTTGATTCTAGCATGTCCACTGACAATAATGTACAGTATATATATATATATATATATATATATATATATATATATATATATATATACATATATATATACATACACACACACACACACACACACACATATACACAC
>NC_138768.1:352920191-353252691 GCF_965119305.1 Pelophylax lessonae
AATTTTATTACATAAACAAAAACACATTTTTTTAGGGGTCAAACATTTAGGTTTTCTTTTTGCCAATAAAAAAAAAACCTTGCAGTGATCAAATACCACCAAAAGAAAGCAATATTTGTGTGAAAATAATGTCATACATTTGTGTTAGGTACAGGGTTGCATGACTGCGCAATTGTCATTCAAAATGCAACAGTATAAAAAGCTGAAAATTGGCCTGGGCAGGAAGGGGGTGTAACTGCCCTGTAAGGAAGTGGTTAACTATTGAAACATGGGAATAAATATTCCAGAGGTAATCATGCTCAGATCAATGGTTTAGTGGTTAGTGTTCCTGTCTATAAACACTGAGAGCATGAGTTCAAATCCAAAGTGTGCCATCACCTCCTTAAATTTTAGACAGCTGTAAATAAATACTGAAACTTGGCAAATGCATAATTGCACCCTGCACATATGCATGTTTGTTTCTTGAATATACATGGCCATTGACATGCAATTTTAGGTGATGTAGCCAATGTATTACTATGTGGCCAAAAACAATAATGACACACAATTGTGAGCACACAGGGTGTTATCATGGTTGGGCCTTGAACTCATGACCTAGCAATCTTTGTCTATGAGCTTAGCCCAATACACCAAAGTGCTGAATACAATCGGATACGCCTGAAAATTTCAGATGAATAAAGAATGAAGATTGCTAATTAGACAGCTGTGTAGTCTGCTATTAGTAAATCTAAAGGTTAAAACACATAAGATACATAACTATACCTTAAAATTAAAATAAACCATAATAGATGACATTGCTGTGTAATAGTGATTCAGAATAGACAAATTTCCTTTTATGAAAAACACAAAGGGATTTTGGTTAACTCCAAACTCGAATTCAACCTAAGTTAACTCCAAACCCAAATTCAGTCTAAGTTAACTCCAACTCCGAATTCACTAAAGCACCTAGTTAAAGGTTTAACTCCAGCCACTTACCTAATTAGGATGCTAATGAGTTTAGGCTGGAGTTATTTCTGGAGAAGTGAGCAGCTCTACTCCAAACTTATACTGAATTAGGCCCCCCATGACCTAATATATACTCAGTTGCCCTATATCTATATATACTGTAGATATCAATGTATGGTCTATACTATGGTATATTGTCTATGGTATATACTGCACTGCTGAATACACTTCACTATCTGAACTCTTAAATTGTAAAAAGCACAAATCTCTCTCCCTGCCTAACTGACTGCGACTAGCAATGTCTTAACCACTTAAGCCCCGGAAGATTTTACCCCCATTCCGACCAGGGGGTATTTTGCGATTCGGCACTGCGTGACTTTAACGGAGAATTGCGCGGTCGTGCGACGCTGTACCTAAACGAATTTGGCGTCCTTTTTTTCCCACAAACAGAGCTTTCTTTTGGCGGTATTTGATCACCTGTGCGATTTTTTGATCACGCGCTATAAACAAAAAAAGAGCGTCCATTTTGCAAAAATAGCAATATTTTTCCCTTTTTTTTATATGAAATTCCCCCCAAAAAAAATGTAAAAATCAAAATTTTTTAAAATTTTCGGCCAATTTGTTTTATGCTACCTATGTTTGGTAAAAAAAATCACAAAAAGCGTATTTTGATTGGTTTGCGCAAAAGTTATTGCGTTTACTAACTAAGGGAAAGATTTTTGTCATTTTTGTTGTTTTTTTTTTAACGCGTAATGGCGGCGATCTGCGATTTTTTTTGCGGTACTGCGACATTGCGGCGGACAGATCGGACCCTTGACTGACATTTTTGACACTTTTGGGGTTACCAGTGACATTTCTACAGTAATCAGTGCTATACATATGCACTGTTACTGTAAAAATACACTGGTAGTGAAGGGGTTAACTTTATTTGAGAGGGAGGGGCTGTGTGTGTCCCTAGGGGCGTGATTCTAACTGTGATTGGCTGGGGCTTCAGCTGTATGCAGAGTGATCAACGGATCTACATAGTAGATCCATGTGATCAGCTCTCATACAGCGAGGAGAATGACAGGCAGCTTGTTTACACAAGCTGCCTGACTTTCTCCCTCTCCCCCGCCGATCGCAGAGTGGCCGGCGGACATCGGGTCCGCCGGTCACACGCGCGGGGGGGTCCGTGACCACTCGGGAGTGGGAGCGCGCCTCCGGGGGCGCGCGCTCGCTCCCTAGACCCTCACAAGCTAGTGACGTAGCCCTACGTCACTTTGCCTGTGAGGGGCTGACCGCCGACGTAGATAGTCGTGCGGCGGTCGGCAAGTGGTTAATTAGACTGCACTGCTGACTATACTGCACTGTCTGCAAATTACTTTCCTCTCCCTGCTTCAATTGCGTTCCTCTCCCTGCCTAACTGACTGCTACTAGCAATGTCTTAATTAGACTACACTGCACTGTCTGATAAACTGCAAATCACTTTCCTCTCCCTGCCTCAATCAAGATCCTTACGTCCACACAGTTACACACTACACGCTGTTGTGTGAGCAGCCTTTATATAGCATAGGGCGTGTAATAAGCCCCTGAGCCATGATTGGCTAAAGGCAGCCTGCCTTTGTCCAATCATGGCAGAGATAATTTGATTGGCCAAAGCATGGAAGTCAGGGTGCGTGCTTTGGTCAATCACATAATGCACTGCAAGTGCGCAGTGCATTATGGATGCAGGCGCTCAAATTTCCAGTGAAGAAGCACATTTGTTCATCATTCGACGAACGAGCGAACAGCCAATGTTCATGTCGAACTTACATTCGACTCAAACTTGACGCTCATCCCTATCAGCTTTTTTAGCGAGGCAGTGGTCATCTTGAAGGTGTGTTTGCTATCATGTTGGAATACTGCCCTTCAGGCCCAGTCCCTGAAGGCAGGGGATCATGCTCTGCTTCAGTATGTCACAGTACATGTTGGCATTCATGGTTCTCTCAATGAACTGTAGCTCCCCAGCACTCATGCAGCCCCAGACCATGACACTCCCACCACCATGATTGACTGTAGGCAAGACACACTTGTCTTTGTACTCCTCACCTGGTTGCTGCAACACACTTGACACCATCTGAACCAAATAAGTTTATCTCTGTCTCATCAGACCACAGGACATGGCTCCAGTAATCCATGTCCTTAGTCCACTAGTCTTCAGCAAACTGTTTGCAGGCTTTCTTGTGCATAACCTTTAGAAGAGGCTTCCTTCTGGAACAACAATCATACAGACCAATTTGATGTATTGTACGGCGTATGGTCTGAGCTCTGACAGGCTGACCCCCCAACCCTTCAACCTCTGCAGCAATGCTGGCAGCACTCAAAATTCTATTTCCCAAAGATAACCTCTGGATATGACGCTGAGCAGGTACACGCAACTTCTTTGGTCGACGATGGCGAGGCCTGTTCTGAGTGGAACCTGTCCTGTTAAAACGCTGTATGGTCATGGCCACCATTCTGCCGCTCAGTTTCAGGGTATTGGCAATCGTCTTATAGCCTATGTCATCTTTATGTAGAGCAACAATTCTTTTTTTCAGAACCCTTTAGTGAATTCTTTGCCATGAGGTGCCATGTTGAACTTCCAGTGACCAGTATGAGACAGTGAGAGCAATAACACCAAATTTAGCATATATGCAACCTTGTAAACACTAACGAGTTACATGATACGGGGGAGGGAAAATGGCTAATTGGGCCCAATTTGGACATTTTCACTTGGGGGTGTACTCACTTTTGTTGCCAGGGGTATAGACATTAATGACTATGGGTTGAGTTATTTTGAGGGGACTGCAAATGTATACTGTTATACAAGCTGTACACTCACTACTTTACATTGTAGCAAAGTGTCATTTATTCAGTGTTGTCACATGAAAAGATATAATAAAATATTTACAAAAATGTGAGGGGTGTATTCACTTTTGTGAGATACTGTGTGTGTGTGTGTGTGTGTGTATATACAGTCAGGTCCATAAATATTGGGACATCGACACAATTCTAATCTTTTTGGCTCTACACCACCACAATGGATTTGAAATGAAACAAACAAGATGTGCTTTAACTGCAGAATTTCAGCTTTAATTTGAGGGTATTTACATCCAAATCAGGTGAACGGTGTAGGAATTACAACAGTTTGTATATGTGCCTCCCACTTTTTAAGGGACCAAAAGTAATGAGACAGATTAACAATCATAACTCAAACTTTCACTTTTTAATACTTGGTTGCAAATCCTTTGCAGTCAATTACAGCCGGAAGTCTGGAACGCATAGACATCACCAGACACTGGGTTTCATCCCTGGTGATGCTCTGCCAGGCCTCTACTGCAACTGTCTTCAGTTCCTGCTTGTTCTTGGACATTTTCCCTTCAGTTTTGTCTTCAGCAAGTGAAATGCATGCTCAATCAGATTCAGGTCAGGTGATTGACTTGGCCATTGCATAACATTCCACTTCTTTCACTTAAAAAACTCTTTGGTTGCTTTCGCAGTATGCTTCGGGTCATTGTCCATCTGCACTGTGAAGGGCCATCAAATGAGTTCTGAAGCATTTGGCTGAATATGGGCAGTTAATATTGCCAGAAACACTTCAAAATTCATCCTGCTGCTTTTGTCAGCAGTCACATCATCAATAAATACAAGAGAACCAGTTCCATTGGCAGCCATACGTGCCCACGCCATGACACTCCCACCACCATGCTTCACTGATGAGGTGGTATGCTTTGAATCATGAGCAGTTCCTTTCCTTCTCCATACTCTTCTCTTCCCATCACTCTGGTACAAGTTGATCTTGGTCTCATCTGTCCATAGGATGTTGTTCCAGAACTGTGAAGGCTTTTTTAGATGTTGTTTGGCAAAATCCAATCTGGCCTTCCTGTTTTTGAGGCTCACCAATGATTTACATCTTGTGGTGAACCCTCTGTATTCACTCTGGTGAAGTCTTCTCTTGATTGTTGACTTTGACACACATACACCTAACTCCTGGAGAGTGTTCTTGATCTGGCCAACTGTTGTGAAGGGTGTTTTCTTCAACAGGGAAAGAATTCTTCGGTCATCCACCACAGTTGTTTTCCGTAGTCTTCCGTAGTCTTGAGCTCACCGGTGCGTTCTCTCTTTTTAAGGATGTTCCACACAGTTAATTTGGCCACACCTAATGTTTTTGCTATCTTTCTGATGGGTTTGTTTTGTTTTTTCAGCCTAATGATGGCTTGCTTCACTGATAGTGACAGCTCTTTGGATCTCATATTGAGAGTTGACAGCAACAGATTCCAAATTCAAATAGCACACTTGAAATGAACTCTGGACCTTTTATCTGCTCCTTGTAAATGGGATAATGAGGGAATAACACACGCCTGGCCATGGAACAGCTGAGCAGCCAATTGTCCCATTACTTTTGGTCCGTTAAAAAGTGGGAGGCACATATACAAACTGTTCTAATTCCTACACCTTTCACTTGATTTGGATGTAAATACCCTTAAATTAAACCTGAAAGTCTGCAGTTAAAGCACATCTTGTTTGTTTCATTTCAAATCCATTGTGGTGGTGTATAGAGCCAAAAAGATTAGAATTGTGTTGACGTCCCAATATTATTGACCTGACTGTATCTATACAAATATATATCTATATATATATATATATATATATATACATACACACACATATATATATATATAGGCTTGGAGAGAGTGTCGGTACTGGGAGGTCTGTACTAGATTTTTACCCGGGAGGTTTTGTGAAGGGCAAAGCTTGAGTAATCTTGAGGTTAGAATAAACACTGCAAGTGAGCCTTGGCAGATCTGGCTTCTAGCAATGACCCTAAGCATAAAGCCTAAACTACACAAGAATGGCATCAAATTGACAGTGTTAGGGCTCTTTCACACGAGCGGTCCGATCAGATCCGCCTGTCAGTTTTTTAGGCGGATCTGATCGGATGCCCCATTCAGCCCTATGGAGCAGCGAATGTCAGCGGTGACATGTCCGCTGACACCCGCTGCCATCCGCTTTCCGATCCTGTCCGTGAAATCCGGACGGATGGAAACCCTATTTTCCATCCGTCCTGGGGATCGGATTGGATCGGATGAGAGCGGACAGGCGGTCCGCTCTCATCCGATCCCCCATAGAGAGCAGCGGGGGCTGTGACAATGTGGGAAGAGCACTTTTGCGGACCTGCTGTTTACTTACATAATTAACGGGCATGTTTGTCATGTATAGGGAGAAAAATATTCAAAGTATATTCCCGCGCCAAATGGAGAGTCCTAAGTTTCTAAATGAGTAAATAAATGGGTAATCGTGAAATTATAGGTGTGCAGCTTCTATAGTAAAGTGCGAGTGCTCAAGGTAGGTAAAGTAATCAAATAGATGATTACCTATAGCACTTGCAGAAAAATATATAACAAGTAATCAGTGTTGTTATATCTTCAAACAATAAAGTGCATATATATATCCCCGTGGTAATATTAAGAACAAATAAATACACTTAAAAAATAATGTGCAATAATAAATAAATTTGCGATTTATAAAGTGCTAATAAAGTTCATATAATCAAGTCCATATATCAAAAGTTCATTACTGAAGTGAAGTGATTCCTTAATGGTGAATATAATTAATTATCATGAATAAAGGTGCACAGTGAAAAGTGCTATGTGCTGTGATGATGAATCTTCAACTTTATCCCTGGTGACAATTCTTGTGCTCCTCTGTGAAAGGTAGAAAGAATTCACACTCACCAGATTGTGTGGGCCCTATACCGTATGTCATACTACAGTAGGACCATCAAGGCTTTGTGACCCCCAGGGTCTGGATAAGTTCCCTCCAGATGGACATCTTCTCCTCTCAGAACGCTCCTCTTGCCAGCAACTTTCAGTCAGGGGTGTTTAAGAGAAAAAAGAAGACTCTGGATAGTGTAATATAGTTTCCAATTGTAACGCTCCTGCGTTTTTATATGGTGTGGATTTTCAGCTGCAGAAATAGTTCCACGTCAGTAGCCATGTAAGAGATATGCTGAGATACCATTCCCAACCTCAATGACTCATCATGTGTGGAAGGTCTTATTTCAGCCAGTAAATACACACAATTAGCAAGCTGGTTCTTAGAGTGACTTTATGCATGTGGTAACACAATGATGAAGGTTGAGGGATAGGTTGAGTGGAGGTGGTAGGTGATAGACACTTGAAGGTGAGACAGTAGCAGATGGATGCAGGAAGGTTTAGCAATGTTGTATGATAGCAGATGATAGAATAGCAGGTGGACATACAAAAGAGATCAACCCAGTGCAGAAAAGTAGCAGTAGTCTCAAGAGCTAGCAATCTAGTTTATGCAGATGTGATAAACAGTCTCTACTATGCAGAGCTAGATAGTGTAAGCTTAGTATAAGTTTATAGAGAATTCCCCTGCGGGGTACTTAGCACTATTAGCGATACAGCCGAAGGGTGGTTCAGGAGAGGCGGATGATCCAGTAGCGGGATACAGGGATCAGCGCAGCGAGGTTCCGTCAGCGAAGTAAGCTTGCAAGCATGGAAGCTTCAAGCAAGGTTAGCATCCAGATAAGGGTGTTTGAACGAACACATGTGAGTGAGAACCGACGCCTTAAATAGCCATCTAGTCCGGCGCTGAGTGATGACAGCTCCAGTCTTAAAGGTGTATGCGCACCTTTCCAAAAGTAAATGGTAGGGCGCATACACTTGTGGAAAGTGTAATTTAGGGTACCAAAGGTACCGGAACATTACAATACCCCCCCCCCCCCTTAAGGCCTGCTCCTGAAGGCCTCTGGAGCTGGTTTGTCTGGGTATCTCGCATGAAAATTGTGGATTAATCTAGGGGCATGTATGTCAGAGGTGTTTAGCCAGGTGTCGTCTTGGGGCCCATAGTTCTTCCATCTAACCAAGTACTGAAGTCTTCTTCTGTAGATACGAGAATCCAGAATCTCTTTTATCTCGTATTCTTCTCCACATTCAACTTGTACAGGAGGGGGAGGTGGAATATTAGGCCTTATTCCTTGGTCCGGAACATGGGGTTTTAGTAGCGACACATGGAAAATGGGATGGATTTTTAGGTCCATTGGCAATGTAAGCTGCACTGCAGCTTTTCCGATAAGTTTCTTGATTGGGAAAGGTCCCAAGAACAGAGGTCCAAGCTTTTTGCTAGGGATCTTCAGTCTCAAGTTTTTTGTTGAGAGCCAAACGAGGTCCCCGATAGTATACTGTGGAGAAGGTCTTCTACGAAGATCATAGTACTTCTTTTGTTGACTGTGAGCGTGTGCAATGGTAGTATTTAGTAAACCCAGAGAATCCTTTATTTGGGAAAGATAGTCTGAGGCTACTGGGTTATTTGAAGGAAGGATGCGTGGAGGGAGAATAGAGGGATGGAACCCATAGTTCAAGTAGAACGGACTCTGCTTGGTTGTACTGTGAGTTGCGTTGTTGTAGGCAAATTCTGCCAGGGGGAGAAGATCCAACCAATCATCCTGTTGGTAAGAAGTGTAACAACGTAAATACTGCTCGATGCATTGGTTGACTCTTTCAGTCTGTCCGTTGGTCTGCGGATGGTAAGGAGAAGTGAGCTTCCGCTCAATCCGTAGTATGTGACATAGTTCTTGCCAGAATTTAGAAATAAATTGGGATCCACGGTCAGACAAAAGAGTTTTTGGGATACCATGTAATCTGAAGACATGTTTCATCAGGAGTTCTGCCGTATGTTTGGACGAAGGTAGTCTGCGAAGAGCAAAGAAATGTGCCATCTTTGTCAGATGGTCCACTGACACCAAGATGGTATTAAATCCTTTGGAAGGAGGCAATTCTACGATGAAGTCCAATGACAGAACCTCCCATGGAGTTTGGGGTATTGGTAGACTGCATAGTAGACCGGATGGTCTCGTAGTGTCAATTTTGGACCTGGCACAGACATTGCATGAAGAGACGAATTTTTGTATAGATGTTTTCATGTCAGGCCACCAGAATTGCCGAGAAATCAAATAGAAAGTCTTTGTCATACCCATATGTCCTGCCATAGGCACATCATGCGATAATTCCAAGATCTTGGTGCGTAGGGTAGGTGGTATGTAAAGTTTGTCGTTGTAGTAGAGGAAGCCTTCTGCATCGGTAGTTAGTTGTGGTGGGGGTGAATCCAACCTTATACCATGCAGAACCTCTTCCTTCAAGGAACGGACAACTCCAATAATGCGTTTGTGAGGTATTATAGGAACGGAAGGAATTTCAAAGTAGTTTTCTTCAGTTAGTCGTGATAGTGCATCCGCCTTTTTGTTCTTATCTGCAGGTGTGTAGGTCACTAGGAAGTTAAACCTTAGAAAGAATAGTGACCATCGTACCTGTCGATGCGAGAGAGTTTTGCTAGTCTGAAGATATTGGAGGCTTTTATGGTCGGTGTATATAATTATTGGTAATTGGGTGCCTTCGAGTAAATGTCGCCAATTCTCCAGAGCCAATTTTATAGCAAGCAGTTCCTTCTCACCCACGGGGTAATTTATCTCGGGACTGCTCAGGGATTTAGAAAAAAAGGCGACTGGATGAAGTGGTGAAGTGGGGGTAGGTCGTTGGGAGAGTATTGCTCCTACTGCCAGGTTTGACGCATCTACCTCCAGAATGTATTGGAGGGATGGGTCTGGATGGCGTAATATGGGAGCGGAAGTAAACCTTGACTTTAACAAGTGGAAAGCCTTATTTGCTTCTTCTGACCATTTAAATGGTATTTTTATGCTAGTGAGCTGTGTGAGGGGTCTCACAATAGCAGAAAAGTTTTTTATGAACTTCCTGTAGAAATTTGAAAATCCCAGGAATCGCTGTAGCGCCTTGCGTGTAGTTGGTGTAGGCCAATCCTGAATGCAGGATATTTTACTCATGTCCATCTCGATTCCTGTTTTGGATATGATGTAGCCTAGAAAGAGTACCTCATCTTTATGGAACAAGCATTTCTTCAGCTTCACATAAAGATTATGTGCAAGCAATCTCGATAATACAAGTCTTATGTGTTCCGACAGGGTCCGTGAATATATAAGTATATCGTCCAGATATACCACAACACAGACATCTAGTAAGTCTTTAAAAATATCGTTTATAAATCGTTGGAAAACTGCAGGGGCATTGCATAGGCCGAATGGCATCACAAGATATTCGAACAATCCGTATCTAGTTCTGAACGCAGTCTTCCACTCGTGTCCATCACGGATTCGAATGAGATTGTATGCTCCTTTCAGGTCTAATTTTGAAAAATAGGTAGCTCCACGCACCTGCTCAATGAGCTCAGGGATAAGCGGTAGAGGATAGCGATCTTTTATTGTGATAGCATTCAATTTCCTGTAGTCGATGATAGGTCTGAGACTTGAATCTTTATTGCGAACAAAAAAGAGTCCTGCTGCTGTGGAAGAAGTGGAAGGTCTAATAAAACCTTTTTCCAAGTTCTCATCCAAATAGGTTTTGAGATGGGCAAGTTCATCCTGTGAAAGAGGATAAACATGACCGAACGGCAATTTGCTATTTGGGAGTAGATCAATGCTACAATCATAGTCTCGATGAGGAGGTAATGCTTGAGCATTTTTCTCAAGAAAAACCTCAGAAAGATCCTGATAACATAGTGGTGCAATCTCATCTGTCACCACAGACAGAATCTTCCCGGAAAACGGGAGGTTACACGTTTCCTCGCAATAACAAGAAGGGAAGGTCAAGGACCGTTTCTTCCAATCTATGGTTGGTTGGTGTGTGTGCAACCAGGGAAGTCCCAACACAATGGGAAAGTGGGGTGATGGTATTAAATCGAAGGTAGAGGTCTCCCTATGAGACTCGTTAATAGTGACTAGAAGTGCTTGTGTCTGATCGGTGATCGGACCAGAGGATAACGGAACACCGGTAATAAGACTTACTGAGACAGGTTTGAGTTTAGAAATAATAGGAATTTTATTTAAAGCAGCAAAACATATATCCATATAATTTCCACAAGATCCTGTGTCAATCATGGCCTTAGTAGTAATCCTGTTCTGGTCCCACTGTAATGTCAAAAAAACAGAAATGTAGGGGTTAGTGAATGAAGTTGTCAATCCTCCTAGAGAGACATGTGAACACTCACCCTTCTTTTTGTTTACTAGGGGACAGACGTTTATCTTGTGATCCGGGGATGCACAGTACAAGCAGAGATTTTCATTTCGTCTTTTGGCTTTTTCCATAGTTGATAGCGGTGGGCGTATGGTTCCTACCTCCATAGGAACGGCCAGACTCCGAGAGGAAACGGATAATGGCATTCCCATCTTTTCAGCCTTTCTTTCTCGTAGTCTTCTATCTATGGTAATACTGAGTTGTATTAATGCATCCAGGGTTTTTGGCAGATCCGCTCGGGCGAGCTCGTCCTTAACGGCTTCTGATAGGCCAAGCCTAAATTGGGTTTTCAGAGATGCATCATTCCATTCTGAATCAAGGGTCCATCTCTTGAACTCTGCGACAAAGTCTTCCACAGGCCTCCTTCCTTGTTTCAAGGATCTTAACTGAAGATCAGCAGTACTCTGCCTATTGGGGTCATCATATAGGCTAGTGAGCTCTGCCAGGAACAAGGCATAGGAGTTGAGAAGCTGGTCGTTTTTCTCAAAAAGAGAATCTGCCCAGGCTCGAGGATCGCTTGATAGGTAAGAAATAATAGTACAAACCTTAATGTGATCAGTAAGGTAGGTACGAGGTTTTAGCAAAAAAAGTAACTCACATGCGTTTTTAAATTCGCGAAATTTTTTGCGATCGCCTGTAAATACCAAAGGGGGATTTATCTTGGGTTCAGGGGACTGAGCAGAGGTAAGTTGTGTCAGTCTAATTACCTGCTGCGACAGAGCCTGATTGTCTTCTTTTAATTCAGCAAGTGCGTGTATTAACGCAGATACTTGCTGTTTTAATTGTGTCACCTGAGTGGTTATTTCTGGAACTATTTCTGCTGAATCCATTTTTAGGTTCGTTCAATCTGTAACGCTCCTGCGTTTTTATATGGTGTGGATTTTCAGCTGCAGAAATAGTTCCACGTCAGTAGCCATGTAAGAGATATGCTGAGATACCATTCCCAACCTCAATGACTCATCATGTGTGGAAGGTCTTATTTCAGCCAGTAAATACACACAATTAGCAAGCTGGTTCTTAGAGTGACTTTATGCATGTGGTAACACAATGATGAAGGTTGAGGGATAGGTTGAGTGGAGGTGGTAGGTGATAGACACTTGAAGGTGAGACAGTAGCAGATGGATGCAGGAAGGTTTAGCAATGTTGTATGATAGCAGATGATAGAATAGCAGGTGGACATACAAAAGAGATCAACCCAGTGCAGAAAAGTAGCAGTAGTCTCAAGAGCTAGCAATCTAGTTTATGCAGATGTGATAAACAGTCTCTACTATGCAGAGCTAGATAGTGTAAGCTTAGTATAAGTTTATAGAGAATTCCCCTGCGGGGTACTTAGCACTATTAGCGATACAGCCGAAGGGTGGTTCAGGAGAGGCGGATGATCCAGTAGCGGGATACAGGGATCAGCGCAGCGAGGTTCCGTCAGCGAAGTAAGCTTGCAAGCATGGAAGCTTCAAGCAAGGTTAGCATCCAGATAAGGGTGTTTGAACGAACACATGTGAGTGAGAACCGACGCCTTAAATAGCCATCTAGTCCGGCGCTGAGTGATGACAGCTCCAGTCTTAAAGGTGTATGCGCACCTTTCCAAAAGTAAATGGTAGGGCGCATACACTTGTGGAAAGTGTAATTTAGGGTACCAAAGGTACCGGAACATTACACCAATGGGTTTATTCCATAAGCAAATGAGACAATATTACAGTCCATAAAATCATATACTAAAAGGCAAGTTCCAAATAGAGATTAGGGTAAAAACTGTGAAAAACGCCGTCACTTTGTGTGAGTTACGTAAAGGAGAGCCGCACTTCCAGGTTGCGCTCCACCGGGCTCAAGTGACGTCACGACGTGCGTTTCACCTAACGCGTTTCGTCATTGGCTAGACGTCTTCAGATCTACATCTATTTGGTTACTCTACCTACCTATGTTTGTCATGTGCATTCAATTTCTCCCTGGTCACATTCAACTTTACAATTCTCTGCAGTTGATAAGAGTGTGGGGCCACAATATAATCTGTGATGATTATAGAATGTTGCACAACTGACCAATGAACAATACTCTGACTGGTATCTGATGGAAAGAAAGAAATCTCTCCCTACCTCACACAGGTATCTGGCCCTCTCTACACTGCTATTCACTCACTGGCGCTGCACTGTCTGATATGATGTAAAGAAAGAGATCTCTCCCTACCTCACACACGTTCCTGACCCTCCCTACACTGCAGCAATGTCTCTGCACTGTCTGACAAACTCCAAAAAAAAGACTCTCTCCCTGCCTCAATCGTGTGCCTGTCCCTGTCTCATCACCCGCACAATGACACTACACGCTGCGGCTGCACGAGCAGCCTTTATGCAGTGTGGGGCGTGTACTTGGCCCCTGAGCCATGATTGGCTAAAAGCAGCCTGCCTTTAGTCCAATCATGACAGAGATCATTTGAATGGACAAAGCATGAGGTCAGGGTGCATGCTTTGGCCAATCACATAACGCGCTGCACGTGCGGCGCATGTGCAGTGCATTATAAGAAACTCGAATTTCCTGCGAAGAAGCACATTTGTTTGTCATTCAGCGAACGATCGAACGAGAGATGTTCAAGTCGAACTTACCTTCGATTTGAACTCGAAGCTCATCCCTATCTACCACCATGCCAGATCATAAGTGAAAAATGCTTCCACCAACCTCTACCCTTTCAGACACTGAAAGACCCCATTCTCAGTTCACACAAGTGCTGCACACTTTAAAGCTACATTCACATGGGTGGCTGCTGGCAAGATTCAGTGAATTGTTGCTGGCGACATTAAAGGCTCATGCACACACATTTTTAACTCTGCTTTTAGGGGCATCTGGCATTATTTTTTTCTTCCTCTAACCATACATTCACAGCTATGCGGTTTTTAGTGTGTTTTGCAGTTTGCAGAAACCCACTACAAACCATTTACAATGGTTTCCTTTGGAAAGGGTCAGGGACTTTTTTTCCCGCAGCAAATTGAGTTTTGCCTGTAATAGACGATTTAACAGGTAAATGGACTGTGGTGTGTTTCTGCAAAACTGAAAATGCACTACAAAATGCATAGGTGTGAACCAGACTTGCTTCAAAATGTGACATGGACATTTTTTTAAAGCACTCTGAATGCCAATCAAAGCACCTGTTACTAAATAAAATGGTTACCTTACAGTCCTATTTACACATTGTGTTTGCTTTGCTTCAAAAATTGTACACCATGGCACTCTCTTGGTGCTTCAAATTGTCTTCAAAGCCTCCATAGAAGTGTTTGACAAAGCTCACTTACAGCACCTGCAGCTTTTTAGAGGCTATAGGAGTTATTGCAGGTATGAGATATCTCAGGATGCACTAGTAAATCAACAAGCGAACCAAAAGACATCATCAGCAGTCACTTCCAGTTAATGGGTATATATTCTTAGGGGTGTCTGGTGCAGACGTCACATCTGGTGTGCAATGTAGAGCAGCAGGAAGGTGAGCGGGGTCCAGACTGGAGCAGAATAACTAGCAGACAGCACACATGGTGTACATCATGGGAAAGCTATAGTCGAATGTGAACAGGACTGGAGAGTGTGGACTGAGTGGTAGAGGATCAGCAGAGCTTAGGGAACAGAGCAGGAGAAACTAGGAATGTCATAGTGCACGGCATGGGAGCAATATAGTGGCAGGTGAGTGGCGTCCAGTGAGAGAGGACGAACAGTAAACCAGAGGATCAGCAGAGCTGAGGGTTACTACTGAGTGGGGGATCAGCAGAGCTGGGGGTTACTACTGAGCAGGAAATCTGCTGAATAAGGGTTCTAATAAGCTGGGGATCTGCTGAATGTGGATACTGATAAGCTGGCTATCTGCTGAACGAGGTACCAATGAGCTGGAAATCTGCTAAAACAGGATTACTAATGAGCTGGGCATCTGCTGAGTGGGGGTACTACTGAGCTGGGTTTCTACTGGATCCCTAAAACAAATTGAAAATCAACACCCACAGGGCATTTGCCAATCTTCAAAAAAGCATCACCAAAGCATCAAAAACACATCAAAAAGCATGTTAAAGTGATAGGCGCTTTATGTGTCTTAAAGTCAAAGCGTAGTGTAAATGAGCCCCTGCATTATCCAAAAATAGTTTATACTGGGTGCAGCTTTGAAGTCATGCTACTTTAGCACTATTTCAAAGCCGCCAATCAGAGCGTCTTCATGTGCGGCTTGCCAACATCTGTTCGACTTCATACGCAGGTGTCAATGCAAGTTGCACATCATATCGCACAAAAATAGTGCGGGAAACTTTTTCCAAGTTACTGCGACTCACGTTGCACCAATCTAAACGGTTCCATAGAGGCAAATAGGGTGAGACTTTGATCTGTCAAGTCGCATGACAAGCCGCACCCGGTGTGAACAGGGGCTAAAGCTTATAAGCGTAACTCCACTTTTGTTGAGAAAAAAAAATTCCCCTCTGGGTGATTTATGTACATTACAAGGACTTTAACAAACTTTGTTGCAGATTCCTACCTTTTGTTATTCTGAAGAAATCGTTTTTTGTTCCTCTGTCTTGAGTGGGTCAAATGGGAGGGGTTTCATAATTATCTATCAGCTGTGCTGCGGCAGAGCTCTAATGAGGAAACCTGCTGGGCCTGCATCCCTTTAGACATGTTCCTATTGGGAGTATCTCACCAAAAATTACAATTTTGTTGCAGGGGATGCCAGAAATCTGACTTGCATCTTAGGCAGACTTCTGGGAAAATTGGTGAGCCAATCACACAAGCAGGAAATTATGTTTCTGGGGTGTGGTCAGTACACATTCTGTGTACAGAACAGCTCCTGGTAGCCATATTGCATTGCATTTTCAGAAAATTACAGCACCTGCAGATTGAAAAGGAAAGGTCATTTTTAAAAACATTCAATTACAATGTGATTTGTGTTGTAATTGTATACGCTATATTGTTTTTTCTTTTTTTGCTGATTTTTTTTTCCCCACGAAAGTGGAGTTACCCTTTAACTAAATCCACTGATTTAACAGGTTCAAAAAACATTTACATTACAGCATTTGCTAGTGCTGTAAACCAAACTGTCAAACCATCCAATGGCTGGTGTCCTAACTCATAACATAGGCAGCACCATGGCAGTTGCAGATCAAATAGAGGCCAAGATGGTAGCTTCCTTGGCTGAAAACGATAGGAGGGTTTACTTCCTACTCGTAAGCTGCTGAGCAGTGCGTTTAAGGGCCGGTTCACACCACATGCAGTCCAGTGCATTTTTTTCTGCATCAAAAATGCATGGATAGTAAGTTATATGGTTTCCAATGGCATAGTTCACACCAGTGCCGTCAGTTCCAGAAAAAAAAGAACATGCTACATTTTTCCTGCACGGGACTGTACTGGAACGCTGTAAAATGCATAAAACACACACCGAAACACGTCAAAAACACACACGCAGAAGCGCATCCGGAACCGATCTGAAGTGCATTTTTGTGGTTTGAAGCAGCCCTAAGGGCCGGTTCACACTGGTGCGATGCCAGACATGTGATTCGCACCGCATTGCTGTGCAGATCACGTGATGTCTGTGCAATGCAAATTCAGCGATACAAACTGTATGGCTGAATTTGCATCGCATTCGTACCAAACTCGGCAGGACCCTTTTTTTGTCCGCACCAGAATCAGATCGCATGGGTGTTCACACCAATTGGGTCCAATTCCTGTCCAAATTCACAGTTCGCACTTTGGTCTGGGGGTGTCATTAACTTTATATTGACACCAGCATCGGTTCGCAGAGGGCAGCGTAAACCGCTGGCGATTCAGGTGTGATGCGGGAACCTGCACTGGATTCACAGGGTTTCCCGCATTGCACCAGTGTGAACCTGCCCTTAATGTGCATGATTTGCACACATTCCTGCACCCACATAAGTGTACACCTAGCAGAATAGAGCCTCCAAGCGACCCTAGACAAAAAAGCATGGTAGACACAATGAGATTATTGGACGAATGATCGCCCTTTTTTTTTTTATTTCTGCATACTAGTCTCATATAGAAAATGAAGAGGTTACTAAAGTCCTGAAAATTCTCGTACGACAGAATAAAAATTCAGAAGTGTATAATGTATTGCAGTGTATTTGTAAAAATGTTTGCGTTTTTTCCCCAACCGATGAACGCTTGCGATCGACTCTCGAAAGCTGTGTACTAACGATCAGATTAGCGTACGATCGCTTTGAAAACGGTATTTGTTATACGATTTTCTGATCGTGTGTATGGGTCTATACAGTTTGCCTCCAGGGTCAGTCAGTATTTCAACAGCATTTCCGGCTGCAGCTAATTGGCTACTTTGTCTATGACCATCGCACTGCTATGTCCAAAGCACACCTTCCAACTTTTTGAGATAGGAACCAGGGTCACCTATTAGCAAAAGCATGTAGGCATAGGACACACCTTCTGCCACGCCCACTTAACCACTTACTACCCGCCCGCTGTCAAATGTTGGCGGAGCGGTGTAGCTATTATCCTGGGACACCATCATATGACGGCGCACCAGAACAGCCTCTCTCGTGCGCCCCCGGGGGTGCCCCGGA
Organism: Pelophylax lessonae; assembly: GCF_965119305.1. Lineage (NCBI taxonomy): Eukaryota > Metazoa > Chordata > Amphibia > Anura > Ranidae > Pelophylax > Pelophylax lessonae. The sequence continues at coordinate 352,937,782 of NC_138768.1, forward strand.
GCGGCGATCGTGACCGCGCCATGTTGCTAGGACACGGCACGATCCCGGTAAAGAGTCAATGACATGACTCTTTACCCGTGTGATCGGCTGTGTCCAATCACAGCCGGTCACATGTAAATGAGGAAGTGCCGTTATTCGGCTCTCCTTGCCTCACACTGTCAGTGTGTGAGGCGAGGAGAGCCGATCAGCAGCTCCTCCTCAAAGGAGAGACAAATACATGTAAGCAGGGCACTGATCATCAGTGCCCTGATTACACAGAATGTAAAAAAAGTGCCAATTCCTGCCCAGCATCAGTGCCCTCAGTGCCCACAATCAGTGCCCAAAATCAGTGCCCAAGATCAGTGCCCATAGTGCTGTCAGTCAGTGCCCATCATTGCCTGCTAATCTAGGCACTGATGGGCACTTACTGGCAGCACTATGGGCACTGATTGTGGGCACTGATGGTGCTGTCCATCAGTGCCGCCCATCAGTGCTCATCAGTGCCACCCGTCAGTGCTCATCAGTGCCACCCGTCAGTGCCGCCTCTCAGTGCCCATTAGTGCCACCTCCTAGTGCCCATCAGTGCCACCTCTCATTGCCCATCAGTGCCACCTATCAGTGCTCATCAGTGCCGCCTATCAGTGCGACCTATCAGTGCCCATCAGTGCGGCATATTAGTATCTCCTCATCAGTGCCACCTCATCAGTTCCCATAAGTGCCACCTCATTAGTGCCCATAAGTGCCACCTCATCAGTGCCCATCAGTGCACCCTATCAGTGCTGCCTCATCAGCGCACATCAGTGAAGGAGAAAAATGCATTTATTTTCAAAATTTACTCACAGAAAATAAGATAAACTTTTTTTTTTTTCAAAATTTTCTCTTTTTTCTTTTTTTTGTAAGAAATAAAAAACCCAGAGATGATTAAATACCACCAAAAGAAAGCTCTATTTGTGTGAAAAAAAAATGATAAAAATTTCATATGGGTACAGTGTAGCATGACCGCACAATTGTCATTCAAAGTGTGAGAGCACTGAAAGCTGAAAATTGGCCTGGGCAGGAAGGGGGTGAAAACGGAAAATTTATATCAAATACTTACCGTAATTTTCCTTTCCTGATGGACTCCATGGCAGCATACGTTTGGGTAGTCCCGCCTCCACTCCTACCCTATAGGACCCCACTCCCATAAATCTTTGCTCCCTTTCAGCATCCGTGTTCTGTAACTAGCCTACTCAGGAACTGGGAGGGGACTCCTGCTGCCATGGAGTCCATCAGGAAAGGAAAATTACGGTAAGTATTTGATATAAATTTTCCGTTTTCCTGACAGACTCCATGGCAGCATACGTTTGGGAAATAACTCGCCAAAACACAATTGGGTGGGCAGATGCTGACAATTTTAATTAACACCTGCAACAGATAACACTTGAGTACCAAAACCAACAGAAGAAAGAGCCGCCGGCTCAACACAATAATGTGACATAAATGTGTGAATGGACGACCAAGACGCTGCTCTGCAGACCACATCCGGAGCGACGTGTCTTGAAGCTGCCCATGAAGTAGCGACACCACGCGTAGAATGTGCAGTCACCGCTTTTGGAGGAACCAAGCCCTTCTCTCTATAAGCCCACTGAATCGCCTCTACTATCCAGGAGGCAACTGATCTTGAAGAGGCACGCATACCTTTGTTCTTCCCAGACAATAGGATAAAGAGATAATCTGTCTTCCGGAAAGAGGCTGTAGCTTCCAAGTACTGTCTGAGCGTGTTGCCCACATCCAGAGGATGGACTTCCGGAGGTTCGGCCGATGAATTGAAAGTCGGGAGAACAATTTCTTGGTTCTCATGGAAAACCGACGTGACTTTAGGCCTTGCTCCCAGCATTGGAATGAGGACAACTCTGTCCGGGAAAAAGGTCAGAAAGGGTTCTTTACTTCCCAGACTTTGGATCTCTGACACCCTTTTTGCAGATGTGATGGCCACCAGAAAGACCGTCTTGAGGGTGAGATGTTTTATAGATATAGGATCTTCAAGACTTGAGCCAACTGAGGATAAGAAATCCAGGACCAAAGGCATGTCCCACTTGGGGAATCTCAACTTTTTCTGTGGCCTTAGCCTTACTGCCCCTTTGAAGAATTGCCTGATCAAAGGATGTGTAGCCCAGGAAATGCCTGTGAAAGCGGATATGGCTGAGACTTGGACTCGTAAGGCGCTCACTGAAAGAGGTAATTCCAAACCTGACTGGAGAAAAGATAGAATATTCTGCACGGAAGGAGATGACCAGGACTTTCCTTTGGACTCTAGGAAAGAAGTAAACCTAGCCCAAATCCTTTCATAGGTCTTATTCGTGCTTTGTCTTCTAGCACTCAAAAGCGTTGGTATGGCTACTTCCGGACATCCTAACGCTTCCAGCCTTCCCCTTTCAAAAACCAGACCCGAAGGTGCAGACGGGCTGGGCATGGGTGAAGGATGGAGCCCTGGGACAGCAGATCCGTCCTGAGAGGAAGAGGGACTGGGTCGCGGTAGCTCAGTTGAAACAGTAGGGGAAACCACGGTCTGTTGGGCCAGAACGGGATTACTGCAACCACTTTGACTAATTCCATCTGTACTCTCCGCAGGAATTGAAAGATGATTGGTACTGGGGGAAAGGCATAGGCCTTGTGAAACCTCCAGCAATCTGTCAGGGCATCCACCCCGAATGCTCTGGGATCTCTGTCCCTCGAGTAAAACTTCTGCAACTTCCTGTTGTTGAAGGAGGCAAATAGATCCACCTCTGGGATGAACTCCAAGGACAGGATCCAGCTGAAGACATCCTCGTGGAGAGACCACTCGTTGTTGCTGAGTTGTGTTCTCGAGAGGAAATCTGCTTGAGTGTTCTGAGCCCCTGGTATGTAAACTGCCGACAGATTGACCAGGTTTTCCTGAGCCCAGGTCATTATTGGCTCTACTTCCCGAAGCAGGGATGCACTGCGAGTTCCACCTTGTTTCCTCACATAGGCTACTGCAGTCGTGTTGTCTAACCTCAGCATGACTGAGGTGCCCCGAATGAGGTGGCTGAAGGCTAGTAGCACTTGAAAGGCCGCTCGTAGTTCCAAGATGTTGGACACTGTCTGGCGAGACCGAAAGTCCCATTTCCCTTGTGCCATCTCTGTTCCGCAATGACCGCCCCATCCGGTGTTGCTGGCGTCTGATGTCACTATCACCCAAGATATGGGGGTTATGGAGTGACAATTGCTCAAATTCTTCAGTTGTAGCCACCACGGAAGCCAACTCTTCATTGTTGTGGTTATCACAATTCGTTGGGAATTGCTGACTCCGTTCCACTGCTGAAGGAAACCCCTCTGAAAAGGTCTCATCCTCCAGAGAGCCCACTTCACCATAGGGGCTGCCGACACCATGGTGCCAATTACCCTTAGGCATTGTTTTGCTGTGAGACGGGATGCTGACAAAGCTAGAGACACTCTGTCCCTGATTACCGGAATCTTTTCTTCTGGCAGAGAGATGGTACTGTTCTTGGTGTTGAACAGCGCACCCAAAAAGACCAGGGACTGAGTGGGAATCAGATGGCTCTTCTCCCTGTTCAGGATCCAGCCAAACCTCTCTAGAGACGAGATGACCAGAGCTAGATGTTCCAGGATGACAGACTTGTCTTGGGCCAGAAGAAGGAGGTCGTCCAGGTAGTGATAAAGACGGACCTCTCTCAGTCTTATCAAGGCTACCACCGCTAATAAGACCTTCGAAAAGGTACGAGGCGACGTGGAAAGCCCGAAGGGGAGACATACAAATTGTAGATGACGCTGGCCGACCGAGAATCTCAGATATCGTTGAAACTCTGTTGACACTGGTACGTGGAAGTATGCATCCTTCAGGTCTACCGAGACCATCCAATCTCCTGGTTGAATGGCTTGCTGAATGGAGAATAGAGTCTCCATCTTGAATTTTTCGCCTTTGATGAAGCGATTCAGATGCGTCAGATCTATCACTGGTCTCCAGGCGCCGCTCTTCTTGCGCACCATGAACAGAGGAGAGTACACTCCGAGTCTTCTTTCGGACTCTGGCACTGGAACCACTGCTCCTTGAGTGACTAGCGAGTCTACGTAGGACAAGAGAATCTCTCTTTTGTCGCCTGACCGAGGAAGGGAGGTAGGAAAAAATCTGTCTCCGGGAATACTGGTGAAGGTCCAAGAATGACCTGCAGAGACCGTGTTGACGACCCAAGTATCCCGGATTGAGGCCGCCCAGACCCGCCGAAAGTGAAGGAGACGACCTCCCACCCGACCGGCCTGAGCGGGCCCAATCTCAAAAGGACTTTGTCGTGTCTCTATCCCCAGACGTATTGGTCTTGGGGCCTTTCCGAAAGGAAGACTGCCTGGATTTCCAGTTTCTTCCAAACTCCCTCCCTGGCCTATAACTGCGTGCCTCCCTGGCACGATCAGAATTTTGTCTTCTAAGAGGTGGCCTCTTTTGACCCAGAAGACGCCTATCCTGGGGGAGAAAGCCCGACTTACCGCCAGTAGCCTTGGAAATGGCGCTATCTAACTTATTCCCAAAGAGGGACGAACCCTCAAAGGGAATACGGTACCACACCTGCTTAGAAGCAGGATCAGCCAACCAAGGGCGCAACCAAAGTGCACGCTTCGCCGTAACGGATGATAGCATTCCCCGGGCTAACAGGCGAATAACATCAATAGACGCCTCCCCCAGAAAAGCTGAGGCCAGTTTCAACTCCTGGATAGGAGAATTCTTAGCTGCATCCTCGGAGAAGCTTCTGAGGGAATCATCCACGTTGTCCACCCACACTTCCATGGCTTTGGACAGAGAAGCCAGGGCCAAAACTGGTTTACAGGCAGCACCCACCGAAAGATAGACACGCTTCAAATCCGTGTCGATTTTCCTGTCAAGCGGGTCTTTGAAGGAAACAGTATCCTCAAGAGGTAAAGTTACATGCTTCACTAGTCTCATGACAGCCGCATCTACCAGAGGAGGAGTTTCCAGATGTCTGACTTCCTCTTCCTTGAATGGATAGAGCTTGGCCAATTTTGAGATCATAGAATTCTTTTTCTCCACCTTACTCCATTCTTCCGTTATAATTTCTCCTAATTCAGGAATAAACGGGAAATTCAGCCGCTCCTTGCTCAGCTGTTTAAAGAGTTTCCTCTGCTTTGGAGCCGAGACTACTGGATCTTCCCAGTTTAAAGTTTCTCTGACGGCCTTTACTAAAGGTGGAACCAAATTGAAAGAGAATCCTAAACTTGGTTCATCCTGATCCGAATCGCTATCAGACTCGAATACCGAGGGATGGCTAGGTTCAGAGGATTCGAGGGCTCTTCCGCTAGTGGTCTCTCTAACTGGAGATACCGATGGCTCTGGCGCTGGAGATTGACGTCTATTAAAATCAGCCAGCGAATTCTTGACTATGCGTTTGACCATAGACTCAAGTTGTTGGTCAGATCTTCCCCTTTCATTCGATGCTCGGGAATAACAGGAGTCGCATAGTGATCCACCGTCCAGTAAACGGATACCACAGCCCCAGCACTTAGTCTCGCTGGATTGGCGTGAAGACCTGGGAGGTGACCGGTCTCTACTACGGTATCTGGACTTGGATGAGCCATGTTTGGAGGAGGAGCGGTGATGCTGCGGATTAGCATGGCGATCCTCCCGCGTGCCCTGCGGTTGTTCCGTCCTAGAAGAGGAGCTGCAAAAATAAAACACATAAGGCAATACAGTAATGCGCCCATCCGTACATCCTGCTCCCCCCTTTCATGCAGCCCTGCACTCACCTAAGAGAGGGCTGGTCACAGGGGAGCGGTGACGGGTCCATAAAGCAAGGAACCACTGGAATAAACAATGCACATAAGTATACTAGAAAGGGCTGACATGACGACCTTATAAAGGAAACCCCCAAAAGAAACCCCACATACCTGAGGACTAGAGCGTCAGCTCTTGGGAACAGCTACAGGCTGTGGAGGTCGCTTGGGGATTCAACACTTGCAGCCTGAGATCAGCAGCCTGAAATATAGTCAGTTCCACAGACTGTGGAACTGACAGCTGTTTAAATTTGGCGCCGGCCGTGACGTCACGGTCGCGGCGCACTGCGCATGCGCGAGTATCGGCACTCGCCGCTACTGCGCATGCGCGAACCAGGCCTCGCTCTCAGTCAGTCGGCGCGCATGCGCAGAGCGACCGAGGACGCCGGAGATGGAACGCATAGCGTTCCGCGGTGTCCACAGAGCCTCCCGGACCACCAGGAAGACTGTGAACAAAGCGAGGAGCCGCACACTAGACCACCAGGCAGTCGCTAGACCACCAGGTATGAAAAAATAAAAAAGGGATAAAGAAAACACTTACCCCTCCAGCCGCACTAGACACCAGGGACACCTTAGAGCCATAGACCAGGACAACAATTCCAGCGTTGGGGCAATACAATGAGGCCACCCACCACAGCGGGGTCATCGGCCATGCCATTACCAACCCGCTTTGTCAGGCACTTCTTGGCTCCTCTTCAACTTGCCCATCCCACACCCCACAGCAGCAAGGGCTTATTGGGAAAACAGGTCCTGCCGACTCCAAACGACCCTGCGTCATATAAAACGACCATATTCGTAGGGATTCAGCACCAAACAGGTGCATGGAGGAGGACAAAAAAAGAACACGGATGCTGAAAGGGAGCAAAGATTTATGGGAGTTGGGTCCTATAGGGTAGGAGTGGAGGCGGGACTACCCAAACGTATGCTGCCATGGAGTCTGTCAGGAAAGTGCCCTGTAGGCAAGTGGTTAAAGGAGAATTATACAAAAAAATGATTAGTAAAATCCACGTGTTTTTTTTTGGTTTTGTTTTATCACTACTATTTCTCATTATTGGCTTTGATGTTTACAAATGCAGCAATTTAGAAATTGGATGAAAGTTTTAACACTGGGAAACACTTTATAAAAAAAATAAATACAATATTTATATACAGCTTATATAGATCAGACCAAAATCAGGGACAAACGAGGAGCAAAGAAGGACAGGGGGACTTTGTTCCAAATCAGGGACAGTTGGGAGCTATGGTCCAAAAAAAAACGCAGCAAACTACCAGCCCTGGCTGGCCGACCACATGAATGTAGCTTTGCCCAGGTTCGCTCCAGCCTGCACTCATAAACCATATGCCTTTACCTCATCCGGCCACTGGGAGCGCTGTGTCTTTTCTCCCACCTCCTGCAGGTTTTGGACTCAACGAGTAGCCGTCGCTAGGAGGCTGAACTAGTAGTTTCTAACGTTCTCTGTGGTTGCCAGGGCAACGGGAGAAAACACAAGAGGTGTGCGCGGCATCGTGAAAATTCACAGCATCTAGCTTTAAACGGCGCCCCGGATCCGCTGTACTGAGGAGCCTTTATTACCGGTGTGTGGACCTCACGTGAGAGCTGTTATGTATATACATGTCTGCAGTGGATTATCACAGCAGGTTATAAGTCCTCATTACACCACTGTGTACGCTGACTTTTCTTTGTGTGCTCCTGTCACTTTCCTAATGCTGTAAATGTAAACAATGCATTTAAAGCTGACTTCCACCCACGTTTTATTCTTTTCACCCCTGCATTCACCACTACTGCACAATTTAATATTGGGCACTTTTTTTTTTTCCCCAGTGATATTTGTACCTTATTTTCACAGGGCAATGCTCTGCTTCTGCTGTTCCTTGCCGCGGCGAGGTACATCATTTCCGTCCAGTGGCTGCACATTGGCTCCTGGGATATAAGTTACATCAATCCCAGGAGTCAATGGGCATCCTCCGCCTACAGCATTGCGGTTTTCGTGTGCCGTGCTTTCTACGATATGCACAAGCGTCGTATCCTGGAGGACGCAACGAGGGGGCTTCAGATGCCCACACTCAAGATTGGAGCGGGCTCACAGGGAAGAGCAAAGTATGTTTTTTAACAAGAAAAAGACTTCTAAAACATACATTTATTACTCATACCGATATATATATATATATATATATATATATAATGTGTGTGTGTGTATATATATGCATAGAGGCGACCATCACATGGGTGTGTTTTTTTTTTTTAAACAGCTGGAACTCCGCTTTAAAAGTTGAGAACTTTACCCTTAACAACTTGCTTCTTGCTGGAGGCTGCCATTTTTCTGAAGTCCGGAGCCCCCAAACAGAAGTAAATCATAAAGCAGAACTAAACCCATCGATTTAACGGTTTCAAAAAACCGTTATTACATTCCTGGAATGCCGGTGTTCTATCAGAAAACCCTACCCCGTCAGATTTCCCTACCTACGTCATTTCCGGTGCCGGTTCGTCATGCACCAGCTGTAGCTGTGTCACGCGTCCTACTGCGCATGCGCGGAATAGGTAGGGAATTTTGATAACATCGTAAGGGGGTGAGGCAAAAGTCCTACTGCGCATAAGCACCAACGGATCGGGCAGCGGCATCTCTTATAACAAACATACATCCGATCTCCAGGGCACACACTGCGCCAAGCCGACAATGGGACAATCCTATTCCTTACCCACACACGCACGCCCACTGTCTCATTGTCGGGTCGGCACAGTGTGGGGCATGGGGATCGGATGGATGTTTGTTATAAGAGATCCCGACCCGTTGGTGCGCATGCACACTAGGACTTTTGCCTGACCCCTTACGATGTTATCAAAATTCCCTACCTATTCTGCGCATGCCCAATATGACGTGTGACGCGGCTACAAGCTGCTGCATGACGAATCCACAGCTGATCTAAATGAAATGACGTAGGTAGGGAAATCTGACGGGGTAGGGAAATCTGATAGAACACCGGGATTGCTAACTGTCACATTTGCTTGTGTCCTCTACCAAACTGTCACACCATCAAATGTCTGGTGTCAGAACTGATCACATGGGCAGCACCATGGCAGTTTCAGCTTCCTTGGCTGTAAAGGATAGGGGGATTTCATTCTGCTTTAAGGCTGTCAGCAGATCTGCCTCTACAAACTCAGCAGAGCCTAAAATGGAGAGGAACTGAGCATGTGCAGAACAGGGGGTGAGACAGGATATTACTGGATTTTTAACAGTATAGAAACCTATTTTTATTGTTTTACATAGCTATAACTACAAAAAGGGGCCAGCCTAAAGTCATCTAGCTTTACTTCATTTTCTGATTAAAGTTCCACTTTAGGCTACATTCACACCTGAGCGTTTTTTACCGCAATTTACAGGTGTTTTTTGTGCAGGCGTTTTTAGATTGAATAGAGACCAATGGAAAACGCCTGTAATCTGCCCAAAAAGAAGCTCATGTACTTTTTTGAGCGTTGGGCGTTTTGCTCACAGCATCAAAACGCTCAGATGTGAACAGGGGCCATTGAAATGAATAGGATTTGTCTTGTTGGGCGTTTTGAGAGCTGATCCTAGAGCAGAAAAACTCCCCAAAAATGCCCCAAAACGCCTACATGTGAACGGAGCCTTAACTAAAAAGCAAAACTTTTTTTTTTTTTTTTTTTTTTTTAGTTTTGGCTAGAGTAGAGGGATTAGAACACCTGTCATTTTTTTTTTAAATGTTTAGTGCATTAAACCACAGCGCAAACAGTAATTGCTATTTTAATGTGTTCATCAATCACACTAATTCATAATCACTACCAGTGCCACAAATGTGCATAAGCTATAATCAAGTAATCCCAAAAAAATTCAAGTGAAAAAAATAAAATAAATAGTCCCAAATATTCAATTTATATTAACACTTTCTTCTTCCAAAGTGCTGATGTGCAAAGAATGGAAATTCTAAAGTGCTGCAGTGCTCCAAATGATTATACAGTGAAACCCTCTACTCACCAGAAGAAATGTGCTCAGGATTCTTCAGTATCCTAGTCCCAAACCACCTGCCCCATTCCCCCCCCCCCCCCCCCCCCCGGGAGCTGACACTGCACCTTGCCAATCAGAGGCAGTGAGACATTTCCTGGTCTGTGCAGAAATGCCTTACTGCCCGTGATTAGCGTTGTGCAGTGACGGCTTCCTGGCGGGATCGGGCAGGTGCATTGACACTAGGATTTTGAACACGCCCGAGCCTATCTCTAGTCACTACTTATACATAGGAGAGATTTCGTATAGTGTAGTACGTTGCTTTTATTGTAAATAAAGGCTAAAATAACACAATGTTCCAGAGAATGAATGCCTTTCAATTACAAATAACAGGGCAGCCGACTAGCTCCAAGAGCTCGCTTGGTTTGCCGCAACCTCACGTGCGACTGTTTGCGCTGTGGTTTAATGCACTAAATAAGGATTATAAAATGAACAGCAGCAACAGGAATATTTTGTAGGTTTAGGTGCAGATAGTGCAGGTTGTTGGTATTTTTTTGTTGTTGTTGTCTGTGCCCCTGTTAGGGCTCCTTCACACGTGAGGTGTGTTTTTACCATACCCTGACTGCCCATCTGAGTGCTAAAACATCACTGCTCATAGCTGTATACATGCCACACCGCAATGCTGTGCAAGACTTAAACAGAATGCCGCTTTCAGCAAAGGCGACTAATGCAGTTCTATAGGGCCACGCCACCACAGCAACCACCTGCAATTTGGTAGTAGGCAAATATAGGGTTAAAGCAAACGATCAGGAGGCAATGTATTGCCACCTAACTGCCTGTCAAGCACCTCTGAAAAGCGATCATAGTATGCATCACTTTTCAGAGGAGTGACCTGCTGGACTTGTGAAGGGGCCCATAGAGAGATGCAACCACCATGTTTGTCCTGTTTACTGTTAAAAAGAAAATCCCACATTTTGGATTATCAGAACAGGAATGTAGGGGAAATGTTCAAATGGGGACACTAGTTGTGGTGACAGTCGGGGATTTCCTCTCAGTATGGGCGCTTTCAGATGGGTGGTAAAAAACAAGCTGCGGTTTAGCCGCCCACCGGAATTGTAACAAAACATCTGGACAGGGCCGTACGCATACCCTGGCTGTGATGCTTTGCTTTGTGACATCTTTAACTCTGGGTGCAGCATGAAACAATTTAGTGGGGACACACCACAACGCAAGCCAAACGCTCAGCCAATAGTCGCAAGACTGTCCCGCAAAGTAAAATTGCCATTTGCCAGATTGAAAATAAAAGTAAACAAAAAAAAAACAGGCATTGAAGAGGAGAGGTGGCAGTAGCATCTCCTAAACGTCTGTCAGCTGTTGCTGTACCACCCTCTGAAAAGTAATCCACCATGTATTGCTTTTCAGAGAGCAGTAAGCAGTACTGCAAGTCTGAAAGAAGACTTCCTGTTTTGGCTATGGGATGGAGGGAAATCACCCTAATAAGAAACAGATGGCAAAAAACCCTGAAAGGGGTTATTAACCTCCAAAATAATAAAAAAAAAAAAAAAAAAAATTCTTTCAGTTCTACTTTAAGAGCCACTGCAGTTAATGACAACTAACTATATTTTGCAGAGACGATGCCTTAAATTGCAAGCGTGGACCCAGCGTAAATAAAGCGGCTGACAGCATCATGGAGGAGATTCCAGTAAAAGTTGCAGTGCGGATTCGGCCTCTTCTGTCAAAAGAGATTCTTCACAACCACCAAGTGTGTGTGAGGGTTGTTCCTAATACACAGCAGATCCTAATTGGGAAAGACCGCCTCTTTACATTCGATTATGTCTTTGGAAAAGCTGCATCTCAGGATGATGTTTACAGCAACTGCATCAAACCCCTATTAGTGTCCTTGATTGAAGGCTACAATGCAACAGTGTTTGCTTATGGACAGACTGGCTCCGGCAAGACCTACACAATCGGAGGTGGCCATGTTGGTATGTTATAGGACTATGCAAGATAACATTTTGACTCTAAAGCCCCGTACACACGTAGCTATTGTCGGCCGAACGATCGGCCGTCTTTTGTCCGGTGCTGTCCTGTCGGCTGAAAAGTGCTAAAGACTGCACACGAATTTTCTCGGCCAACAACAGCCGACTGCAGAAGTGATGTCATGTGATGGTTAACTTTCCGTGTGTTTTTTCTTTTCTGAGCATGCCCAGTCTTGCTAATCTGCTGTTTGTCGGCCGAATTCTGTACTGACTGGCGAACAATCGGCCGTTCTGGTGTTGGCCAACAAAAATTTTAATGCCTGCACACCCGATTCTGTTCGGCCGAAAATTTGCTGTCGGTTGTCGGAAGCATCATACTAACAAGCCGACAATCGGCCGATCGTTCGGCGGCCGAATATTTACGGCCGACAATCGCTACGTGTGTACGGGCCTTTACAATGTATTTGGTCTCATAGAACTAAGCAATGATGTTTATTAGCATTTTTATAATACAGCAACAGGGTGTGGATGTGAGCAGCTCTGGCTGTGCGAGAATACTGGTCCTGTGACGGCCTGGAGGGGAGCTCATTTATGCTCCAAGCAATAATAGAAAGCAGCCAAAGTGTTTCAGAAGCTAGGTCCAGGCTGAGAATGCCATTCACTACTATATAGCAGGTCTGTTCTGATGTGGGGCCTCCGGGACACTTTGGCTGCTTTCTAACCGCATGCGTAGCGCTTTACAAAATAAAGGTGACAGGTACAATACAAAATCGATACAAGAGGGTTTGGAGGGCCCTGCTTATGAGATCTAACAATCTTGTGAACACGGACATTTGTTTGCTTCAGAACTGTTTTTCTCCAGTCTGTTGTATATCACAACACAGTCGTCTGTCTAAGACAGCACAGGTCAGACAGACTCCACCTCCGGAGGCAGGAAACACAGGAGTCACATCCTTTAAAAGGCGGTCACTATTCCTCCTCCCCAGTCTTTTGTGTTTCCTCCACCGGAGGAGAAGCAGGTTATGGAGCTCTGTCTCCCCTGAGCCCAGGGGCTCTCTAGGGGGAGCTGTGTTACCTGTTAACAGGATTTGGACCCCCCGGTGAAGTGGCTGCAGTGGAAGTTGCTCTAACTCGAGGAGGTAGATGCCTTACTGGGCATTATTTACAAAATCTGAGATCAAGGAGGAACATTCTTCTCTGTCCCTCCATGATCAGATGCACCAGACCCTGAAAGAGGAGCAAAGCAAGGTATTTCTGGTACACAGCGCCCTCGGTACGTCAGACCTCATCAAAAAGGAGTGGGTGGAGCCTGAAAAAAGTTATTTTTTCCCCAAGAGTCTAAAGAGGAGATTTCCCTTTAGTGAAGATCCCTCTTGCATATGGAACAAAGTGCCAAAATTAGACGCAGCCCATTTAGAGGGGGGGACTTCTCAGAAGGAAATCCTGGATTCCCTACCTATGGTACAGAAAGCCGTGGGGTAGATGGCTGACACCTCAGCGGAATCTGTCAAGCTCTTGGCAAAAGCCACAGCCCTGGTAAACTCTTCTCGCTGGGCTCTATGGCTGAAATCCTGGTCAGGGGACCCGGCTTCAAAAATAAGACTTTGTGGCATCCCTTTCGAGGGGGACCTTATATTTCCGACAAGACCTGGAGAAGATCTTGGACCAAACCACGGATAAGAAAAAAAGCCGTTCTTATCAAAAGCCAGAAGACCCCGGAGAGGCAGTTTTTTACCGCCAAAGGTTGCAGTGGCAGGCCCCTAAGGTACCAGCCACTAAGAAGCAGTGGGGGAGAGGAAAACAGAAAATTGGTATCCTTTTTTCCTCTCCTAAAAAAAAAAAAAAAACAAAAAACAAAATCCCAATGACTTGGTCCCGATGGGAGGAAGTTTAGGGCAGAAGGGTGAGAGAAGGTTCATACTGAGGATAATCAGGGAGGGCTATCAAATTCAGTTCAAGGGCACTCCGCTCACAAGGATGCTCGTAACAGCCCTTCTGTCTCAAATTGGTGACCTTTTAGACCAGGTGGTCCTCATTACGGTGCCACAGCAAGAGACAAACCAGAGTTTCTATTGACAAGTTGTCGTGGTTGAAAACCATCAGGCAAATTATGCCTAATTTAGAACTTGTAGTCTCTGAACAATTGGGTGGTCCATAAGAAGTTTCGGATTAAAACAATATTTATGGCAAAATCTATTCTCCCCCCAAATTACTTTATGGCTTCCTGTCAGGGTTCAGCAGCAGCTAGGGAGACCAGACACATGTAGCTACACATCTAAACGGAGACCAAACAATATAGATAACCTTAAAGTGAGATTTAATTCAGTGAACCACACAAACAAGCATACACAGCAATAGTGAACTAAGGAAATACCAGCAAACAAAACCCAACCCCAAAGACAAAATAACTAAAGAACCTAAGAACCAACTATCTACAAGTATATACAATATAAGAGAGAAGGGTAACGGAAGCAAGGAAGAGGGCAAGCAAGACTGTGTCAAAGGGGTCTGTGGTAGTGAGCCCTTATAGATCCCCAGCTCAGGATTCCCCAGGGCGCGGAGTCTAAGCCCCAGCCTGCTTCTTCACCAGGGCCCCTGATGGTGGGGATGGACTTGCAGCAGACTGGAACCAGGACGCGGCCCCCAGGTAGGCCCAGCTGAGAATGTGGAGACCACTGGCATGTGCAGGGTAAACAGGAGACTATAAGGAGATCCAAGAGACAATCCGAGGTCAGGACAGGCAGCAGACAAACGTAGACGGAGAAACAAAGCCGGGTCGGTACACAGGAGATCAGATACAATAGCCAAGGAATACACGGATGGGAGCTCAGGGAACAGCGAAGTTGCTCAAGCAAGGAACAGTGCACTGAGCATGTGTATATATATAGGGAAGCAAACAGGGAGGTGACCCAGGAAGTAATTGACAGGAACAGGATATAACCCACAATGGAGCAGGCGACGCCCATAGGAAACAGAGAAGCCCAAACACCACATGTGAAGGGAGGCAAAACAGAAGCACTGCAGCAAGGAGGTAAGAATATACAGACAAAACTATAGGCTAACTTGTGACAGACTGGATACTAGGCAGAGAGCAGGAACAAGGCAAAGAGGGTACAGGCTGGATCAGGACCACAGACACTCGGTTAGGCAGCAAGGAGGCAATCAAAATAGTGACGTGCCTGGGAAATTGAGGAGCAGCCTTAAATAGCCACCTGGCAGCTGAACACAGTTTAAGTGATCATAGAAGCCTGCTGGCTTCTGGGAGACACCTGCTGGTGGACACTGGAAGTGCAGCATTCAGCCCAGGGCAACACAGTGCCACCAGCAGGTGAACTCAATCCTAACACTTCCCTTGATTTGTGGGATGCCTATTTGCACATCCCGATCCACGAAGAGTCACAAGGATTTTTCAGAGTGGCAATCGAATGGGGGAAGAAAGTCTGCCATCTCCAGTTCAGGGCTCTTTCATTCGGCCTGTCCTCATCCCCTAATATTTTTACGAAAGTCCTGGTAGAGGCACTGGCCCCCCTGAGGCTAGAAGGAATCTCAGTCATCCCATATCTAGACGACCTTTTATTTTTGCCCCCTCTTTGCCCCATTTAAAAGAGGACCTGTGGGTGGCCATTTCTTTTCTGGAAGACATGGGGTGGTTGATTAACAGGGACAAATCGAACCTGACCCGACACACAGGTCCTGTGCTTTTTAGGGTACAAGGTAAACTCGGTAACGCAGAAAGTTTATCTCCCGGAGGAGGAGGTAGAAAAGGTAAGGGCTACAGCGGCTTCCTTTAAAAAGCAATCTGGCATTGACCGTCCAATAAGCCATGTCGTGTCTAGGTCTCTTGGCAGCAACAATCCCAGTGTTTCTGTGGGCAAGGGTCCATTTCAGGTGTCTCCAGGCCAATATTCTGGGAAACTAGGATACAGCAATCACTGGACAAGACCTTTTATTTATCCCCAAAGACCAAGCGGTCTCTGTGGTGGTGGAGGAACGAAGAAAACCTCTTGCAGGGTCTTCAGTGGTCCTTTCCAGTGTCCATCCGTATCACCACGGATGCCAGTGCTTGGGGAGGGGGATCCCACTGGAATCAAAAGTGGCCAAGGGGTCCTGGTCCAGAGCAGAGTCCCAAAACATCAGCCAATTGGAGGGAGTTGCAGGCGATTTGGGAAGCCCTGAGGGCATTTGCCAAAGAGTTGAGGGATCACCAAGTGCAGGTCCTCTCGGACAGTGTGGTGCAGGTCTCGTATATCACAAATATATAACAAACATCTATACTCACCTCCCATCAAAATGATGCTGCAGCTATCTCCAGCCAGCTATAAGCCTGAGAACTAAGCGATCACATGACCGCTGATTACTCAGCTCTCAGAAGAAGAGATGGGGGAAAAAGAGGCCCCAAGCTGCCAATATTTAGCACAGTTTATTACAAAAATAGAAATTAGTTACAGTAAAAATGCACTCACAAATGTTCAGGGTAACAGGCATGTAGGGCTCTGTGTGGGCCACCAGGGAAAATCAAATCCGAGTCGGAGCCACTGCAGGAAGGGATGCAAGGAGCTGGGTATCTTGTGATACAAGATCACAGAGCTGTCAAACCGAGGGACACTGCAGCCAATCTGTAACGCATTTCGAAGGCTTGCATACAATTGCCTATTGCCAGCAACAAGTGCAGCACTTGAGTGATTTTTGTTATATGTTGGTTTCTCAGTCTGCTTGGGTGTCAGTCGCCATTCTCTAATCTGCCCCTCCAGCACTCACTGGAGCGCTGGGCTGGAGAGGGGCGGGAGCGGCTGGCTCAGGCTCTCAATGGCGCACTGAGAGCCTGAACCAGTTACCAAGCAGGTATCTGGGTGGATCCTGATATTGTTGGGATCCTTCCAGATCCTGGGGTGGCTCTGTGATGTCTGCCAACAGCAGGCTTTAACCAAGTGTTGGCTGATTCTGGGTCACAGGAAAACACTCATGTGACCCACAAGAGGAGCATGAACATACTTTTAAACAGATGCCAGTGAATAAACAACATGTTTAACAAAAAAATGTAATATATTGCAAGTTACCAATGCTTAAGGCTAGGTTCATGCTAGCTCATGCTCTTAAAGAGGAAGTAAACTTCCCTCTGTAACTTTTACCTATAGGTATGCCTATTATAAGGCTTACCTATATGTACTGTAAATATCTCCTAAACATGCACCTACCTGGCAATCTGATCATTTTAAGCACCCCTGTCAGTGATAAATGGTTTGTCTAAGCCCTCTAACTGCTTTTGCTGCACGGAATAACAACAATAATATCCAGAAAAACTAATTTTATAAAAGTTATAAATTGATTTGCATTTTAATGAGGTAAATAAGTATTTGATCCCCTATTAATTATCAAGATTTCTGGCTCCCAGGTGTCTTCTATACAGGTAACAAGCTGAGATTAGGAGCACTCTTTAGCTTGTTACCTGTATAAAACACACCTGTCCACAGAAGCAATAAATCAATTAGATTCAAATCTCTCCACCATGGCCAAGACCAAAGAGCTTTCCAAGGATGTCAGGGACAAGATTGTAGACCTACACAAGGCTGGAATAGGCTACAAGACCATCGCCAAGCAGCTTGGTGAGAGGGTGACAACAGTTGCTGCGATTATTCGCAAATGGAAGAAACACAAAATAGCTGTCAATCTCCCTCGGTCTGGGACTCCATGCAAGATCTCACCTCGTGGAGTTTCAATGATCATGAGAACGGTGAGGAATCAGCGCCCGCAAGGTCCCACTGCTCAAGAAAGCACATGTACAGGCCCATCTGAATGAACATCTGAATGATTCAGAGGAAAGCTGGGTGAAAGTGTTGTGGTCAGATGAGACTAAAATCGAGCTCTTTGGTATCAATTCAACTCGCCGTGTTTGGAGGAGGATCGCTTCCTATGACATCAAGAACACCACCCCCACCGTCAAACATGGAGGTGGAAACATTATGCTTTGGTGGTGTTTTTCTGCTAAGGGGACAGGACAACTTCACCGCATCAAATGGACAGGCCCATGTACTGTCAAGTCTTGGGTGAGAACCTCCTTCCCTCAGCCAGGGCATTGAAAATGGGTCGTGGATGGGTATTTCAGCATGACAATGACCCAAAACACATGGCCAAGAAAGAAAGGAGTGGCTCAAGAAGAAGCATATTAAGGTCCTGGAGTCTCCAGACCTTAATCCCATAGAGAATATGTGGAGGGAGCTGAAGGTTCGAGCTACCAATCGTTAACCTCAAAAGGATCTGCAAAGAGGAGTAGGAGAAAATCCCTCCTGAGGTGTGTGAAAACCTGGTGGCCAACTACAGGAAATCTCTGACCTCTGTGATTGCCACCAAGTACGAAGGTATGTTTTGTGAAGGGGTCAAATACTTATTTCACTCATTAAAATGCAAACCAATTTATAACTTTTTTTTTAAATGCTTTTTTCTGGTATTTTGTCATTATTCTGTCTCTCACTGCTAAAATAAACCTACTAATAAAATTATAGCCTGAACATTTCTTTGTCAGGCAAACATACAAAATCAGCAAGGGAACAAATACCTTTTTCCCTAAGGGCCAGTTCACATCATAGAAACGCAGTCCGATTGCATTCCAGATGCATTTTTGCATGCGCATTTGGCATGTTTCTGATGCTTTCCAGTGCATTTTTCCCCTCATTTTTTTTTTCCTTCACCCTAAAGGTCGACGTGTGTTTTTGGTGTAGTCCAGTGCTTTTTTGATGCGTTTTTACCACGTTCTATAAAAAATGCAGCATGTTCTACTTTATTTTTCTGGAACTGGTGTGAACTATGCCATTGAAAATAGAGATCGACCGATTATCGGCAACAACGATATATTGGGGCCGATATACACTTTCCCCGATATATCGGAATCGGCCTCTGAAGTTACCGATATTGCTGATATTTTCATGACGTCATTGTGTATGTTGCGCTGCACATGTTCTGCCTTCTAAGACCGCCTCCTTCGCCTGCGCGACCCATACGTGACGTAATTTTACCGCACGCTGCACACTTTCTGCCTTCTAAGACCACCTTCCACGCCTCGGACAGCCTTGTGTGCACTGTGCAGCCAACCGCAGTTCTGTCATGGTGCTCACGGTGCCAGCCATCCACCCACAGGCCCTGGCCTCAGTCACCCACCACAGGCCCTGGCCTCAGTCACCCACCACAGGGCGCCAGCCATCTGACCCACAACAGAACAGGGTGCCAGGCCAGCATCCAGCCACCCACCCCACAACAGGATGCCAGCAGCCAGCCAGCCACTCACTCCACAACAGGGTTCCAGCGAGCAAGCCAGCCACCCACCACGACGGTGTTTCAGCAAGCCAGCCACCCACAACAGGCCAGGGTGAGTGACACCAAGCCAGCCACCCACACAACAGGGTGACCCCCAAGCCAAGCCACTCACACAACAGGGTGACCCCCCCCCCCAAGCCACCCACCACAGTGTTCCAGCCAGCCACCCACAACAGGGTGACACCAAGCCAGCCACCCACCACAGTGTTCCAGCAAGCCAGCCACCCACAACAGGGTGACACCAAGCCAGCCACCCACCACAGTGTTCCAGCAAGCCAGCCACCCACAACAGGGTGACACCAAGCCAGCCACCCACCACAGTGTTCCAGCAAGCCAGCCACCCACAACAGGGTGACCCCCAAGCCAGCCACCCACCACAGTGTTCCAGCAAGCCAGCCACCCACAACAGGGTGACACCAAGCCAGCCACCCACCACAGTGTTCCAGCAAGCCAGCCACCCACAACAGGGTGACACCAAGCCAGCCACCCACCACAGTGTTCCAGCAAGCCAGCCACCCACAACAGGGTGACACCAAGCCAGTCACCCACCACAGTGTTCCAGCAAGCCAGCCACTCACCACAGTGTTCCAGCAAGCCAGCCACCCACAACAGGGGGACACCAAGCCAGCCACCCACTATAGTGTTCCAACAAGCCAGCCACCCACCACAGTGTTTCAGCAAGCCAGCCACCCACAACAGGGTGACACCAAGCCAGCCACCCACCCACCAGTGTTCCAGCAAGCCAGACCCACAACAGGGTGACAGCAGCCAGCCACCCCACAACAGGATGCCAGCAAGCAAGCCACCCACACTGCCAGGCATCAGCCACCGACCCACAACAGGGTGACAGCAGCCAGCCACCCCACAACAGGGTGTCAGCAAGCAAGCCACCCACACTGCCAGGCGTCAGCCACCGACCCACAACAGGGTGACCGCAGCCAGCCACCCCAAAACAGGGTGCCAGCAAGCAAGCCACCCACACTGCCAGGCGTCCGCCACCGACCCACAACAGGGTGACAGCAGCCAGCCACCCAAAAACTGCGCCAGCAAGCAAGCCACCCACACTGCCAGGCGTCCGCCACGACCCACAACAGGGTAACAGCAGCCAGCCACCCCACAACAGGGTGCCAGCAAGCAAGCCTCCCACACTGCCAGGCGTCAGCCACCAACCCACAACAGGGTGCCAGCAAGCCACCCACACTGCCAGGCGTCAGCCACCAACCCACAAACAGGGTGCCAGCAAGCCACCCACAGTGCCAGGCGTTAGCCACCAACCCATAACAGGGTGCTAGCAAGCCACCCACAGTGCCAGGCGTTAGCCACCAACCCACAACAGGGTGCCAGCAAGCCACCCACACCGCCAGGCATCAGCCACCAACCCACAACAGGGTGCCAGTAAGCCACCCACACTGCCAGGTGTCAGCCACCGACCGACCCACAACAGGGTGCCAGCAAGCCATTTTTTTTCCTTTTTTTCGTCTTTGAAATTGCAAAGGAGATGGATGAGGAGAGAGAGTAAAAGTGTGGTCTGGGACTATTTCTCCTCTCAACCTTCTCCAGGAAAAGCAGCAGTGTGCAACACATGCACAAACAATATAAGCATGGGATTAGTAACTGCAAAAAAACAAAATACGTCAAATCTTTGGGCCCATCTAAGAGTTCATCATTTTGAATTATTTCATGCAGCACAGAAAAAAGAAAATGAATATTAATGTGATTTTTGAAATACCTCCTCCACTATCCCAGGCAAAAATAACAGATATGTTTCTGAAAAAAAAAACAGGTGTCACTCTAGATTCAGATGGAAGATCCCAACTGCTGGACAGAGTAATCACAGAGATGATTGTCACTGATAACCATCCATTTACAATGGTGTCTGACTCAGGATTTAAGCGGTTGATGTCCATACTTAAGCCAAGCTACACACTGAAAAGTAAGAAGTATTATCGAACAGAAATGCTGGGAAAGATTCACCAAAAGGTCGCTGACAAATTAAAGGCTATGCTGCAACCAGAGAATGCTAGAAACTCGCTCTCATTCACGACTGACTGCTGGTCAGGACAAACAGAGTCAGAGTCACTAATGATCCTTACATGCCACTTCATTGACAGCGGATGGACAAGAAGGCAATTGGTGTTGAATACAAAAGTGATGCAAGGATCCCACACTGAGTACAGTGGAGAAATGTTTCAAGGCATGCTTGAAGACTGGGGAATCAACAAAGATTGAGTGATGCCTGTGCTACTTTGAGACAGTAGAGCAAACCTGCAGAAAGGAATAAGGCTTGATGATATGTGTTGGCACACTACACCCTCCAACTTTCAAATGATGGTCTGTCAAGCCAAAGAGCTTTGATTGATATATGTTTTGAGAAGCATGAACACATTAAAAATGTTGTGCTTGCAATTCTTTTGAATCCTCGATACAAGAACTATGCTTTCTCTTCTGATGATGTATTGGTGAAGGCAAAACAATGGCTGACAGCAGATATTCAAAGGAAGGTGCAGGAGTTTCCTGCCAAAAAGACAAGTCCAGATCACTATTTTTATAATATGAAAGAGCAGCATGCTGATAAAACAGAAAAATGTCCAAAAATACGTCAACGAACAGAAGAGAATCTTCTTCATCGTGGTGGAATTGATCAGGACATTTTCAGTGTTTTTACTGGGGCCTCATGCGGAGGATTCAATTTCTTCTGAATCTGCAATAATGAGCCTAGATGATGAACTTCATCTCTATTTGAAGGAACCAGTAATTGACAGAAGAAGTGATCCTCTTCAGTGGTGGAAAGAAAATGAGGCACGCTACAAAAGACTTGCTTCCCATGCTAGAAGCTACCTCTCTCTCTCTTTGCTCCTCTGTCCTCTCCTCCTGAGCATGTTTATGAAGTGGCAGCATTATATGAACAAAACAGAAGCCCTTTAACGGGTGACCATGGACATGCTGAAATGTTCTGCTTTCTGCAGTATAATATTGTTCTACTTAAACTGGGAGTATTGAAAAGAGTAGTGTCCACTCAAATCCACTGTCTAGCTGTTGCCTGGCTTTTTCTCTAGCAGTTTTGCACTGACTGCAGTAGTTGCAATGAGTTTCCTACTGCAGAGGTGGTCCACTGACTCAAATCCAATCCACTGTCTTGCTGTTTTCTAGCTTTTTTTCTAGCAGTTTTGCACTGACTGATAAAATAATAATCCTCAGTTACCGCCCAAACTGTGTGACTATCTCCGCGCTTTAGGATGCACCAGCACCTGCTGG
The DNA here is from genome assembly GCF_965119305.1 of Pelophylax lessonae. NCBI lineage: Eukaryota > Metazoa > Chordata > Amphibia > Anura > Ranidae > Pelophylax > Pelophylax lessonae. The sequence continues at coordinate 352,960,058 of NC_138768.1, forward strand.
AAATAAAATGATAACCCTGAAGCTGCTACTTGAACAAATATAAATATTTGGTAACAATGTATATGGAATGATAGTAGCGCTGAAACACTATCTAAGAGTTCCTAAAATAGACAGTGGATGCCCACTAAATAAACAGTGTGGTAAAAACTTAGTCCTCACAGTCTTTAATTGACTAATACCATAAGTCTATTAACGGGTGAATATAAACATCAATCCTCCTTCCAGATCTTCAATAAACATGAAAGTCCAATGTTATTGACGGTAGTTGTTGGGTAAGTATTGTAAACCTCCGTGTAATCTGGTCGGGTCACCACAAATCCACCACCAAGTTCAGGGGGACAATAAGAAATGGCCACTCACCGGATAGATATGCTCACCTACTCTCATAAGTGAGCACCACTCGCATAATGATCACAAATCCACATGTCACCATAGGATAGGTTAAATCAAGCAAGAGATGGTTCCCAATCCAGTATAGCGTCCCTTTTTCTGCCAATGTCTCCCAAATATGTGGAAAATAAACAGATATCTCCACTAGTGCAATACGTCTCATAAAGCTTTATTCCAAAGTAAAACAACACATAATGCACTCACTTGTAGTTGGATAAATCACAGCATCTCTCATAAAGGCAGTATCGGGACCCCTTCTCCTCATCCGATATGGCTCCACGCCCCCAGTTGAAGTCAGGAAGTGACGAAACGCGTCGGGGCGTGGCCAGACGACGCACCCAATCGAAGGTTACGGCAGCAAAGGACATCCGGAACTACCCGATCTGGCGTGGAGCCATATCGGATGAGGAGAAGGGGTCCCGATACTGCCTTTATGAGAGATGCTGTGATTTATCCAACTACAAGTGAGTGCATTATGTGTTGTTTTACTTTGGAATAAAGCTTTATGAGACGTATTGCACTAGTGGAGATATCTGTTTATTTTCCACATATTTGGGAGACATTGGCAGAAAAAGGGACGCTATACTGGATTGGGAACCATCTCTTGCTTGATTTAACCTATCCTATGGTGACATGTGGATTTGTGATCATTATGCGAGTGCTGCTCACTTATGAGAGTAGGTGAGCATATCTATCCGGTGAGTGGCCATTTCTTATTGTCCCCCTGCACTTGGTGGTGGATTTGTGGTGACCCGACCAGATTACACGGAGGTTTACAATACTTACCCAACAACTACCGTCAATAACATTGGACTTTCATGTTTATTGAAGATCTGGAAGGAGGATTGATGTTTATATTCACCCGTTAATAGACTTATGGTATTAGTCAATTAAAGACTGTGAGGACTAAGTTTTTACCACACTGTTTATTTAGTGGGCATCCACTATCTATTTTAGGAACTCTTAGATACTGTTTCAGCGCTACTATCATTCCATATACTTTGCACTGACTGCACTGCAGTAGTGATTTAAAATTATTGCAGTGAGTGAGTGCACTACTGCAGCAGTTTATAATGCATTCATGCACAATCAGAATGATGTGAAACAAAATGTCCCTGCAATTGAAGTTTTTCTATCAGTTCTCATGCTGTTAAGTGTGAAGAATGAGGCCTCAATGTTAAAAATGTTAATAAATAAAGTTTTACATGTTCAGTAACAGATTTGTGTCGAAATTTGTGTTTATTCTGCAAAATTTTAAATGTAGAAAAATATCGTCCGATACCAATATGCGATCACCAAAATATCGGTATCGGCAACGAAAAACCAATATAGGTGGATCATTAATGTTAAACCATATAACCTGCTATCCATGCATTTCTATTGCAGAAAAAAAAATGCACTGGATTGCATGTAGAACCGGCCCTCACTGTATGTTCCTTTAAGACCTCAGTCCCAGTCATCTGCTGTGGACAATTGTGCTTTTTAAGCCACAGGAACTCCTTTTGTTTTTTCTTCCTTTCTTTAGCCTCCTGTACTTCCTGGCCAGTAAACATGGTATTCTGGGGGCAGCTACATACCGCTAGGCGTGCTCGGCTCATAGGAACAGGGACTGTTATAGATGATGCTACATAAAGCTATATTCCCACCCCTTAAACACAGGCGACTTTTACAGTACGCGGTTTTCGATACACTTAGTTGATTTTTGTGATACACAAGAATACAAGGTCCAGTACATAATCAGTCAGAAAAAGCATCACATGTATGGTATCCCCACACTCAGGAGTGGCAGAATGTGTCTCAATGCCTCAAATACCTTGGGGTGGTCATTTTGGGGTTATCTTGGCACTCCATGGCCTCCTCCAAAATGTAATAGGTAATCACAAAATGCATAATTTATGCTCCTTGCAAGCCTAAAGGTGCTCCTTGGATTTTGGGTCCCACTCTTTGCCGCTAGGCTCCTAAAAAGTCTCAAACATTTGGTATTCCTGTACTCAGGAGTAGTAGAAGAATGTGCTTTGGGGTGTAATTCTAAGTATGCTTGGTAGAAATACAGTATATTAATAATTCAAACCTTTGTGTACAAAAACATAATGTGGCAAGTTTGCGGGTGTGTTTTTTTTTTTTTTTTTTTTAATTGCACTCCAGAGCCTAAAAACACATAATTGGTAGTCAGGAAATTAGATATACATACATTATACAATTTTCTTACAATTTTCTGTGAAATGTTCTTTAGATTTACCTTCATCTATGTAGTACAAAGGCCTGCCTTATAGGATACAATTGAAAGTGTTGTTTAGTTTTGACCTCCTATTATACGGTTTTTGGTAAACCTAACAGAAAATTGTACAAGAAAATTGAACATGTATGGCCAGCCTAAGTTATGCCCCTTAAAAGCTTGAAGGTGCAGCTTGGAGTTTGGGTCCTATTATGCTAGGCTGCAAACGTTTCTCAGATATGTTGTATCCCCATACTCAGGAGTAATAGCAGAATGTGTTTTTGGGTGTAATATATCTTTTTTATTCTCCATTGTGGTAAAAATTTGAATAATGGAAGGTGCACACAAACTCCCCCCCCAGGTCTTTTAGACCCCAGATCTCTCCATAAAGAAGACTTGTCATGTTGTATTGTTATCGCAAGGGATGTTTGCATTCCTTGCCATAGCAATAAAAGTAACCACAATTTTTTTTTTTTAAAGGGACAGTGTAAAAATTTTTAAAAAATGTAATAAAAAAAATACATTTTAAGTACCCCCTGTCCCAGTGTGCTTGTGTGCAGTAATAAACTCAAATGTAGATCACACCCAAATATGCAAACAATGTTTGCACCACACATGTGAGTTATTGCTGCAAACGTTAGAGCGAGAGCAATAATTCTAGCACTAGACCTCCTCTGTAATGCTTAACTGGTAACCTGTAGACATTTTTAAAGCGTCGCCTATGGAGTTTTTTATGTACCGTAGTTTGACGCCATTCCACAAACGCGCTCAATTTGAAAGCATGACATGTTAGGTATCTATTTACTCGCCGTAACATCCTATTTCAAATTCTACAAAAAAAAGTGTAATATATGATAATTTTTGTTTGTTTATTCATTAAAGTGTATTTTTTCCAAAAAAATTGCATTTAAAAAAAACCGCTGTGCAAATACCATCTAACATAAAAAAAATTGCAACAAACGGCAAGTAATTTTCTAGCAAAAAATACAGATTTTTACTTGTCAACAACAAATGTCAGAAAAAGGCCTGGCCCTTTTAATAGTTAATTCCATCTCCAATTGTCTTAAAATTAGATTGTTTATTTTAATAATGATATTGAAGACTAAAAGAGGAACCAAAGTCCACAATTTTTTTTTTTTTTTTTGCTCTATATAAGTGTTTTGTCTGGGGTTTTTTTTATTTATTCCTTTTTTTTTTTTTCTTGTTCCTGTTTTAAAAAATAAATCCTTACATTTTGTATGGGTTCATGTTTCCTCATGGCTTTATTTCTCAATAAGTGTAGACACGCACCTGCTGGCTGAAGTGCGTTGGTGTCAATGAGACCCCTGTATTCTAATATGTGTGTCTTTTGTTTGCCTGTCATTCTTGGATTACTTTTTCATGAAAGCAGAAGGCATGCCTGTGTGTCAAGCCCCCTTCATTTAGCAGGCAGATACCATTTTACCTTTTGGACCATCTGTTACATAGGTGTTATTCTATTTATTAACTGAGTCTTGCCCGCTGTTTAAAATTGCTTTAATTCTTAATGACACCCCGACACATATGAAAGTTCAGAGCTCTCTGAATGTACGCAGCTGATTAGCAGGTCCCGGCCATGAATCATTGGCATGCGGGCGCTCTAAACCCGGAAGTAGGCAGCGATGTACGGGTATGTCTCTTTGCCTTCAGTGGCCGCTTGTCTGCAGTACATTGTAGGCGGGGAGCTGTTAAATTGGAACCCGGGGCAAAATGATAATTACCTATATGATGTAGTTTGTCAGTAGCATTAAAGCCCCATTAGGGGCAAAATATAAACCTCCTACCCCACCCCCTTCTCATCCAGTCTGCAAGTGTGTTTATTTATTTTTTTGTCTTACCGGGTGACGTTACTGAAACCCACAGCTGTAAAATCAGTCTATATATGCAGTAAAGCATGCTTGTTATACTCGCTGTAGAACCTGAGGGGTTAATCTTGCGCATTGTGTAAAAAGGCTGTTTGATCCTGTCTTCTCTGATCCTCTCCTTCTTCCACTGTCCCTAATCCATGTCTTAATAGTACAGAGCCTTGAGGGCACTCTGCACATGCTCAGTTTGGTGTGTATTGCTAGAGAGTTGTTTTTTTTTTTTTTTTGGAGGGTGCATGTAATTAGTACAGGGCCAATCAGCACTTTCCAGACAGAGGGTCAGGGTGATACAACCTCATAGACAGTCGGAGGAGAATGAAAACTCTTTCTATAAGCTTCAAACAGTGCTCAGCCAGATGATAAAAGTCGCAAGACTGCTATATACTGCTGATGAGAAAAGGTATTTAGCAGTTTATATTTACAAGATAATTACATTTCCATGTTCTGTGTACTGTGGGAGACCAGATATAGTGAATGCAGGGTCCTTTAACTTAGAGATGGACTTTAATCCAGCAGTATTTGTTTCCTCCAGTACCCTTGTGACCATGCTTTTACAGTATTTGGAGTTGGTGGTGTTCCTATTACCTACTGTATTTTAGTGCCCCCAACGTATGGCATATATCAGCAGCAGGAAGAGGATTTACACACACAATTGTTGCACTAATTCTTGGTTGTCTAAACTAAAAGCAGATTAATGGCCATACCCACAGAAGATTTCAAACAGTTATAACCAGCTTTCAATCAAAATGACCATAAATTGCTGAAAATTGTCATGAGTATGGCCAGTAGAAGAGCTATTTTTTACAAACCCTGATTCCAAAAAAGTTGGGACACTGTACAAATTGTGAATTAAAATGCAATGATGTGGAAGTTTCAAATTTCAATATTTTCTTCAGAATACAACATAGATGACATATCAAATGTTTAAACTGAGAAAATGTATAATTTTAAGGGAAAAATAAGTTGATTTAAAATTTTTTGGCATCAACACATCTCAAAAAAGTTGGGACAAGGCCATGTTTACCACTGTGTGGCCTCCCCTCTTCTTTTTATAACAGTCTGCAAACTTCTGGGGACTGAGGAGAAAAGTTGTTCAAGTTTAGGATTAGGAATGTTGTCCCATTCTTGTCTAATACAGGCTTCTAGTTGCTCAACTGTCTTAGGTCTTCTTTGTCGCATCTTCCTCTTTATGATGTGCCAAATGTTTCCTATGGGTGAAAGATCTGGACTGCAGGCTGGCCATTTCAGTACCCGGATCCTTCTTCTAGGCAGCCATGATGTTGTAATTGATGCAGTATGTTGTCTGGCATTGTCATGTTGGAAAATGCAAGGTCTTCCCTGAAAGAGACGACGTCTGGATGGGAGCATATGTTGTTCTAGAACTTGGATATACCTTTCAGCATTGATGGTGCCTTTCCAGATATGTAAGCTGCCCATGCCACACGCACTCATGCAACCCCATACCATCAGAGATGCAGGCTTCTGAACTGAGCGCTGATAACAACTTGGGTTGTCCTTGTCCTCTTTAGTCCGGATGAGATGGCGTCCCAGTTTTCCAAAAAGAACTTCAAATTTTGATTTGTCTGACCACAGAACAGTTTTCCACTTTGCCACAGTCCATTTTAAATGAGCCTTGGCCCAGAGAAAATGCCTGCGCTTCTGGATCATGTTTAGATTTGGCTTCTTTTTTGGCCTATAGAGTTTTAGCCGGCAACGGCGAATGGCACGGTGAATTGTGTTCACCGACAATGTTTTCTAGAAGTATTCCTGAGCCCATGTTGTGATTTCCATTACAGTAGCATTCCTGTATGTGATGCAGTGCCGTGTAAGGGCCTGAAGATCACGGGCATCCAGTATGGTTTTCCGGCCTTGACACTTACGCACAGAGATTGTTCCAGATTCTCCGAATCTTTGGATGATATTATGCCCTGTAGATGATGATAACTTCAAACTCTTTGCAATTTTTCTCTGAGAAACTCCTTGCTGATATTGCTCCACTATTTTTTGCCGCAGCATTGGGGGAATTGGTGATCCTCTGCGCATCTTGACTTCTGAGAGACACTGCCACTCTCAGAGGCTCTTTTTATACCCAATCATGTTGCCAATTGACCTAATAAGTTGCAAATTGGTCCTCTCGCTGTTCCTTATATGTACATTTAACTTTTCCGGCCTCTTATTGCTACCTGTCCCAACTTTTTTGCAATGTGTAGCTCGCATGAAATCCAAAATGAGCCAATATTTGGCATGACATTTCAAAATGTCTCACTTTCAACATTTGATATGTTATCTATATTATATTGTGAATAAAATGTAAGTTTATGAGATTTGTAAATTATTTAATTTAAATTAATTTAAATCCTTTTTTACTCACAATTTGTACAGTGTCCCAACTTTTTTGGAATTGGGTTTGTACTTTAGAAGTGTTCCCTTATAAGAACTTGCAGCATTAGAAAAAATTATTGCCTGTGCACCTTTTTGTTTTGTTCTGTAAAAGGTTTCCTTCCGTAATGATGCATAGAGTGCCCTGACCTTATGCACCCAATCAGATTTTCCCTTTATTGAATTCAAAAGAACTTTAGAGTATGTGAGTGGCTGCTGCACTTTCAGGCTCAACTCCAGTGCTTATCCCCCCACCTCTCACTGTTGTGGTGGAAAAGGAGCAGTGTGGGGCAGTTCTTGATCGGAGGTAAGTAGTGCAGCAATAGCTGCCAATTTAGGCTTTAATTACAGTAATTGCTGTTTGCATCACTGTAATTAAATATCTTGTATATCTTTTAAATAGTCCTTTTTTTATTTTTGGAGCTTTTTAGATATAGAAAGGTATTTGCAATTATTATTTATTGTAGTTATTAGTGTAGCAATGTTTCCAGGCCTTGGGCCTGAGGTGGGTCTGCCATTAGCACCGGTAACACTCCCAACACATTTAAGTTGTGAACCCAGGTGTGAGAACTGAGACAATGACCATTCTGGCATCTTTGGTTTGTTTATTGTATATTGGGGATGGGAGAAGGGAATGAGTGGGATACTCCTCTGGCTCAACTAGGTTTGACGAGGACACTGTACAGATAAAAAATGCCCATTGGCGCTGTATCGATGCCAGCTGAATGCCGACTAGCGCTTCCTGGTGCTCAAAGATACTGTGAATACTGAACTTGTGCTAGAACTTCGACTTTAACTTGTTCGTTAACTCAGAAGATCCAGGACTGTAGAACACTTGACTCTTGACACCCGATGTAGCTCAAAAGTCACTGAACAGCTCCCTCCAGCCCTTCACTGACTGAGGTAGCTCATTGTCATTGCTTGTGCTGCTGCAACTCTTAACTCTGTCCACTGCACACTGTACACTGACTCTTCAGGGCCCAACCTCTGCTACCCCCATTACACTTCAGGGTCCTCTGACTAGGTACCCCCTCTAACACTTCAGGGTCCTCTGACTAGGCACCCCCGTTAATCTGCCTTCTGGGGTAGATACAGGCCTGAGTGTGTCTCTGGTTGGGTTTCCTCCACTGCCCAATGAGAACCCTCTCATGAAGCCAGTGGGGAGACTCCCCTCTCATGCAGACACACCTGGGAGACATTACAGCCAGCTGAAATCATGGCCCTGCTGTTAGGCAGCCAAGGCCCACTATACTTTTACCTAGCACCTACCTGTAGGGTGCTACATCATTTATTTATTTTCCATGGAAATTCACATAAATGCAACCTGATGGCTGTACCTGCAGATAAGACTAGGTCAACAGTAATGTGCAGTTTCTTCAAATAACTGTAACTGTGTTTTGTTTTCAAGCTTCTGTTGCTGACGAAGAAAAGGGTATAATTCCACGTGCCATCCAAGAGCTCTTCCAGATAATCTCTGAAAACCACAACACTGACTTTAACATTACAGTGTCTTATATTGAAGTTTACAAGGAAGATCTGCGGGACCTTCTGGAACTTGAAACGAATGTAAAAGATATTCACATTAGGGAAGATGAGAAGGGAAACACAGGTACTTATATTAATAAACCAAAGTCAGATTGATGTTTAATATATTAGTATATTTGTTGTTTTACCTGTGGCTTCATTAATTTACATGTTACAAATTCCAACTATTGTGCTTTCATTAAAAAGGTATAGTGCTAGATGAAATATTGTGGTAAACAACATACAGCAAATGATAAACACTTATATTTTAGGCCCTTTTCAGATGGAGCGATCTGTACAAGTGGAATCCGCCTGCTCAGTGGGGGATTTCTCCGCTGATCCCTGCTGAGCAGGTGGATGACAGGTCCGTGTCTGATATGCAGGGCGGACACGGACACATCACACTTTTCTCTGAGGCAGTCAGATGGAAAGAGACTGCATGTCCGTGCAGGCTCTGCTTTCCCATCTGTGGGCCCGGACCTGGCATAGCGGGTGTCGCCTGGGTAGAGGGGAGGGAGGAGAACGGACACACAGTTTTTGACCCGGAAGTGACATGTGACGTACACATCAAGGCTCTGGGAAGAATGTAATGCACTGCAATGTGCATTGCATTACATTCACTGGAGCACAGAGGAGACATGCAGGGCCTTTTAGACCCTCGACCTCTCATTAAAGAGAACCTTTCACCAAAAAATCATCACATAGGGAACTTTTTGTCCCGTGATGGGGGAAAAATAGAAAATTTTAATTGTAAAAATTTAGTTACAGCTAAGCATATAAAATCCCCTCACCCCCCCCCCCCCCACATATACACACGTAAAAATGTAAATGCATGTGGCGGGGGGAACCTATGACTGAAAACCATTGATTGCGATACACATGTTACATATCGCCGTGCATGTCAGAATGAGATCATTAATTCTATCACGAGACCTCCTTTGTACTGCTAAACAGATAATCTATAAGGGGTTTTTAAGAGCTGCCTATGGAAAGTATAGGGTACTGACATGTTTGACATGTTGAGTATCTATTTACTTTTGCAACCTTGGCTTTTATATTTTACCAAAAATAGGTAATTTATTGCGTTTTTGTGCCCCCTAAAATAAAACTTTTGTGGTGTGTGTTTTTATACAGAATTTTTTTTTTTATAGACCTTAGCGGTAATATAATGTGACCTAAAAAAAAAAAATTGGAACTACCCGTCCCTGCTGAAGAAAAGCAGGCCCAAACCATGATGCTGCCACCACCATGTTTGACAGTGGGGATGGTGTGTTCAGGGTGATGAGAGCTGTGTTGCTTTTACGCCAAACATAACGTTTTGCATTGTTGCCAAAAGTTCGATTTTGGTTTCTTCTGACCAGAGCACCTTCTTCCACATGTTTGGTGTGGAAATGGCTTTATTCTTGCCACTCTTCCATAAAGGCCAGATTTGTGCAGTATACGACTGATTGTTGTCCTATGGACAGAGTCTCCCACCTCAGCTGTAGATCTCTGCAGTTCATCCAGAGTGATCATGGGCCTCTTGGCTGCATCTGTGATCAGTCTTCTCCTTGTATGAGCTGAAAGTTTAGAGGGACGGCCAGGTCTTCGTAGATTTGCAGTGGTCTGATACTCCTTCCATTTCAATATTATCACTGGCACAGTGCTCCTTTGGATGTTTAAAGCTTGGGAAATCTTTTTGTATCCAAATCCGGCTCTAAACTTCTCCACAACAGTATCTCGGACCTGCCTGGTGTGTTCCTTGTTCTTCATGATGCTCTCTGCGCTTTAAACGGACCTCTGAGACTATCAGAGTGCAGGTGCATTTATACAGTGACTTGATTACACACAGGTGGATTCTATTTATCATCATTAGTAATTTAGGTCAACATTGGATCATTCAGAGATCCTCACTGAACTTCTGGAGAGAGTTTGCTGCACTGAAAGTAAAGGGGCTGAATAATTTTGCACGCCCACTTTTTCAGTTTTTTATTTGTTAACAAAGTTTGAAATATCCAATAAATTTCGTTCCACTTCATGATTGTGTCCCACTTGTTGTTGATTCTTCACAATAAATTACAGTTTTATATCTTTATGTTTGAAGCCTGAAATGTGGAAAAAGGTTGCAAAGTTCAAGGGGGCCGAATACTATTGCAAGGCACTGTGTGTGTGTATATGTATATATATATATATATATATATATATATATATATATATATATATATATATATATACCATAGTTTGTGGACTTAATACGTTTCCTACAGGCTAAATAATATACACTGATTTGGGTTATTTTCACCAAAGAAATGTTCTCAGAATACATTTTGGGCTACATTTTTTAAAAACAATTATTTTTTAATTGCAAAATTTTTTAACCGAAACTAAGAAAAACTTTTGGTCTTTTTTTCATTTATTTGGCAAAAAATTTATAAAACCAAGTGGTGATTAACTTGGTTTTTTATTGTTTGCTAAATAAACTAAAAAAAGACCTAAAATTGTGAAAAAATTCTTTGTTTCTGTTATCACATTTTGCAAATAAATAATTGTTCTTCATAAATTTCGACCAAAATGTGTTCAGCTACATTTCTACAATCTATGGTGTGTATCTGAAAATTGATCGATCCTGATGTACAATACCGACAGCCATGCTCATTTCTTGAGGCCCAAAAATGTATGCATTTAGTAAGAGGCATGGCAAGTTTTTTTTTTTTTTTTTTTTTGAAGATATAAATTTGTCTTAAATTTTTTTTTCTTACATACTGTCACCAATACAGTACAGGGTCATAGAACTGATGCGGTGGTGATTAGTGACACTAACTGGGAACAGTACAAAAAAAAATAATACATTTTATTTTCAGTTTTTATGAATTTCTTTTTACATACTTTGACAAGAGCAATATAATGTACTAAGTAACATTGTACCACTCTAGGGAAGTGATCAAGGGATTTTTTTTTTTCTTTTTACACATTGTGTGTCTGGACAGCAAGTGGTTAAAACAAAAAAAAAAAAAAAGGAGAGGGCATGTGAATGGTGCCAGAATAAATACAATGACAACTCGCTAGGTTGTTTTGTAAAGCATACAGTGCATGAACTATAACAAACACGAAAGAAAAAAAGTGGAATAAATAGCACACCAGTCAGGTGAAGTAAGGAAAATTGTCTCTAATAAAATACATTAAAAATGTACTCCCATTTGTCCTACGATTGAAGTGTTTATCTCTGACTCAGCTGCAGTCTTTTGTACCAAGGGATCCACTCACCATCGAAAGTGCTGGGGTTTCAGCTGAATGAATATACAGTGTGTGTGTGTGTGTGTGTGTATATATGTATGTGTGTGTGTATATATATATATATATAAAAGAAAAAATACATTCTAGTATTATAAATCTAAAACACAGAGTTGCATTTTACAAGTAAATTTTAACTATATATGCAGAAAATATTTAAAATCACTATTATTCATTCAAACAAAGGAACAAGATGTAAAATGATTACAAGACATATATATAATACTGTAGAGCGACTATTATTTGTAGAATAGTTATAGTTGATGAGTCTAAGCTATGCATATGGTCACTGAATACCTGCTGTGGTTCAAACTGAATAGGCAATCTGACTTTTTGGGAAACCGGTTTTCAGAGTACATCAGAATGTACTCTAAGCCAGTAGAGGCTGTGTGCAATATTGCTGATAACAAGAAATGCCCACTGCATTTTTTAGAGGATTTTGGGACAAATACAAATGTACATTTTTTTTTTTTTGTTGTTTAGTGAAGTGTAGTAGAATTGTAATGTTTAAAAAAAAAAAAAACTACTTAGGGCTCTTTCACACGGGCGGTCCGATCAGATCCGCCTGTCATTTTTTTAGGCGGATCTGATCGGATCCTCCATGCAGCTCTATGGGGCAGCGGGTGTCAGCGGAGACACTTCCGCTGACACCCGCTGCCATCCGCATCCGATCCTGTGCTGAAATCTGGACGGATGGAAACCCTATTTTTCCATCCGTTCAGTAATCGGAGCGGAGCGGATCTGTTGAGAGCAGACAAGCGGTCCGCTCTCATCCGATCCCCCATAGAGGGCAGCGGGTGCTGAGACACCTCCCTCTCCGCTCTGCAAGCGGAGACGGAGCTGTCATCCGCCCGGCTCAGTGGGGATCGCGGATCGATCCCCGCTGAGCAACACGGATCCGCCTACGGAGGCGGACCGTGTGAAAGAGCCCTTAGAATATTTTTTCTGCTTATAGTTACATTTTTATCATAACTGGAGATATCCGTTAAATCCTCTGAGAAATATACATAGCCGCAGGTCATAGATTCCTCTGTGAGGCATGAGATGCCAAACCTCAAACTCTGTTTTTTGAGTTTTAAAGTGATTCTAAAGGCATATTGTTTTTTTAATTAAAATAAAAAGCGGTTATATTTATCTGATCTGTGCAAAGGTATCGTACAGAGTGGCTACTTATCTCCTCTTCTGGAGTCTTTCTTTTCCTTTGTGTGCTTTTGGGGTACACGTGCAGGCACGCTCCGGAGCCGGCCTTTCTACATCCATAGATGCACACTTCTCACTCCCTCCTCACAGGATTTGTCTGACAGCAATGGGAGCTATTGATTTCGGCTGCTGCCTGTGTGTCCTGTGAGAAGTGTAAGCGAGGAGAGCGGGGTGCTGTACTTGGGCACAAAGCTGGATCGAAAGAGGACTCCGGGATCTGTTTAGGGAGGTGGGGGGGGGGTGTAAAGATACTGGAAGGTTTTTGTTTTTTTGAAAGGGTAGGTTTAACTTTAAGAACACAATACATGTTCCACCCGTTTCCCAATGCTGCAGCCACTGCCCATTACCCACCACTGGCAGCAGTACGGTAAGAAGTTTTCTGTACTAGCTGTCACTTTTTAAAATCTGCACCGCCAGGCATCTGTGTCATTCATTCACACCGCTCTGTGTGCATGAACTACAAGCCTCGATATCCTTTGCGTTTGTCGGCTTGTAGTTCCCAATGAACTACCACAGCTGTGTTGAGCGCCGTGGTAGTTAATTGTATCTGCCTGCCAGTACAGGATACACGGGTACACAGACCGTTCTGAAGGAGACCTGCATGGCACCAGCGATTTGATGTAGTCTGGTGATATGAGGAAGTTCCCTTTTCAGTAAGGAAATGTTTAGTACAAGAAACAGCACAAAGAATATCCAGCTTTAGGGTCAAGCCAGATTATTGCTATGCAAATAATCAATGAAGTTTAAAATAAAACAACTCAAAACCCAGGTTCAAGCGACACAAAGTTTTACGTACATGAGTAAACCATGAAAAGGCATTGCCGCACAAATAAGCTTGTGCTGCAGCAATGATAATTTGTGAGCTAATTTACAATTTGACAATGTAAGAAAATGTAGAAAATAAGGCAGAATGACATTCAGTGAGGATCTAGAAAGTGTATGCAATGCCTTAAAGTATTCAAACCCCTTGACATTTTTCACATTTTGTCATGTTACAACCAAAAACGTAATTGTATTTTATTGGGATTTTATGTGATAGACCAACACAAAGTGGCACATAATTTGGAGTGGTAGGAAAATGCTAAATAGTTTTCAAATTTTTTTACAAATAAATATCTGAAAAGTGTGCCGTGCATTTGTATTCAGCCCCCCTGAGTCAATACAAAAACTACCTTTCGCTGCAATTACAGCTGAAAGTCTTTTTGGGTTTGTCTCTACCAGCTTTGCACAACTAGAGAGAGACATTTTTGCTCATTCTTCTTTGTAAAATAGCTGAAGCTCTGTCAGATTGGATGGAGAGCGTCTGTGAACCGCAATTTTCAAGTCTTGCCGCAAATTCTCAATTAAATTTAGGTCTGAACTTTGACTGGGCCATTCTAACACATAAATATGCTTTGATATAAACCATTCCATTGTAGCTCTGGCTTTATGTTTAGAGTCGTTGTCCTGCTGGAAGGTGAACCTCTGCAGTCTCTTAAGTATTTTGTAGACTCTAACAGGTTTTCTTCTAAGATTGCCCTGTATTTGGCTCCATCCATCCTCCTATCAACTCTGACCAGCTTCCCTGTCCCTGCTGAAGAAAAAGCAGGCCCACAACATGATGTTTCCACCACCATGTTTCACAGGGATGGTGTGTTCAGGGTGATGTGCAATGTTAGTTTTTCGCCACACATAGCGTTTTGCTAAGGGTCAAAAAGATTCAATTTTGGTCTCCTCTGCCCAGAGCACCTTCTTCCACATGTTTCCTGTGTCCCCCACATGGCTTCCCGCAAACTGCAAATGGGACTTCTTAAGGCTTTCTTTCAAAAAATGGCTTTCTTCTTGCCACTCTTCCATAAAGGCCAGATTTGTGGAGTGCACGACTAATAGTTGTCCTGTGGACAGATTCTCCCACCTGAGCTGTGGATCTCTGCAGCTCCTCCAGAGTTACCATGGGCCTCTTGGCTGCTAGTCTGATTAATGCCTGGTCTGTCAGTTTAGGTGGACAGCCATGCCTTGGTGGGTTTGCAGTTGTGCCATACTCTTTCCATTTTTGGATGATAGATTGAATAGTGCTCCGTGAGATGTTCATAGCTTGGGATATTTTTTTTATTATTATTATACAGGATTTATATAGTGCAAACAGTTTACGCAGCTCTTTACAACTTGAGCGTAAACAGTACATCTACAATACACTTTAATACAGTAGGAATCGGAAGGCCCTGCTCATATAACCTAACCCTGCTTTAAACTTCTCCACAACGTTATCCATGACCTGTCTGGTGTGTTCCTTGGTCTTCATGATGCTGTTTTCTCATTAAGGTTCTCTAACAAGCCCCTGAGGGCTTCACAGAACAGCTGTATTTATACTGAGATTAAATTGTATTACATACATGGACTCTATTTACTAATTAGGTGACTTCTGAGGCAATTGGTTCCACTAGAATTTAGTTAGAGATATCAGAGTAAAGGGGCTGAATACAAATGCACGCCACACTTTTTAGATACTTTATTTATAAAAATATTTTGAGAACCATTTATCATTTTCCTTTCACTTCAAATTATGTGCCACTTTGTGTTAGTCTATCACATAAAATACATTTACGTTTTTGGTTGTAACTTGACAAAATTTGGAAAATTTCAAGGGGTATGAATAGTTTTTCCATGCACAGTATTCAGTGGAAAAAAGACTTGTTGGGAGTCCTGCAACTGGATGTCACCGATAGTGGACACCATGTTTGAGGCAGTCGGCCAATCCCTAATCATTTTATTTTATTACTTACATTTTGTTTGCATGTACAGTAAAGGCTTTTATTCAATTAAACAAAAAGGGTATGCTCAATGGACACTCACAGATCATATTTTGCTTTTACTTTTGTCTGTGCTAAACTGCTAAAACCGACCTATAGTTCTGTAGGCTCTTGTATGTCATTGTTTGTTTTTGTTTTTTTCTTACCTGGTTCATTTAGAAAAACCTACTCTAGTCCTAATATCAATTTATCTCACGTATGTGCATATATCTGATTAACATCTGATTAACATTATTTTATTTTGGGCTTTCAAGTTATCATCGGTGCCAAGGAAAGCCAAGTAGAAAGTGCAGATGAAGTTATGAGTCTTCTAGAATCTGGAAGTGCAGCACGGCACACTAGTACCACGCAAATGAATGAACACTCCAGTCGTTCCCATGCAATCTTTACAATTACCATATGCCAGCAAAGGGACAAAAACATCAGTGCTGCTGAAAGTACTACTGCAAGGTCAGTTCAGATGATCACATCAAAATTTCATTTTGTGGACTTAGCAGGCTCAGAAAGAGTGACCAAAACTGGAAACACTGGAGAGCGATTTAAAGAGTCAATCCAGATAAACAGCGGTTTGCTTGCCCTGGGTAATGTAATAAGTGCATTGGCTGATCCCAAAAGAAAAATTACACATGTGCCTTACAGAGATGCTAAGATTACTCGCATTCTTAAAGACTCCTTAGGTGGAAATGCCAAAACGGTCATGATTACATGCATTAGTCCTTCTACATCAAACTTCGATGAGTCTTTAAATTCTCTTAAGTATGCCAACCGTGCTAGAAATATAAAAAACAAACCAATAGTAAATTATAACCCAGACTGGGACAGAATGGATGAAATGGAACTGGAAATTAAGGCACTTAGGGAAGCTTTACAGAACCAGCAGAGCAGCAGGGTAAGTCGAATATGCCAAGTGTCTCAAGACTGGGGCCAAGAAAAGAGCAAGATTCGAGCTCTAGAAGAACAACTTGCACAATTTCAACTGGAGTGTTACAACCACAGACACTGTACAGAGGAAGCTTTATCTTTATTCCATGAATTTAAGGTCATGTCTGGCCTTACGAAATCACAAAAGAATCGACTCGAGAGCTGGCTGGTTATGGCAGAGGAGCTAAGAAGTGAAACAGCCTCTATTCCTGGAACTGATGATGCAATCGCCAGTGGCAGAGAGGAACCACATCATATCACCATACTACAGCTTAAAAGGGAGCTAAAGAAATGCCAGGTATATAGCTTTTTTTTTATTATTATAGATTTGAAACACAGAGATATATTCTTATAAATATTCACTGACCTTTTTGGCAGAATTTTCCAAATGCATATACATCAACATTCACTACACATTTCCTATACTTCTAAAGCAGCAAATACACATTCAGTGAAAGTGGTAGTCATTTATTCTTGGCAAATCATTTTAAGAAGCTGCTTATAGTTCCACTGGCAAATGTGCAGGATGAACCTTTTTCATTGTTGTGAAAAAAATGTTTTTGCAGGGTCAGTGTTAATTTATTTTTAATAAAGATGTGTAAAAACGTTTTGCCTCTATGGGCAGTTACTCCAATTTGATTTAAAAAAAAAAACAATTTGCTACCTCCACATGGCAAACATACAGATTTTGGGGCCTCCACACTGCAAGGGTTAAAAGCTTATTGGGCTACAGGTTTTGGCATAAGGCCCTTTTCAGACAAAGCGGAATCCATCCCAAGCAGATCCGCCTGCTCAGCTGGGGATTTCTCCACTGATTCCCGCTGAGCAGGCGGATGATAGAGTGGACACAGACACCGCCTGCTGTTCTCTATGGGGCGTTTGGATGGAAATGGACCACCTGTCCGTTTCCATCCAGTTGTCATCCAATCTGATCCGCTGGACTTTTTTTTTAGCAGACCGGATTGGAAGCCGGTGGGTGACAGTGGACACATGCCTGCTGACATCCTCCGCCCCATAGAGAACAATGGGTAGTCTGATCGGGTCTGCCTGAAAAATGGACATGCGGACCCGATCAGCTGCTGATTTTAAAGGGGCCTAAGGAGAAATAACTACCTTTTTCCACACTCCAGCAGGCCACTTAAAACAATGCAACTGGGTTGCTGGAGCCTCCTCCTTAAGCCACATGGCTGCAGTCACATGCTTGTCCCCTCCACTTAAAGTGCATGGTGAATAGCTCTGGTTTGTACTTAAAGAAATCAAGGGGCAAGCCACAGGCCAGAGCTTCTGAAAGAGGAGAGTTGCACCAGAGCAGGGGTTAGGATAAGTAATGCTGCTTCTCATTCTATCCCCTAGATGTAATGAGCATTTAACCCTTGCAGTTTTGGGGGGACATTTTAGGGGTAGATTTTGACCAATTGCCGGAGTTCGGTTTTAAAAGTGTGCATTGCATATAACATTTGCCCTGTTATGAATAGGGCAAATGTTACAGTAGGCTAATTTTCCATGTTGAAGAATGATGGTAAAGTGTTTTTTCATGTAAAATATTGCAGCGAATGTTCTCTATATAAAGTTTACAGAGCCTCTAACTGCTGTTTCCCTGGTGTGTTTTACAGAAATAAAATGTGATTTAAAAAAATTCTGGAAAAGCATCCCTTAGCATCTAAGACAGGCATGTCCAACCTGCGGCCCGGGGGCCACATGCGGCCCGGAACCCCAGGCAATGCGACCCACTGCCCCCTGACAATTATTTTTTTGC
Source organism: Pelophylax lessonae (assembly GCF_965119305.1). Taxonomy (NCBI): domain Eukaryota; kingdom Metazoa; phylum Chordata; class Amphibia; order Anura; family Ranidae; genus Pelophylax; species Pelophylax lessonae. The sequence continues at coordinate 352,978,385 of NC_138768.1, forward strand.
TGGGGAGGAAGGAAGTCGGGTTGGGGGCATGGCCACAGCGGCTTCCAACTAATGGTAGGCAAAGGCTGCCTCGGAGGGGGGGGAAGGGGAGCATGTGCAGTGTTTCTGACTCCTACCACCATTACCACTTCAAATCACTGAAGTGGTCATGGTGGTTAGAGTGTTCCTTTAATATCTCTCAGAAGAAGTAAACCTCTGTATACTGATTCCATTTCATTTAATCATCCTCTAGTTGTGTTAAATTAGTGCGGGGGGTGCGCCGGTGCGGGAAGGGTTATATACCTTAACTATAGTATATATTTTATATGCGGCCCAAGAAAATTTCTCTACACTCAATGTGGCCCAGAGAAGCCAAAAGGTTGGACACCCATGATCTAAGATCTATATAACATAACACAAGTTCAAATAAAACTTATGATGTAGAAAAACGTTACTGTAGAAGTGTTGTACAATACAAAATTGACTTATATTGGATCAAAATTTTACATGTTCAATTTCAGACATTTTTGCATTAAAAATTCTCTAGACCTGGCTTTTTGCTTTTTTTTTTAAATTGTGTATCCATATCTCCCCTTGAGCTGCCTGTGTTATGATATAATATCATACTGTACTGTTATGTATGCTTAATTTTCTAGCACTTTGTGAGCATTGACAGATGTTTCTATCCACTCAAGTATAATCTTAAGAAAGCCTTATTATATTCTGAATTAGAGGTTTCTAAGCAACTGCTTAGAGTCTTTTGTTCTGTTTCTGAAGATACATTGTCCCTGGTAAATAGAAGGCTGTACCTGCAGTTAGGCAGTTTCTAGTTATATGGGGTACCCGGCTGAATGTTTGCTACATTGTGGCTGGAGCAAACCCTGCATGTTTCTCAAATTCATAGGTACTTGGAGATGTATAAATATCCTGTTTATGGCAAAATGATAATGCCAAGGGAGTATTTAGTGAATAACATTGCAAAGTGTCTATAATTTGGCACAGTATAACAATTTAGTTTTGAGTAGGAATGTACCAAAAATGCACTTAACATTTTTTCTCTATCGCTCATTGACAGACGTAGTCTTCTTGATTCTCAAGAGCTGGGTTATGTTGTCTCCGCAGGAGTAGGACTAGGCAGAATGACAAAACGTTCTGGCTCCACCCTAGGGGGCAGTCCCTGAGGGTATATCCTCCCTCTCTCTGCTACAGGGAATCAGTTTTTTTCTGTCTAGTCAGGAGTAAGGACCTAAGTTCCTTGCTGGGATCTTTTGGTCCTGGCAAGACTTTTTTTCTTTAAGAAAAAGACATTTTTTAGGTAGTTTTCTCCAGTGTGTTTTTCCTGTGAGATCTTCAAGCAAAAATGCCGGACTGGGCGACACTTGTGGTCACCCCAGCCGGCCTACGAGCGCGTGCAGACCAGGCATTGCGCTTGGTCGGCCGCGACATATTCAAGTAAGTATGCGGGGCCGGGCGACGGGCTGGATGTGAGATCCAGTGGTCACCCCGGTCTCTGCCTAAAAGCGCGTGCAGACCAGTGCGCTGAGTCGGCCGCGACGGAGTCCCAGTAAAGGGACTGACTTTGCGAGTTAAAAGCTCGCTTGGACGCCAGGACCAGAGAGTCGAGGCGTCCACAAACCCCCACCTCGGTGGAGAGGGTATTATGAAGAGAGGGTGCCTGTCGGTTCGGTATGGTGAGTAAAACGTTCCCTTTTTTCCTCATTTATGAGGCAGTATATATTATGGGCCCCTCCATATATGGTCAGTATATATCTGACACTTACAAGTCCCCCTTGTAATACAGCATGTGTTTGTGGGAAGTGGACTTGGTTCAAGAGCTAACACTCTACCCAGCAGACTGTAACATTACAGCAAACATAGGAGGTATAATCCTACCTTATGTGCAGTGTATCTCTGTAGATCCATATGTCACCTCTCAGCAGAGTGCAGGTGGATGTGCTGGGAAGACGATATCGGCGGTCCGCCGCCATTTTGCCGTAGACCGAATGCATGTATGTCCTCAGGTCACGCCGGCCGCCATGTTTTTGGAGTCTTATGTCTCTTCTATGGGGGCGGCCATGTTTTGTGAGCCCAGCTTCCTCGTGGAGGGCTGGGAACGCCGGAAGGCGTATACAGGGGGCGGAGCCACGCCTTCTGCCCGGGAAAAAGCAAACAGCTCCTTCCAGTCTGTGTAAGACAGACGCTGGCTGCAGTTTGTTGGAAACTGCACTGCATCGGCTGGTGAGCCTTGGGGGTCCCTCTCTCTCTCTCTGGGATCGAGAAGCAGGTACTCTGAGGGGCGCTATTGCGCTAGGGGGAGACACACAAAAAAAAAAAAAAAAAAGAGCTTTTTGTTTATTGCTGGCAAAAGTGTCCTGTATTAACATGGACCCTGCCACTCATGTATCTCCTCCGGATCCCCTCGAGGGGTCTGCGGGATCCTCCAGCACCCCATTGACAATTGAATCTTTGTCAGCCATTATGGAAACTTTTGTGTCCCGGGTGGAAGTGGCTTGTCAGGGACAGGGCGCAAGAAAGCGACCCCCGCCTAACCCCTTATTATCTGAAACCTCGGATTCAGACTCTGAGCCTATTTCTGCAGTTGCAGGTACTTCATCTGGTATTGGTGTCTCGGGTCCTGTCTCTTCAGACAGTGAGGAGGATGTTTCGGCATCTGCCATAGCCCGAGAGGAAGCGTTGGTAAACGCACTCATTGTATCTGTTCAAGGGACTTTAAGGTTACAGGGTATTCCATCAGAAATAGCTGAAACTGAGATCCCTTTTGGGACTAAAAAGCACATCAAAGTGGCAAAGGTTTTTCCATTGCCCAAATGTTTTGGCAATCCAATCGATGAAGAATGGCGTCTGCCAAAACGCACTTTTAATATTTCCAAACGCATTGACAGGCGTTATCCGTTTGAGGAAACCCTTATTAAGAAATGGACAGAACCACCTGTGGTGGATTCACCAATTGCTAGATTGAATAAAGCCACGGTTATTCCTTTAGAAGACGCTCCGTCTTTTAAAGATCCAGTGGATCGCAAGATAGAAGCTATGTCTCGCACCATGTTTTCCTTGATTGGATCAGCTTTCAGGCCAATAATTGCTATTGGTCTGGTTTCGCAGGCTGTAACTGAATGGACCAAGTGGTTACGCCGGGACTTAGAAGAAGTCCCTCATGCGGTATCAGATTTGTTGGAACAAATGATACAGGGGTTACAGTTTGTATGTGATGCGGCGTTAGACGCCACTCCATTAATGGCGCGAGCATCAGTCTCAGCAGTGGTTCTCAGGCGTACACTGTGGCTAAAAGGTTGGATAGCCGACCAAGGTTCCAAAAAAGCATTGGCTAATATCCCCTTTTCAGGAGAACGTCTATTTGGAGCCAACTTAGATGAGATCATTAAGGATCTCACCGGTGGAAAAAGCACCTTTTTACCGCAAAATTTTAAAGGTAGAGGAACTCGTCAAAGACGAGGGCCTTCTTTTTCTGCTCACAAGAGGTTTTTTCGTCCAGCGGGTGAAAAAACTAAGTCCTCCAAGGTTCCTACAGGAGGCGTCAGGGGTCGTTGGTCGGGCAAGCAAAAGCCCGCCCCCTCCAGACCTGAAGATAAACCATCCAAAGCCTGAAGGTGCGCCCCCACCCATAACTGGGGTGGGGGGACGTCTTCGCCGGTTCCCGGATCCATGGCTTTCCAGAATCCCGGACAAATGGGTTTGCGAAGTCATAAAGTCAGGGTACAAGATCGAGTTTCGATCTCTCCCACCGGCGCGATTCTTCCCTTCCAATATCCGACTATCTCCGGATCGTCTAGAAGATCTGCGGAGAGCAGTCACAGATCTACTACAACAAGGAGTGGTAGTCCACGTTCCTTGGACAGAACGGTTTCAAGGGTTTTATTCAAACCTGTTTACAATACCCAGGAAAGAGGGCAAAGTGCGTCCAATTCTGGACTTAAGAGCACTCAATTCTTTCGTCAACACAAGAAGATTCAGAATGGAGTCCATTCGCACGGTAGCAGCCTTCCTGCATCCAGGGGATGTCCTAGCGTCCATAGACATCAAGGACGCCTATCTTCACATTCCCATTTTCGCAGGACATCAGCGTTTTCTACGCTTTTCCGTAGAGGAGAACCACTATCAGTTTGTGGCGTTACCTTTCGGTCTCGCCACGGCTCCGCGGGTCTTCACAAAAGTGTTGGCCCCAATGTTGGCACTTCTGCGCCAAAGAGGTATATCGATTCTAGGTTACCTAGACGATCTTCTGCTTCATGCAGAGTCTCCTCAGACCTTGCTACAAAACATAGAAATTACTATGATTTCTTTACAGGAATTCGGGTGGCTGGTGAACCAGCAAAAGTCTTTTCTGGTTCCCACCCAGAGGCTCGAATATCTGGGTCTAATTCTAGACACAGTCAGGACAAGAGTGTTTCTTCCGGTAGGGAAACTTCGAAAGATTCAATCAGCAGTCCAGTTGTTACTGTCCAACAGCTGGTCTTCCCTTCGGACTTGCATGAGGGTTCTGGGGTTGATGGTGGCTTCATTCGAAGCAGTCCCATTTGCCCAGTCCCATACCCGAATTCTTCAGCAAGAGATTCTCCTCAGATGGAATCGGAATCCGGAATCCCTGGACAATCAGATACGATTGAGCAAACAGACCAGAGAGTCTCTGGTTTGGTGGCTTCGGTCTCCAATGCTCAGCCAGGGAAAGTCATTTCTGCCAATATATTGGACGATAGTGACCACGGATGCCAGTCTATCCGGATGGGGAGGAATTCTCGGTCAATTATCTGCCCAGGGACTTTGGTCCCCGGAAGAATCCAGATTACCGATAAATGTATTGGAACTGAGAGCGATCAGACTTTGTCTGATTCACTGGACCAAGCAGCTCCAGGGCAGCCCGGTTCGGATCCAGTCGGACAATGCCACGGCCGTGGCTTATGTCAATCACCAGGGGGGCACCAAGAGTGTCCGAGCGGCCAAAGAAGTGGCTTGCATTCTTCGCTGGGCGGAACGATTTGTTCCAGCAATCTCTGCGGTGTTCATTCCGGGGGTGGAGAATTGGCAGGCAGATTATCTCAGCCGTCAGACCCTGGATCAGGGGGAATGGTCCCTCCATCCAGACGTTTTCCACCAGTTGTGCCTACGGTGGGGCACCCCGGATGTGGATCTGTTGGCATCACGATTCAACAGGAAAGTTCAGAGATTCGTGGCTCGCTCCCGCGATCCTCTAGCAGAAACCGCAGACGCACTGATCGCCCCGTGGGGGCAATACCAGCTAATATATGCCTTCCCTCCTCTCGCGTTACTGCCAAGACTTCTTCGCAGGGTAGAGGAGGAAGGAATCCCAGTAATCCTGGTAGCTCCGGACTGGCCTCGTCGAGCTTGGTACGCCGACATGGTCAGACTGGTGGCGGACGTCCCATGGAGACTTCCTCTCAGAGAGGATCTACTGTCTCAGGGACCGATCCTCCATCCTGCTTTACGATCGCTGGCTTTAACGGCCTGGCTATTGAGACCCAGGTGCTGAAGGACAAAGGTTTGTCAGCTTCAGTTATTCCTACTCTAGTTGAAGCAAGAAAAGCGACTTCCAGAAAGATTTATCATCGCACATGGAAGTCCTACATTGCATGGTGTGAACCTTTGGGGTTCCGTCCTCGGTCTTATTCGATTAGTCGAATATTGGCTTTTCTGCAACAAGGGGTTGAGCAGAAACTGGCCTTGAGTACTATCAAGGGTCAGGTCTCAGCATTAGCCATCTTCTTTCAGAAGCCTTTGGCTACTCATTCCTTGGTGCGGAATTTCATCCAGGGGGTGCGACATCTGGCTCCGCCAGTGCACGCGCCGTTACCCCCCTGGGATCTTAATTTAGTGTTGTCGGTTCTTCAGAAACCTCCCTTTGAAGATATTAGGGAGATTCCTCTACCCACGTTGTCCCAGAAGGTGGCCTTCTTGGTGGCTATTACTTCTGCACGCAGGGTGTCAGAACTGGCCGCATTATCTTGTCGTTCACCATATCTGGTGGTTCATAGAGATAAGGTGGTTCTTCGTCCGAATCCATCCTTCCTACCAAAAGTAGTTTCAGAATTTCATCTGAATGAAGAAATTGTATTACCTTCCCTGTGTCCTAAGCCCAGTCATCCTCGGGAATTTGCTTTGCACTCCTTGGATGTGGTCCGGGCGATCAGGGTATACTTGAAAACGACAGACTCGTTTCGCAAGACGGATTCACTTTTTGTGATCCCAGATGGACCCAAAAAGGGGTTGCCTGCATCTGCCGCGACCATTTCCAGATGGATCAGACAGACGGTAGTGCAGGCTTATTCTATTAAGGGTCGGGAGCCCCCGTTCCCTGTTAAGGCGCACTCCACTCGGGCACTTAGTGCGTCATGGGCCTTTCGCCATCAGGCGTCAGTGGTCCAGGTGTGCAAGGCGGCTACCTGGTCGTCGGTGCATACCTTCTCTAAACATTATAAAGTTGATGTTATGGCATCGTCTGATGCCTCATTTGGCCGCAAGGTTTTGCAGGCCGCAATTTGAGGAGACCAGTGGTCTACCTCGAGGGTTTTTTCCGTTGGAAAATTTTTCTTTAGTCTCATTCTTTGTTTATAATGAGCCTTTTAAACTTCTAGTTTGGCACCGGTTGGGCCTACTAGATTGGATTTGATTTTGTCAATCCCACCCCTCATTTGTGGCACTGCTTCTGGATGTCCCAGCTCTTGAGAATCAAGAAGACTACGTCTGTCAATGAGCGATAGAGAAAAATGGATTTTTGTAAGAACTTACCGTAAAATCCTTTTCTCTTAAGCTCATTGACAGACGTAGTACCCGCCCCTCTATCATTGAGTTGGGTTGGGTTAATTTCTCTGTACTGCTTTAAACAGAACTGATTCCCTGTAGCAGAGAGAGGGAGGATATACCCTCAGGGACTGCCCCCTAGGGTGGAGCCAGAACGTTTTGTCATTCTGCCTAGTCCTACTCCTGCGGAGACAACATAACCCAGCTCTTGAGAATCAAGAAGACTACGTCTGTCAATGAGCTTAAGAGAAAAGGATTTTACGGTAAGTTCTTACAAAAATCCATTTTTTTTTCTTAAAGATAAAAGTATGTGAACGCATTGTTGTTTTTTATTAATGTGATTGACAGTGCTGACTGATTTTTTTACTTTGTTTTGTGCTTTGAAGGATGCTCTTGCAGCAGATGAAGAAGTATTTGCTAGAAAGGAGCAAGAGCTGAAGGAGTTTCAGGAGAAAATTGAAGTCCTACAGAAAGAAACTCAAGATTATCAGAAATCTTTGGAGGAGACAGAGCACAGCAAGAATCTACAGGTGTAGCTTCTGTGTTTTTTAGAATTATTGGTAGTTGCATACATACTTTAACCACTTAAGCCCCGGAAGATTTTACCCCCTTCCTGACCAGGGCCTATTTTGCGATTCGGCACTGCGTGACTTTAACAGACAATTGCGCGGTCGTGCGATTCTGTACCTAAACTAATTTGACGTCCTTTTTTTCCCCACAAACAGAGCTTTCTTTTGGTGGTATTTGATCACCTGTGCGATTTTTTTTTTTTTTTGTTCATGCGCTATAAACAAAAAAAGAGCGTCAATTTTGCAAAAATAACAATATTTATTTTTCAAATTTTTTCATTCCCAAAAAAAAAATTTAAAAATCAAATTTTTTAACATTTTTGGCCAATTTGTTTTATGCTACATATGTTTGGTAAAAAAAAAAAAAAACGCAAAAAGCGTATTTTGATTGGTTTGCGGAAAAAGTTATCGCGTTTACTAACAAAGGGAAAGATTTTTGTCATTTTTGTTGTTTTTTTTTTTTAACGAGTAATGGCGGCGATCTGCGATTTTTTTTTTTTTTTTTGCGGGACTGCGACATTGCGACGGACAGATCGGACCCTTGACTGACATTTTGACACTTTTATGGTTACCAGTGACATTACTGCAGTAATCAGTGCTATACATATGCACTGTTAAGTGTGTCCTAGGGGCGTGTTTCTAACTGTGATTGGCTGTGGCTACTAGTGTAAGAACAGAGATCAACGGTCCTACATAGTAGAACCGTCTGATCTCCATTCTTACACAGGGAAGAATGACAGGCGGCTTTGTTTACATCAGCCGCCTGCCTTTCTTCCGGTGTAACGGACGATCGCGAGTGCCCGGTGGACATCGGGTCCACCGGGCACATGCGTGGGGGGGTCCGGCAGCGCGCGCTCGCTCCCTAGAGCCTCACAGGCTAGCGACGTAGCCCTAAGTCGCTTTGCCTGTGAGGGGCTGACCGCCGCAGTAAATAGTCGTGCGGCGGTCGGCAAGCGGTTAAAGAGTATCTTTATCCAAAACGTTTTCTTTTCCATTTTGAATAGAGTGGGGGGAAGGATTCGAATCCCTGTCAGGTTTTACAGCTCTCAAGGACTCTATTAGAGAGATTTCCTCTTACTGTGTTGGAGTCAACCCATTCCATAGACAGGAAGTGAAGGAAACTCCAACACAGATGGAAAAAAAAACTCATAGAGAGAGAGAGAGAGATAATATATTAGGGCTGCAACTAAAGATTCATTTCATAATCGATTAGTTGGCTGATTTTTATTATTACGATTCATCGGATAATAACCTAAAGTGTGGTGTATAATTTAGTTAACCACCTCTGGACCGGAAGGATTTACCACCTTAATGGTCAGGCCATATTTTGCGATTCGGCACTAAGTTATTTTAACGGACAATTGCAGAGTTGTGCAACAACCCTCTACCTAAATAAAATGTATGCCTTTTTCCCCCCCACAAATAGAGCTTTCTTTTGGTGATATTTGATCATCTCTGCGATTTTTTTTTTTTTTTTTTTTGCGCTATAAACAAAAAAAGAGCGACAATTCTGAAAAAATAAACAATATTTTTCACATTCTGCTATATAACATTCCCCAAAAAAATTTAAAAATCTAAATTTTTTAATATTTTAGGTTAATTTGTTTTCTGCTACATATTTTTGGTAAACAAAATCCTAAAAGGCGTATTTTGATTGGTTTGCGCAAAAGGTATTGCGTCTACTAATTACGGAAATGATTTATGTAATTTTTATTGTTTTTTTTTTTTTTTACTAGTAATGGCGGCGATCTGCGGTTTTTTTTTTTTTTTTTGGGACTGCGACATTGCGGCGGACAGATCGGCCCCTGACTGACATTTTTGACACTTTTGGGGGGACCAGTGACATTACTACAGTAATCAGTGCTAAAAATATGCACTGTTACTGTAATAATGACACACGCAGGGAAGGGGTTAACATTGTGGGTGATCAAGGGATTAAATGTGAGCCTAGGGGAGTGATTCTAACTGTGGGGGGTGTGGCTTGTGAAATGACCATAGAGACCTGCGATCCTATATAGAAGGATCACAGGGGCTCTGTGATCATTCCAGGGAGAAGAACGGTCAGCTGTGTTTACAACAGCTGCCCGTCCTCTCTCAGTGGGGAACAATCGCGGGTGTCATGCGGCAATCGGAGCCACCGCCCCCTAGCTCCCTGCGCACAACCAACATATACCTACAGCGGTTGCAGTCGTAAAGCGGTTAATATGCAAAACTTAAAAAAAAAAAGGCAGATTATTCTTAAATATCTATATGCCGTGGTAAATATAAATAACCAACTATATGGTAAGGGAGCAAAATCTCTAATCCACTCTGAGAATAACAGACAGAGAAGATATACTGTATATACTAGAGATTGACCGATTATCGGCAAAGCCGATATATCGAGGGCCGATATGCACTTTCCCCAATATATCGGAATCGGCCACCAAGGTGACCGATATTGCCGATATTTCGGGAAAGTGCATGTACCGGAGTGATGCCTGCAGCTAGAGGCATCACCCTGGTACCAGCGTCCTTGGCCGACGGTCAGCTGTCTTGTAATGACAACCGATGCGGCCGAGAAGCCACTCGGCTGTCATTACAAGGAGCGGGAGGGGACGTTCCCCCCCCCCCCCCCCCGCCGCCTTCCGCGGCCCGCCCGGGTCTCCTGTCCCTCCGGATCACTAATTGTGATTTGCATGGATCCATCCCCTCAAAGAGCTTTTCTTCCACTGACAACAGTAGATGAACTCCTGCATTTCTCCTGTGATATCACCCACATATCATCCTCCTGGAGTGACGTCAGAGCCGGGAGATCGGAGTGATGGTCTGTGGATGATATCACAGGAGAAGTGCAGGAGCTACAGAAGATTTCTCTGCTGAGTTCCCCAGAGTTCATCTACTGTTGTCGGTGGAAGAAAAGCCCTTTGAGGGGATGGATCCATGCAATTCACAATTAGTGATCTGATAAGAGGCTTGGTATACTTGTCTCTCTCACAGTGTGAACAAGAGCACGGGATCACTTCCATAACACAGAAGGTTATTCTTGGGGGAGTTTAATTGCACCTTCACCTTGTCCGTCTGGTAATGAGACCGCCTTAGAGGTGGTGGGATTCACGTACACGCTATATGGACTTTGATGGTCATTCACTGCTTATTTATATTCACATCTTTTCACTTTTGATTTGAGGATTTGTTGTTTAAACACCTTTGACATTTGTGAACTTTATGTTTGGTCATTAGTCACTGTTTAATTTTTTGTTCAAGTCACTATTGTATCACACCATTCGAGTACAGTTTGTGTTTATATACATGAAAGTCAATGTTTTATATTAATTTTACATAGCGCACCAGATCACCATTTTTAATGTATTCATTTGCATATGTTGCACTTTCCAAAAATCGTTATATGAGACCTCATATTAATTGCAAAGTGCAAACAGAGCGGCGCCAACACCCATTTTTGTCCAAAGTCTTCACATTAGGCACTACCTAGGTAGTAGCCATAATGGGGGGGGCAGCAGCTCTATGTACACTTAGTACCTTATTACACATTGTGAATATCCATAGCGCAGATTATTTATATTCAACCGAATAATGCATTTTGTATGCAGGCCAACTAATCGGCTGACCAACTAATCAATTATGAAAATAGTTGACAACTATTTTCTTAATCGATTAGTCGATTTTTTTGTTTCTGCCCTAATACAGTATATGTCATTTGTTCCAGTAAATTATAGTGTCTTGATGATAATTTTATGTTTATTACGCTAGACAGAGAAACTTGTGGAGCAACAACTTCTTATTGATGAGCTGAGGAATAAAGTGGAATTGCTGCAGAATGAATCACAAGATTCTGTGAGAGAGCAAGAATATATAACCAAGAGACCTTATAGTGTACCATTGAGTCACCAATCTGAAATGATAGCTGCAAGCTTCAGACAGTCTACTCACCTATCAGAACCAAGGAAGGTAAGATGCTTCCATGTTCATGTTACTTTGCCAAGTTGTTTAAAGTGTAACTAAAGGCATTCTGTTCATTTTGGATTGAGTAAGAGAGGGTTATACCAGTCAGTTTTGTTCCCATCTGTGGAGAACATCAAAACATTTGGGGAAATATCCCATCACTTCCTGTCCCGTATCCAAAACAGGAAGTGAAAGGAAATCCCTCACAAGTGAGGGAATCCTGGTGTGTCACCAGAACTTGTATCCCCATTGGAAGATTTCCCCTCTTAGTGTTCTAATGTCAACCCAAAATGTGGAATTTTCATTTAATTTCACTTTCAATGATAATGGTAAACAGGACAAATGGAGGGGTGAATTTCCTTAGTGGGGGCACAGACAGCAATACAAAACTGACAGGGGTTACAATCCCTCTCCGGTCTATCCAAAACTAAAAAAAGTTTTGCCTTTAGTTACACTTTAATGGTTGTGTATATATGTTAGTTTTGTATAATAGTAGTAAGAGTAATAAAAGGCAAAGCCTAGCTTTGTCTTCCTGAGGGTTTAGTAGCAATGCTTATATAAACTTCATTCTATTCAGTAGAAAATGGTCAAATATTCTTGTTGTGTAGATGTGTCTATGAAATGATACAAAGCCCAGGGAGCTTGTTCCTTACAACTCATGGTGTATAAAGCTACATTCCATAGACACATCTGTTTCTACAGTTCTGTCATGACAGAAAGCAAAATTAATTCCAATTCGGTGTAACAGTAATCAGGGGCCTGAACCAACATAAAAGTAGGAGCTGCTCCACTCAAGCCATACAAAAATGTTTCAAAATGCTCAACTGTATTTCAATGGCAACATGTAATATTAAACAAAAAAATAAAATATAGTATAGCTCTGCTTGTGTAACCATTGAACAAGATATAAATAAACACATCTACTTTAACATTATTATTATTATTATACAGGATTTATATAGTGCCAACAGTTTTGCTCACCGCTTTACAAAATGATATATTAGTAACAATTGCAAATTGCAACATTGTATCGGAGAAAGGGGTATGGAACATGTCTGAATGGAACATGTCTGAAAATATAAAGTTGCACAATACTGTAAGGAAGTGCCTCATCTCTTTTACATCTAAACCACTTGCCGACCGCTCACATTGAGCCTACTGCGGCAAAGTGGTTCGTTATCGTCCAGCGACGTAGTTCTACGTCACTGGACTCCTGCCCTTGTGGGCGGCGCGCGCCGCCGGAGGCTCGCTCCCCCTGTATTCAGTCACAGCGGGAGTCAGGCCAGGGGAGGAGCGGCGGTGATCAATGCCGCTCTTCCCCGATCGTCGGGGATCGAGCGTGGACAGGCAGGGACAGATTGCAGGGTTCAGCATAGCTGAACCTGCGATCTGTGCCTGTGTCACACAGTGCCCTCCCCCCACACACGTCAGTAAGCACCAGGCGTACATTAACCCCTTGATCACCAATAAAAGTTAACCCCTTCCCTGCCAGTGTCATTTTTAAGAGTAACAGTGCATATTTATAGCACTGATTACTGTAGTAATGTCACTGGTACTCCGCAAAAGTGTCAAAAATGTCAGTCCTGGGTCCGATCTGTCCGCCGCAATGTCGCAGTCCCGCAAAAAATAAATCGCAGATCGCTCGCCGCCATTACTAGTTAAAAAAAAAACAATAAAAATGACATAAATTTCCCATAGTTAGTAGCTGCGATAACTTTAGCGTAAACCAATCAAAATACGCTTATTGCGATTTTTTTTTTTTTTTTTTTTTTTTAACCAAAAATATGTAGCAGAAAACAAATTGGCCTAAAATGTTAAAAAAAATTATTTTTACATTTTTTGGGGGAATTTCATATAAAAAAATGTGAAAAATATTGTTATTTTTTAAAAATTGTCGCTCTTTTTTTGTTTATAGCGCAAAAGGTAAAAATCGCACAGGTGATCAAATACCACCAAAAGAAAGCTCTATTTGTGGGGAAAAAATTTGGGTACAGCATCGCACGACCGCGCAATTGTCCGTTAAAGTAACGCAGTGCAGAATCGCAAAATATGGCCTGGTCAGGAATGGGGAATTTTTTTGTCAAAGACATGTAGTTAAATACATTTTGGCCTAAATATATGACAAAAATTGAATATATTAGATATTTTTTAACTGTCAAAGTAGAAAAATATTGTTATTTTTTCAAAATTGTCGCTTTTTTTTTTATTAATATCGCAAAAAATGAAAAGCGCAGAGGTGATCAAATACCACCAAAAGAAAGCTCTGTTTGTGGGAAAAAAAGGAAGTAAATTTTGTTTGGGTATGGCGTTGCATGACCGCGCAATTGTCAGTTAAAGTCGCACAGTGCCGAATCGCAAAAAGTGACCTGGACGTAAAGCAGGAAAATCCTCCAGTGGTAAAGTGGTTAAACCACTGGGGCATGCAAATAACCAATAAGAGGGCTGCCTACAGCCAAAGAAAACACCAGTATAACATGCCTGATCTAGAGCTTTTGGCTCGTCATATAAGGTAGGATATTTTATACTAAATTTTAAGATCCTTATAAACCCTAGTCAGCAAAGAAGAGTTCGAGGGTTGGGCAACCAACTAGTTGAACCCCTTGACGCTGACCTCACACAAATATGCGGCCCTGCTAGACTGGGCTTTTACCCGCGGGGGCCCCATATTTGCGTGTCTTTCTTTGTGCTGGGAGCCCCCCCCCCCCCCCCCCGCATGCTCTCAGAACAGAGACCGGGGTCTCATCGAGAGCTCCTGGCCCTGTATGAACGATTGGGACCCGGAACACCCGATTCTGGGTCACTTGATTGCTCAAATAGCCTCTGATTGGCTACCACAGTGATTAGTCACTGTGAAGCCTACCCCCAAATTGTTTTCTCTCTATTTGAATGGAGGAGAGAGATACATCATTTCTCTCTCTTCCTTGCAGAGAGAAAAAAAAAAGGTGTGTAAAATAAATAAATTAATAAAATACAAAAAAAATACCTAGGTTTGATCTAGGTCAGTGTTCGGGTCAAGGACAGGATTTTTCTTTTTTTTTTAAATTAGTATAAGGCCCCTTTCACACAGGCGGACCGTTCAGATCCGCCTGTCCGTTTTTTTGGCGGATCTGAACGGTCCCCCCATGCATTCCTATGGGGCATCGGATGGCAGCGGAGACATGTCCGCTGACATCCGACCCGATCCGATCCGTCAAATCTGGACGGATGGAAACCCTATTTTCCATCCGTCCAGCGGATCGGATCGGATGGCATCGGGTGAGAACGGACTGACGGTCCGTTGACATCCGATTTCCCCCCATAGAGATGCATGGGGAACTGTCAGCTGTGTCTCCGCACACAGCGCGGAGACACAGCTGTCCTCCTGCTGCTCAGCGGGGGATCGGCGGCTCGATCCTCCGCTGAGAAAAACGGACTCCGTCCAACGGACGGAGTGTGTGAAAGAGCCCTTAGTGTCAACGTGTTTTAGGTAGGAAAAAAAAAAAAAAGCAAAATGCTCACTATCGTTTCTGAGCTGTACTACAGGTACATACCAGATATCTGTATGTTAGCTGTTGTATCTCTGCGATCACCAGAAGCAGGAGAATTTATTTTGGTTTGTTCTTTGGTGTAAGGTTACAATAGTAGCAAGAAATATACAGCTAAATTAAGAAAAAAAAGATTATTTTTTTTTACTTTTTTGGGCTTGATTACCTTTGATAAAAAATAAATAAATCAGGAGATATCCTTTACCATTTACCACAAAATAAAAGCCCAATTTGTCCTGAAGAAAACAAGGTATAATCCACCTGGATGCACAAAGTAATTGTAATATGTACAGTTTTACTTACACATATCAAAGTTGGAAAATTGTGCTTAGGCATTGAGATTTGATTTACTCTTAGGTGCGAAGGGGTTAAAATAAAAATCCTTCCAATTTAAAATTAGCTATATCTTCCACCAGAGGCTTATCACACATATTTTAAATACTGATGGAGAGTGAACTCGCTACCTATGGTATCCATTTTCATATTTTAGGTGCGCACCAGTCCGCCCTCATACTCTTTGGAACGAGTAGTTGCTGGGTTTCGAACTCGCAGTCAGATGCTTTTGGATTTAATAGAAGAGCAGGATGAGGTTTTGCATGAAAAGTTCTCAGACCATAGTGATGAGGAAGAAGAAAAGGCGGAAAAAGTCAATGCAAGCAATGCCAAATCTCCATTTAGGTACTGTTTTTATGTTTCACAAATATAAAGTTTAGGAGGTTAAGTAATATGTGGCTGTATAGTAATGACTAATCATCTTCGAGTTTTAAGGATTACTTAAAGTGGCCCTGTCTTTTTGTCCGTTATGTAAAACATTTACTTATTATCTCCCTGATTACAAATATGTTTCTGTCATTTTACTGGGTGTCACTGGTAGTCTTAAGCCGGCCATAGATGGTTAGAATCTTAGCTGGTTCAGCAGGGACTGACAGAGATTCAAACCATCTATGGACAGGCTGATTGTAAACAAGTCAACCTACCGTTTGAATTGGGTGCAACCAGCATCTCAGATTTTAAGATGAGATTACCAGCAGCTATAGCAGCTAGCAATAATCACTGTGTTCTCCTGTCAGGGACAGGAGCACCTGTGCACCCCCACTGGGAGAACACAAAATTCCCCCATCAAGACTGACTGTTTTGATGGGGAAATCGAGCGATTTTCTTTCGTTGCAGGGACAAAAAAAACACATCTATGGCCAATCAATAGAAGGTTCTTGTGACAGTGTCAATGTATGGCAGTACTGGACAAGATTCCTTCTCATGTAGGCCCTTTATCATTGCAGGATCATATTTTACAGTGTTTGTAACCTTGGGTTGCAATATGCTGCCAGCCCCTCTCTTGTATTTAGCTATAACAATGTAAGTGTATGTGGAAAACGAAGCTTCTAAATACCATTTTTGCAGATATCTTCAGGCCAGTCACGTGACTCAAGGCCGCTCTTCTAGTTCGATCAAGGGCTACAGCAGGAGGAGCCGAGATCTCCCGCTGATGTCAGCCGGGAGGTCATGTGACCGCTGTGCTAGCTGCTCTCGCTGTAGCCCTTAGATGGGACGGAGAGCGGTCAGGAGTCACGTGACCAGCCTAAAGCTCTCTGCAAAAATGGTATTTAGAAGCTTTGTTTTCCACATACACTTACATACTGTAGTGTATTATAGCTGAATACAAGAGAGGGTCTGGCAGTAACACACACACACACACGCACCTGGCAGGGAGGGAAGGAGGACACAGGACAGAGCAGATGACGGAGACCGGTATCCTGACCACGATCTCCTAACTCAGCAGCCATGATAAACATGGTCTGCTCTCGGGGGAGGGGGAGAGTCAGGACCAAGAAGGATCAAACAGGCATTGTAGGAGATACAAAGAGGTAATTGAAAAAATGAAAGCACTATTCTACAGGTTGCACATTATTGTTATCTTTAATCCTAATTAGCTCTCTAAGGGCAGGTTCAGACTATAGCAGAGAGCTGTGTTTTTCTGTAGAAGTAAAATGAAGCTTTCCGCAAGGGCACAAAGAAAGAAATGTTTCTCCTTCGTTCACTGACAGACACAGCTTCAAGTCTTCAGACCATTGGGCTTATGCTCTTGCTCTCTAGGAGTGGGACTAGACAGAAACCTTTTTGGTTACGCCCCTGGGGCTGTCCCAGAGGGTATACCATCACTTACTCCTGAACTAGGCAGAAAAAAAAATGGAAGTTCTACAGCAGGAAGGACCTAACTCTCTGCTGGGATCTGTGGTCCTGGCATTTTTTCCTATTTAAATGGAATTTCTCTTACGTCCTCCGACAGTCGCCGCCTCTTCATATTCGTCACATATGGGGTATTAGACTTTGCTCCGAAGGAGTAGCTAGGCAACAGAATATGTTAACAATAAAGCTTTAACATATCCCACCCTCAAGGGGTGGTCCCCTCAGTCAATACCCTCCTACTTCCTGCAACCATATCTCAGTTTTAATGTCTAGCTTGTCAGGAGTGGCTGGCTCTCTCTGTGCTGGGACTTTTTGTCCCAGACTCTTTCTTCTTTTTGATATTTTGTTTGAGTTTTCTCTCTACCTTTACTTAGCTGTTATTTTTGTCAGCATTAGTTAGTTCTTCGGACGAAGAGGATCATGCGGACTGGGTCTCGGGCTGATCCCCCTGGTCGCAGGTCGTGGGTCAGTGGCTTCCCAGTCTGCCATCGAGCGTTCAGCCAGGTAACGCTCCTGGCACGGTGAACGACCCATCCCTGTTCGGTGCAGGGATGATTGGTGAGGTGGCTACCTCACCGGACGCTGTGCGGTTTCTGAACCGCCATTGTGTGCGTCTTGAATTGCGACTCTCCCTGCCTCATGTGCAGCGGCTTGTTCGCCTGTGCGGGTTCCCCACGCCATGTGAGGTAAGTGTATCTATGTGGGGACCTGTCTGTCTGGGGGGGGTCTCAGTCTGGGACTGTGTAACCTGCCTTTAATCACACTGCTTGTCTCCCTATATCTCGGCTGCATGCTGTGGGCTGCAAGGGGGGGGGGAGCTGTATGACACTGAGTATGTCAGGCTGGGCAGTGTGAGGAGCTGTGTGCTGTGGGGCATGTTTTTAATGGCATGTTGGGGCATATACAGCGATCGCTGCGGCGATCTAACATGTATCCATATTATGGGATAATATTGTGTGTGATTTTATGCACTGTGGAGCGGCGATTTCGGCGCCAAACGGCGCCATTTTACCGGCGCCCGCTCCGGCCGCATGGTTTACATGCCCGGCGGCCATTTTCTTGTAGCCTCCATAGGCTTACATAGAGCGCCCTGGCAGCATCACTTCCTCTCTCCTGGAAGCACCGATCGAGGCAGCAGCAGCAGCGGAGTCTCCTCAGGTTTTATCCTTCTATTCCTGTATTCCATTGCCTGTATTCAGTCTGTATATTCCCTGTGGGGGTCTCATTGTGCCTGAGTGTGGTGCGGTGGGCTGCGCTTGCCGCGCTTGCTGGAAGGGGGCAGTTAACCCTTGGTTGTCTGGCATACAGGGGCAATGGATTCTCAGGAGGGCAAGTTTCCCACAGTATTGGTGGAAAGCCAGGGGACCGCTGTTTCCCCCCCAGGGGGGGATTTGGCCACTATTGTGGCTGGCCTTGCTGCACAGGTGCAAATGCTGGTGGCTGCTCAATCTACTAAACGGCCCAGAGTTACTCTGTCCTCTGATTCTGAGGGTGAAGGTGATGGGGCTGTTCTGGCGGGGACCCCCCTATCGGGGTCCCGCTCCTCTCTTGATCTAGTGGGGTCTGAGGTAGAGGCTGAAGTTGAGGGGGTTGATAATTCTCCCCCTGGCTCGCCTGAAGAGCTTGCAATCATGGATGAGTTGATTGCTTCCATTAAGCAGACGCTACGTTTGCAGGACGAGGTGTGTCCCCCAGCTGCCTTGGCGGCTTATGGGACGCAGAGAAAACGCAGGACGCCGCAGGTTTTTCCCTGCAATGCTGATTTTCAGCGCGCTGTTAAGGACCAATGGCGCGATTTGCGCAAGCCTTTTGCGGTACCAAGTAAATTTAAGCTGCGTTATCCTTTCTCGCCTGCCACTGATGAACGGTGGTGTGTGCCTCCGCCAGTGGATCATGCTATTGCGGTTTTGAACAAAGCCACTGCGATCCCTGCAGAGGGATCCCCTGTTTTCCGTGATGCCACGGATAGGAGACTGGAGTCTCTTGCCCGTCATACTTATTCTGTTACGGGTTCTATGCTTAAGGCTCTGTTTGCTTCTCTCATGGCGGCCCAGGCGATCGCAAGTTGGACGCAGATGCTTAGGCGCGTCCTAGTGGCCGATTCGGCCTCGGCGGCGACCCTGGATATGGTGGATCAGATCCACCAGGGTGTCATGTATCTGTGTGATGCGGACCTGGACCTGATTCCGTTGGCCGCGCGTGTGCACAGCGTGGCGGTGTTGTCTCGCCGCCTGGTTTGGTTGAAATGTTGGTCGGTGGACCAATCTTCACGTAAAACCTTAGCCAATCTGCCTTATGATGGGTCTCGCCTTTTTGGGGAGTCCCTGGATGTGTTGATTAAGGGGATTACCGGGGGTAAGAGCACTCTCTTGCCCCATTTCCCCATGGCTAAGGGGGCTTCTGGGAAGAAGCATGCTCATTTTCGGCCCCCTCAGGGGTCCTTTCGTGCCTTTCGGCCGCACTACAAGGGCAAACCGTTCAAGGGCCAGGGCTCTCAGAAGAAACCCTGGTCTGGGAAACAGAAGTCCGGCCAATCCGGACCTGCGGCCCATAACAGTTCGGCCTGAAGGGGCGCCCTCACCCAGTTTTGGGGTGGGGGGACGCTTGCTCGGTTTTCTTCAGCCCTGGTTGGCCCGTGTGCGGGACAGATGGGTTCTGGAAATCGTTCGATCTGGTTACAAGATCGAGTTTCTCTCTCGGCCAGAGAGCAGATTTTTTCCCTCAAATCTACAACTGTCTCCAGAGCGCCTGCGGGATCTGCACCTGGCGGTGCGGGACCTGAGGGCTCAGGGAGTGGTGGTTCCGGTGCCTCATCGGGACAGATTTCGGGGGTTTTATTCCAATCTGTTCACCGTGCCCAGAAAGGAGGGCAAGGTTCGTCCAATTCTGGACTTGAAAGCTCTGAACCGCTCTGTGCGGGTTCGCAAGTTCCGCATGGAATCCCTGCGCTCGGTGGTGGCTGCCCTGGTTCCGGGGGAATTCATGGCCTCCATCGATTTGAAGGATGCGTATCTTCACATCCCCATATTCGAGGGTCATCAGAGATACCTTCGATTTGCCATTGCGGAGGATCACTACCAGTTCGTGGCGTTGCCCTTTGGGCTCGCCTCGGCTCCGCGGGTCTTCACCAAAGTGCTTGCACCGGTTCTGGCATTATTGAGAGCCCAGGGCATTTCTGTCCTGGGGTATCTGGACGACATTCTGATTCGGTCTGCGACCAGTCAGGGTCTGGAGAAGGACCTGTCTGTCACGATGCAAACTCTGCAGGAGTTCGGTTGGACGATAAATGTTCCAAAGTCGACACTGAGTCCGTCGGTTCGTCTTCCCTATCTGGGAATGATACTGGACTCGGTGCAGGCGAAGGTCTTCCTGCCGGAAGACAAACTCAGGACTCTTCAGGAGGAAGTCAGGTTCCTCAGGGACGTTCCGAACTCGTCTCTGCGGACGTGTATGAGATGTCTGGGATTGATGGTCTCGGCTTTCGAGGCGATTCCTTTCGCGCAGTTTCACACGCGGGGTCTCCAGGCGGAGATCTTGTCCAAGTGGGACGGGCGACCTCAATCTCTGGATCTTCAGATCTCGTTGAGTCATCGCACCAGGGAAAACCTTCTGTGGTGGCTCCAGTCCCCGTTGGTGTCCGGGGGCAAGTCGTTTCGTCCGATCTCGTGGACGATAATCACCACGGATGCCAGCCTGTCGGGCTGGGGTGGTGTTCTGGGCGTTCTGTCCGCCCAGGGGACCTGGTCGGAGGGGGAGTCTTCCCTCCCGATCAACATTCTGGAATTGCGTGCGATAAGGCTCTGTCTTCATCGCTGGACGGACCGGCTGCAGGGCTGCCCGGTTCGGGTGCAGACGGACAATGCCACGGCGGTGGCCTACATCAACCACCAAGGGGGCACCAGGAGTGCCCGAGCGGCTCGAGAAGTGGCCGACATTCTGTCTTGGGCCGAGACTCATGTCCCGGCGATAACGGCGGTTCACATTCCGGGAGTGGAGAACTGGCAGGCGGACTATCTGAGTCGCCAGACCCTGGATCAGGGGGAATGGTCTCTCCACCCGGCTGTCTTCCAGATGTTGTGCGCGAAGTGGGGTCTTCCAGATGTGGACCTGTTCGCGTCTCGCCTCAACTACAAGGTGAAGAGGTTCGTGGCAAGGACGCGCGACCCTCGGGCAGACGCGTCGGACGCGTTAGTGGCCCCGTGGCATCAGTACAGGCTGATGTACGCGTTTCCACCGATTCAGTTGCTGTCCCGGTTCCTTCGCAGGTTACACTCGGAACGCAGCACGGTGATTCTTGTGGCACCGGACTGGCCTCGCCGGTCCTGGTACGCAGACCTCGTGAATCTGGCGGTCGACGCCCCCTGGCGTCTGCCTCTTCGGGACGATCTACTGTCTCAAGGACCGATTTACCATCCTGCTTTACAGTCGCTGGCTTTGACGGCCTGGCTGTTGAGACCGAGGTCCTGAAGGAGAAGGGTCTCTCTCCAGAGGTTGTTCATACCTTGATCAACGCGAGGAAGTCTTCCTCGGGAAAGGTTTATTACCGTACTTGGAAGGCCTATTTTGCCTGGTGTGAGTCCAGGGGGTTTTCACCCCGCACGTACTCGGTTTTCCGTGTGCTGTCTTTCCTTCAGACGGGTGTCGATCAGCGTTTGGCGCTGGCTACGATAAAGGGTCAGGTGTCTGCGCTGGCCGTTCTGTTTCAACGTCCCGTGGCTTCCAACTCCTTGGTTGGCACTTTTATTCAGGGTGTGCGGCATCTGGTTCCTCCTAGGAGGGATCCTTTGCCCCCTTGGGACTTGAATCTAGTCCTGTCTGTGTTACAACGTGCTCCTTTTGAACAGATCAGGGAGATATCGTTGTCTATGTTGTCCAAAAAGGTCGCCTTTTTGGTGGCGATCACTTCGGCTCGCAGAGTGTCGGAACTGGCGGCTTTGTCCTGCAAGTCTCCGTACCTGGTTGTTCATTTGGATAAGGTGGTCTTGCGACCTAATCCTTCTTTTCTGCCGAAACGAGTTTCGGAATTCCATCTTAACGAGGATATTGTTTTGCCTTCGTTGTGCACGAAGCCTAAACATCCAAAGGAGGTGAGACTACATTCTCTGGATGTTGTTCGGGCGATTAGGGTTTACCTTAAATCGACTGAGTCTTTTCGAAAGACGGACTCCTTGTTTGTTCTTCCAGAGGGTCCTCGGAAGGGCATGGCGGCTTCCGCCTCTACCATTGCCAAATGGATCAGGCAGACCATTGAACAGGCCTATGCCTTGCAGGGGAAGGTTCCCCCTGTGCCTGTGAAGGCGCACTCTACTAGATCTCTGAGTACGTCTTGGGCCTGTCGTCATGGGGCTTCTGTAGCCCAGGTGTGTAAGGCGGCGACTTGGTCGACCGTACACACTTTCACAAAATTCTACAAAGTAGATGTTCAGGCATCGGCGGATGCTTCCTTTGGCCGCAAGGTTCTTAGTGCGGCTGTTCCCTAGGGTCCCTTGTTGGGGACTCCTGGCTGTTGGGATAAGTTTTGTATCCCCTGGTTTTTTGTCTTTTCCTGGGTTGTTGCTCCTGTTGAGCACTTATTTTTGCTGTTGCCCAGCTGGTTTCCTTCCTTTGGTAAGGTTCCTTTCTTTGATGTGGAGACTGCGTTGCCTTTCGGCGCGGATGCGTTTCCCACCCCTCATGTCTGCACTGCTTTGGGACGTCCCCATATGTGACGAATATGAAGAGGCGGCGACTGTCGGAGGACGTAAGAGAAAACGGAATTTTTGTAAAATCTTACCTGTAAAATTCCTTTCTCTGAGTCCTCCGACAGTCGCCGCCCCCGCCCCTCTTTTGGGGTTTGACTGTATACTCTACTGCTATTCCACTAAAACTGAGATATGGTTGCAGGAAGTAGGAGGGTATTGACTGAGGGGACCACCCCTTGAGGGTGGGATATGTTAAAGCTTTATTGTTAACATATTCTGTTGCCTAGCTACTCCTTCGGAGCAAAGTCTAATACCCCATATGTGACGAATATGAAGAGGCGGCGACTGTCGGAGGACTCAGAGAAAGGAATTTTACAGGTAAGATTTTACAAAAATTCAGTTTTTTTACTTTTTCTTTATTATTTTTGTTCCTGTGTGAACTACAATCAACTGTTCCTGTGAGAACTACAATCAACCGCCTGGACTGGGGGATGCACTGAATATTCTAGATCCTTACGGTCTTCCCAGTCTGGCCTGCGAGCGCGACCCAACTACTAGCTCCGCACTAAGTTAGCTGCTACATAGTCCCACTGGATGGGGACTGACCAGCGAGTGAAACACCTCGCTAGGTCGCATAGCACTGGTCATGACCAGAGTCGCAGCATACCTCATGCCGCAGCACCCCAATTCCAAGATGGTGCGCTGGACTGCTGGGAGTGGTGCCCGGCTGGTGACCGTGGTATGGTGAATACTTTCACCCCCTCCTTTCCTGCGAAATTATTGGGGTGGTCGGGGGCCCCCCTGTGTCTTTCCTCCCTCTTGTGCTCCTCCCTCCTCCTTGCGGGGTTCCCACAATTTGGATGCCCTCACCTGTTCCCTGCCCCCCCCCCCCCTGGCCCCTGTTTGAGGGCATGGGTGAATATGGGTAGGGGGGCCACATGGTGCTGGGCTGGAGGAGCGGTGGGAGATGCCGCTGTCGGTCCCAGGTAGGGGTATCCGTACCTGGGTACTGTGGGGGGGGGGGGGTCCCTAGGGGTGTGTTGTACCGCTATTTTTCCGTGGTCTCTGTGATTCCCAGTTCGGCGGCCATGTTTTTGGTTTCCCCATAGACTTGCATTGGCGGCCATTTTCCTGTAGTCGGAGACAGTTCTGAGACTGTGGGGGCCTCTAGTGTCAGGTCAGCGTTTCCTCTTTCCAGCAGTGTGGCAGATCCTTACTGTATACAGCGCTGCGGGTGCGCTGCGCTGCCACAGCGGTGCACAGGGGGAAGGGGCCTCCCATATTTTTATTTTATTTTTTTAAATGTTTTTTCTTTGCTGAGCAGCGGTTTGCACGTTTCACCACCTGATCTACTCCTGGGGTGCACGTTTCACTACCTGATCCACTCTTGGAAGCTGCGGGAACCTCTGAAAGGGTCTTTAGTCTAATGATTGCCTCCTTTTCGAGGCTGCAGTGTAGGCCCAGTTTCACTCTGGACCATTGCAATGCAATGTTCGGGTAGGGTTGGACAAACAGACTCAATCATTGTACTGCCCATTGTGTCAGCATTCTGCAATTATTGACCTTTAAACCTTGGACTTTTCTATCATGAGAACACCGGTGGAGAATACAGTCGGATAGTGCTACAGCTGTGTCCTACACCAATCATCAAGAAGGCACCATAGGTCATACTACTTAAAAGGAAACAGACTTGATAATCTTGGGCAGAACTTTGCGTTCATGCCCTGTCTGTCATCCACATCCCAGGCGTGGGAAATTGACACATAGGTTTTCTCACCTTTAAGCTTCTGCATCAGGGGGAATCGGCTCTCCATCTGGAAGTGTTTCAAGCACTTTTCCACAGGTGGGGGGTGCCGAAAGTGTATCTGCTGGTGTCCCAGATTCAACAACTAACTGGACAGGTTTGTCATCGGGTCCAGGGACCCTCGGCATTCTCATAATGTCTGCCATCACACCTGGAAGGCCTATTTCTCTTTCATTCATTGACGGACACAGTTCCTGATCTTCATAACCATTGGGTTATTCTGCCCCCTACAGGAGTAGGACACTAGGCAGAAAAAGAATCTGGCTACGCCTATGGGCAGTCCCAGGGGGTATACTCCCTCTCTGCCATCACACCTGGAAGGCCTATTTCTCTTTCATACATTGACGGACACAGCTCCTGATCTTCATAACCATTGGGTTATTCTGCCCCCTACAGGAGTAGGACACTAGGCAGAAAAATAATCTGGCTACGCCTATGGGCAGTCCCAGGGGGTATACTCCCTCTCTCTGCTATAGGTACTCAGTGGTTTTTTTTGCCTAGTTGGGAGTAAGGACCAGTTCCTTGCTGGGATCTCTGGCCCTGGCATTTTTTTCTTTTTAGATTGCTTTTTTTCTCCTGTTTTTTTTCCTGTGAGATTTTTAATCAATTGCCGGACTCGGTATCTGGCTGGATAATCTAGATCCAGTGGTCACCCCCAGTCTGGCCAGCGAGTGCGTGCAGACCACAGCTCCATGTTAGGTCGGCCGTGACATAGCCCCACTGGACGGGGGCTGGCCTGCGAGTTAAATGGCTCGCGAGGTCGCATACGACTGGGTCTCAGCCCGAGTCGCAGCGTCCCTTCTGGCCGACAGCCCCCCATTTCGATAGCGAGGCGTTCTGGCCCGGTTCCTTGTATGGTGAGTAGTTGCCCCCCCTCTCCATCTGGAGGGTTTTGGGGTGGACGTTGGCCCCTCCTTGGGACGGTAGGACCCCCGGGTTCCCCTCCCTCCGTCAGGCACCCCTTTTTCACCTGTCCCCCATCCTACCCCCCCTCCACTTATATTGGGGCTGTGTGGGTGATCTGGTCCACCTCCTGGGGTAGGGGCAGGGTGCTATGCTGGCAATGGGGGCTGGGGGGTGCGACCGGGCAATCGGCTGTGCAGGGGGGGGGGTTTGGTACTGGTGGGGGTTCCTGCCTGGGCTTGTCTTTGAGGCCTAGGGATCCCTCGTGGGGCCATCATTTTGCTGTAGACTGGTGTCTTGCGTGGTGGTGACCTTGTTTGTGTAGTCCGGCGGCCATTTTGTGGGGGTTTTGTATTGAAAATAGCGGCGGCCATGACAGTGGAGCACTGTGGGTGGCGATTTCTGTGGTGGCAGCCCCTCCTCATCCCCTGGTGCTGACTCTTTTCACTTCCTGATTGCTGCACGTGGAGTGCAGATTATTCTGGTGGTTGCAGGTGGTGGGGTTCTCTCTCTGCTGAGGATCGCTTTGTGCCTGGGGACTGTGTGGTGCTGCCAGCGTGGTGGGGGTTGTCCCTTTTGCAGTGTTTTTACACTTTTTGTGGGATCCCCCTGGTGACTCATGGAGTCTTTGGAACACATCTCCCCAACTGATCCCTTCTCTGAGGCTGCGGGGGCCCTCCGGGTCCCAACCATCCATTGATGCACTGACGGCAGTTCTGGAGTCCTTTGTGTCCCGGGCGGAGGTGGGTTTTGGGTGATGGCCTGGCAAAAAGCACCCCCCCCCCCACCTTCCCCTGCCTCATCTGTCTTATCAGATCCTGAATCTGATTTGGCCGCCGCTGACGTGGCTCACCCTGTTGGGTCTACGACCACGCGCCCGGAATCCTCAGAGAGGATGATTCCTCTACATCTGCAACTGTGCACAAAAAGGCGCTGGTGGATGCACTAATTGTATCTGTGCATAAGACCTTAAAGATGGAGGACACAGCTGCGACGGAGGTGCAGGTTCCCTTTGCCACTCACAAGCCATCCAGAGCAGCAAAGGTGTTTCCTTTAACTGTTTCCTTTTTCCTATTTTGACCGAATTGACGCTAAAGAGTGGGGACGACCAAAGCATCCCCTTGGGGTCCCTAACCGATTTACTGGGCGTTACCCCTATGAGGAGTCCCTTATTAAGAAGTGGACTGTTCCACCGGTGGTGGACCCTCCGGTTTCCAGATTGAACAAGGCAACCATGATCCTTGGCCTTTAAGGATCCGGCTGACAGGAAGGCGGAGGCTGTGGCCCGCACTATGTACACCTTAGCTGGTTCAGCGCTGAGGCCGGTATTTACCATTGCCCTTGTGTTGCAAAGTCTGACCTAGTGGGCTAAGCTCCTATGCCGTGACCTGGAGGGAGAACAGCTCCCCCCTGCCTTTGCTGAGCTGGCGGACCAGCTGGTCCTGGGGCTGCAGTTTATCCGAGATGCCTCTTTTGGATGCGGCTCTCCTAGTGGCACAGCTTTCTGTTTCGGCAGTGGTCCTTTAGCATGTCCTTTGGCTTAAATGCTGGTCTGCGGACCAGACTTCTAAAGAGGCCTTGACTGATCTCCCCTTTCAAGGGGATCGCCTGTTTGGGGCTACCCTGAATGACATCACTAAAGGGCTCACAGGGTGAAAGAGTACTTTTCTTCCGCAGGCTACTAAGGGCAAGGAACCTTGTCATAGACGTGGGCCCTTCTTCCCGGCTCATAAGAAGTTTTTTCGTCCCTCAGGGTCGACTGACAAGGGCTCAAAGCCTTTCAGGGCCTCTTCTGGAGAATCCAAACAAACCTGGTCTGGCAAGCCTGAGAGTGGGCACCTTCAGCATGAAGGTGCACCCTCACCCGTATGGGGGATGAGGGTACATTTTTGTTGGTTTCCGGACCTGTGGACTTCCCTGGTACAAGACAAGTGGGTCTACGAAGTAATTCGGTCCGGCTACAAGATCAAGTTTCAGTCTGGTCTCTTGGCATGGCTCTTTTCTGCCAACTTGCACCTCTCCCCGGACCGTTTACAGGGTCTGTTTGGGGCAGTACAAGACCGGTTGCTTCAAGGGGTGATTGTCCCGGTTTCCGATTTTGGAAAGTTTTCAGGGTTTTTTCTCAAACCTGTTTACAGATCCTAAGAAGGAAAGCAAGATGCGTCCAATCCTGGACCTCAAGGTGCTAAACTGCTTTGTGCGGATCCAGAGGTTCAGGATGGAGTCCATTTGCACGGCGGTGGCATCCCTGCATCAGGAGGATTTTCTTGCCTCTATCGACTTCAAGGATGCTTATCAAGGTGGCTCATGTCAATCATCAAGGGGGCACTAAAAGTGTCCTGGCGGCTCTGGAGGTAGCCGGCATTCTAAGGTTGGCAGAGCAGTTCGTTCCAGCCCTCTCCGCCGTACACTTTACCGGGGTGGAAAACTGGCAGGCGGATTACCTCAGTCGGCAGGCGTGGACCAAGGGGAGTGGTCCCTTCATCTAGGGGTGTTTCATCAGTTGTGTCTCTAGGTGGGGCATCCCTGAGGTGGATCTGTTGGGGTCTTGGCTCAACAGAAAGGTTAAGAGGTTTGTGGCTCAGTCACGGGATACTCTGGCGGATGCCACAGATGTGCTGGTGGCCCTGTGGGGTCAGTGTCATCTGATTTACGCCTTCCCTCCTCTCAAGCTTCTGCCAAAACTTCTATGCAGGTTTGAGGCAGAAGGGATTCCAGGCATCTTAGTGGCTCCGGACTGGCCTCGCCGGGCTTGGTACGCCAATCTGGTGCGGCTGATCACAGACGTTCCTTGGAAGCTTCCTCTCAGGGATGATCTGCTGTCCCAAGGACCAATCTTCCATTCTGCTTTACAGTCTCTGCCTTTGACGGCTTGGCTGTTGAACGCCAGGTGCTGATGGACAGAGGTTTATCTAAGTCTGTGATTCCAACGCTGTTAAAAGCTAGGAAATCTACCTCTAGGAAGACCTATAATCGTACGTGGAAGACGTACATTGTGTGGTGTGAGTCTCTTGAGGTTCATCCTCGCTCCTTCCCGGTGGCCACATACTCCCTGGTGCGTACCTATCTTCAGGGTGTCCAAAATTTGGTTCCTCCAGTGCGGTCTCCGTTGCCGTCTTAGGGCCTCAATTTGGTGCTTTCGATCCTCCAGAAGCCTCCCTTTAAGAAACTTCAGGAGATTCCCTTGCTTACGCTGTGTCACGTACCTGACGGCTGAGCCTGATGTCCAGAGGGAAGGCTTCTCGTACAACCCCTGGCTCCGGGACCACCGATGTTGTGACAGTGGCCACGAGAGCGTGGTGGTGTAAGAGTGCCTGGATCGTCCTTCAGATGGTGCGTGTATCACCAGGGTTAACCAGAAGGTAACAGCAGGTAGGCAGAGCTGCCAGACTTTAGGCTGGTGGCAGCAGGCAGCAGGCAGGTGCATGTAGAGCGGGAGACACAGGAAGCGAGGTCAGACAAGCCGGGTCGGTAACAGATGATCAATAGCAGGCAAAGACAGAAGGCAGAGGATATCCGGGGTTCAAGCGGAGATCGGCAAAGTGAGTGCAGGCAGATGGGAAAAAACGAAAGTAAAGCCCAGATACAGGCCAAGGTCAAGGTAGGAGAGATGCAGGTGGAGTCAAGGGCAAGCCGGGTCAAACACAGAAGAAGCAGGATCAGGTTTCAGAACTCAAGTACAGCTGCAGATCAGACAGCAAAGCCCTATTGCAACTGCTGCACTCGTATATGGTAATTTAGCGCCCGCATCTATTGGCGTTCACGCGTTCGTGAATAATTGTGCGCATGCGCACATTAGCACATCTAAAACGCTGGGCACTTGCGCGATCGCGCATGCGCATCTGCATCCACCTTTGGCAAATAACAGTACTGTGGCCAGCACGTTCCTGACACGCTGTCTCAGAACGTGGCTTTTTGGTGACTATAACCTCTGCACGCAGGGTGTTGGAAATGGCGGTGTTATCCTGTTGTTCACCTTACTTAGTGATTCACAGAGATAAGGTAGTTCTTCGCCCCTGTCCATCGTTCCTCCCAAAGGTTGTCTCTGATTTTCATTTGAATGAAGACATTGTGTTGTCTTCCCTGTGTCCCAGGCCAAAACACCTGAAGGAAATTGCCTTGCATGCCTTGGATGCGGTCTGGGTAATTAGGGTGTACCTGGCAGCTACGGAGTCTTTTAGGAAGTCAGACTCACTATTTGTGCTCAGGAATGGGCCTCCGAAATGGTTGTCCACTTCCTCTGCGACCATTTCCAGATGGATCAGACAGACGGTTATTCAGGCCTATTGCATCAGGGGTCAGACTCCTTCTTTCCCTGTAAAGGCGCACTCTACTCTGGCACTTGGTGCCTCCTGAGCCTTCCGCCGTCATCAGGCATCAGTGACGCAGGTTTGCAAGGCGGCCACCTGGTGGTCGGTGCACACTTTCACAAAGTCCTATATAGTGGATATGTTGGCATTTGCGGATGCTTCTTTAGGCCGCAAGATTTTGGAGGCTGCTGTTTAGAGGACCTGATCCTCTTGAGTGTATTGTTTTTTTTTTTTTTTTTCCAGGTGAGCTCCAGTTGTGTTGGTTGAGCTCCTGTTGCCTGGTTGGCTGTTTAGCCTTGAGAATTTTCTTTGCTGTTCCCACCCCTCATGTTTAATACTGCTTTAGGACATCACAATGGTTCTGAAGATCAGGAGCTGTGTCCATCAATGAACGAAAGAGAAAATGGGATTTTTGACTTACTGTAAAATCCATTTCTCTGATGTTCATAGACTGATACAACACCCACCCCTCTGTGGAGTTGTAATTCTTCTGACACTGCTTGTAATAAAACTGAGTACCTATAGCAGAGAGAGGGAGTATACCCCCTGGGACTGCCCATAGGCGTAGCCAGATTCTTTTTCTGCCTAGTGTCCTACTCCTGTAGGGGGCAGCATAACCCAATGATTATGAAGATCATATCATACCATCAATGAAAATCAGAGAAATTCATTTTATGGTAAGACAAAAATCCCATTTTTGCTTGGATCAAGTTGAGGAATGTTTATTGTAGTAAATACTCTGTGGGACATATTCTGCCTTTTTTCTAGTCTGGTCTGGATCAGCATCTGGCTTTTCGTATCATCAAAGGAGAAAGCTCAGCCTTGGCCATTCTATTTCAGAGACCTTTGGCCTCTTACTCCTTAGGTAAGGCCTTCATTCAGTATCCGCTTGAGACTTCAGTCTGGTTCTCTCTGGTTCTTATCTGACCTTACTCTAAATTGGCTATCTTGTTGACATTACCTCTGCGTAGGGGGCCCTGGGTTAGAAGCCTTGTCCTGTAAGGAGTCTATCTTAGTGTTAGTGCACCAGAACAAAGTTGTCTTGAGGCCAAAACCTTCTTTTCTCTCAAGTGTGGTCTCTGCTGTCCAGCTTAACCAGAAGATTTTCCTGCCTTCATATGTCCTGCTTCAGGATATCCTAACGAGAGTTCTCTCCACTGTCTGGATGAGGTGCATGCTATTTGGGCAGTCAGATTCCCTCTTTGTGCTCCTGAAGGTTTTCACAGGGGCCTCCCTGCTTTTTGCTCTATCGTTGCTAGGTGATTCAGACAAGTTGTCATTAGGGCTTAAAGGCTAAGTCCATCTTTAAGGCTATGTTATGGGTTACACCTATAATTAAGGTGTAACATTGTGTTAGGTGCCCCCCTCCCCCAATATCGTGCAGGAGTTTTTCTACCCCACAGCAGCTGTCAATTTGAAGTCTGCACAGCTGAGCAGAACTCTTTTTGTGCAGCCACATCATTTATTCACTGAGGGTTCCTTCATTCCCTGTTACGGCATACTCTACCATACCTGTTAATGTTTTATGGGCTTTTTGGCAATAGGCATCTGTTTCTCAGCTTTACAAGGCTGTCATCTAGGCTTCTGTTTACACATTTAAGTTGTACGAGGGGGGATGTTTAGGCCTCCTATCATGCCAATTTCAAATGTAAGGTGATACCTTATGCCTGAAACTGTTTTGTTGTGTGGGCCTGTCAATGCTGTTTACCGTATTGCCCACCCCTCATTTGCATTGCTTTTGGACATCCTAGTCTTAAAAAGACCCTGTGTCCTGTGCTGTATGACCAGAAAAAGAAAATAGGATT
Source organism: Pelophylax lessonae (assembly GCF_965119305.1). NCBI lineage: Eukaryota > Metazoa > Chordata > Amphibia > Anura > Ranidae > Pelophylax > Pelophylax lessonae. The sequence continues at coordinate 353,009,887 of NC_138768.1, forward strand.
TTTGACTTGCCAGTAAAAAATCAATTTCTTGAAGTACAGTATGGTACCCACATCCCTCGTCACTGTTCCTATGATATCCCTACATCTTTCTCTTTTTGCCAGTGTCCAATAACCTCTAGGTAGCTGCATATAACCCAGCCATAATGTTCCATATTTTGTGGCCTTGCCCAAAACTAATGCTGTTTTGAGACCAAGTTATACAAATCCTCTTCAGGTTAATGAATGTCCAAATGCCAAATGATCCTGTGGCTTTTGTGCGGCATTTGGCCCCTATGTCCTTTTAAAAAATACAAACGCTCACTTCTTCTCCATTTACTTAACACATCTAAAGCATGCATTCCATTGTGTTGGAAGCAAACATTCGCCCCCAACATTGGGTTTATGGTTTGCTAAGATTATTGAAATCCAAAGAATGGAAGAGCTGCTGCCTTCTGTAAACAGTAGAGAGCAACAATGCCAAAACTGCTGGTTCTATTGGACCGACTTTACCTTCTCGGCCGATTATCAGGCTGTGCTAGTACCCGAGGATTGAGATGCAGACTACTGTGTACCCCTCTCAACACTTGAAAATAATTGTGAGCAGGTCCCAGCCCCCCCCCCCCCTTCTCTCTCCCAGTGGGGACCTCCTCCTCCCCTCCCCTCCCTTCCCTTTTATGTTCTTTTTTTTTTCTTTTTTTTTTTTCCTATACCCCTCCGGCTATTTTTATTTTATTTTTCTTTAGCCTATTGCAGCACACCTGCAGCTATACTCTTGTGGACCTAACTAGTCATATCCTCATCACTATCACTAAAAGGATGGTGCAATTTCGTGTTTTGTTTACTACTTTTTCTTTATGCATGATTAAGTGTAAGTGGCATAATTAGTTAATCAAAGTAATACACCGCTCAAGGTAGTCACCCCTAAAGTTTCACTTCCATTGCACAAGCAAAGGGTGCTAACCCTGCACTTAGCAGAATGTCTGAAGTAAAGAAGAGATGTCTGGATGGCTGCACTCCAATAAAATCGCCTTTATTTGAATCCAAAAAAAGCAGCTCATAACTATGATTAAGCACCAAGAATAGTGTGAAACGCATTAGCTGTATTGCTTGCTGTATCTTATTTCCTCGCTTGCTGTATGGAGTGTAGTTTTTGTATGCTTTTTTGGATTCAAATAAAGGTGGATTTATTGGAGTGTGGCCATCCAGACATCTCTTCTTTACTTCTGGCATGATTTAATTGTTCTCAAATGCCTTTTGCCTATACTCACTCAGAGAGAGAAGAGATAAAGGCATAGGACACTCTGTAGCATTAGACCTCAGTATCTGACTTTAAACTCTGCTAACCGAAACACAGCATTTTGCAGCAGAGTTTGCCATTTGTTATAAATAATTAGGATATTTACCTTTCTGTACTCAAATGCCTAACATGTAGCCATGTGCTGAGTAAATAATAATGTATTTAATTTTTTTGTAGACGGTCCATCAATCGCACATGGACCCGAGGACATGTCCCTGAGATTGGAGAACTAAATAATAGTGCTATACAGACCGCTTCCATCAGTGAAGAATTGATGGGTAATTCTCTCTAAATTTGTATCTCTACTTGCTTAGACATATTACTGTTCTATAACTACAACTGATTTTCAACATGTTTTTTTCTAGGAGCTACTATGGAATCGGTACAAGAAAGCCAGAGTCTTCATTTGAAAAAACTTAAAACAGCTGAACTTCGGCTTGCTGATGCAAAACAGAAGATGAGGGAGCTGGCAATTAATATCAAGATGAAGGAGGAGCTGATTAATGAGCTAATTAACACAAGTAAGTTGCTATTCCTTTAGTCACCTGTATGGCTTTTGTAAGTTCATATGTGTGGATTGTGGATTGATTTGAAAGTGTTTTTTCCTGCGTTCTTATGTCTTGCTTCAAAATATCCTAAACCTGGTCTGCTTTATGTTTGCCTTCAGCCTGTGGTTTGTTTGCTCTAGTGTGTGCTTAAACTTTTACTATTGCTACCTCAGCAAGAAGCCGACAGACTAAGGGCCCTTTCACACGGGCGTTCCGCATGTCCATATATCATCCTATTTTTTGCGGATGAAATACGGACATATTGCATGTCAATGGCATTGTGGATGTCAGCAGATGACCATCCGCTGACATCCGATTTTCGTCCTTTCAGTTCTGTTCCGTTTTTTGGAACGGAACAGAACCCTATTTTTGTTCCGTTTAAAAAACGGAACGGATGCAAAATCGGATGCCAGCGGTGTCATCTGCTGACATCCGTAATGCCCATAGACATACATTATGTCCGTATATCATCCGCAAATGGATGGGATGATATGCGGACATACGGAGCGGATGACTCAAGCGTCATCCGCTCCGTGAAAAAAAAAAAAGTGCCGGAGCGGATCGCAATGCGGTCCGCTCCGTGTGAAAGAGCCCTAACTTGGCATGTTTTTATTGATTCATCTCCTGAAGTTTAAAAAATAAAAAAATAAAAATGTAAGCCCTCCAAATGGGACTGAAATCATGCACCACCCCAAATGCACATCTGCCGTCTGTCTAAATGTTTACTCTTTTGTTCTTGGCCCGTGTGGGTTGGTCTTTCTGACAGAAGCCAGACAGAAACCAGCAGCTGGCCGACTCCCGATTAGTGCTCTCAGCCAATGGCAGTGAGCACTGATCGGGGTGTGCTGGTGGGGGCCGTCCCCCTGTCAGAGCACAACAGCTCAGCAGGGGAGATCGCTACACTAACTTTGCATAGTTAGTACAGCGACTCCGACTGGAGTTGACCGTTTTTTTTTTCTGTGTACCAGGCTAAAGGTTGCTGGGTTTAAAATCATACACCTTGTGATGATTAGATTTGTATGTGATAACAATATAAATTCATAGTGAACTTTGTTTTAGAGAAGACAAATATTTTGTTTGGGCTCTTTGCAATAATTCCTGCACAGAATGTGGGACCATTAGGCCCCATTCACATCTGGCGATTTTTGATCGCGGACAGAGTTACTGAAATTCTGCCCACAATTCCAAATTGCACTGCAATAGCGGAAAAATGCACCACCTGTGTTTGGGTGCCATTTATTTTTAATGGCACCACAAACTGGTTCAGCCTCCAAAGCTAGGCTGAGGAAACACTAATCTGGATAGCTGGTATGTAGAAAACAGCTAAAGCGGTGGTGGAGGGATGAATTTTGATCAAAATCAATAGAAGAAGAAATGTTCCTACAAGCCTTATAGAAAACCAATAAGGCTAGCAATTTTTCTTTAGACTTTTCTTTAGTAGAGCTGAGTACACTAACAGGGAACCAAGCATGCTTGCATAAGGGGTTATCCTGAGCTGGCCTACAATTTCTTTTCTTTTTTTTTTGTTTGCCAGTTTCCACTTCTCCTGTAGGCAGTAGGATAACCCAAAGGCATCTGATTTCCTGTACCCCTCAAGATCAAGAAAAAAAGTGGATTTACTAAAGCAGATTTTAAATTTGTTTTATCTGTGCCTAATCCCACCACTGATGGCTATGACATGCAGAGAAGGAGAAGTAGTTTGCAAACAGTTCCTACCTTTTACATTCCTTATACTTTTTTAATGGGCAGTTGGAGGCATTGGGATCCAGTAAAACACTAAGGGGCCTATCTGTAATGCAGGGCAGACTCCGCATTGAGTTAAGGCCCGTACACACGTAGCGATTGTCGGCCGTAAATATTCGGCCAACGGCCGATTGTCGGCTTGTTAGTTTGATGCTTCCGACAACCGGCTGCGACTTTTCGGCCGAACAGAATCTGGTGTGCAGACTTTAAAATTTTTGTTGGCCAACACCAGAACGGCCGATTGTTCCTCAGTCAGTACAGAATTCGGCCGACAAACAGCAGATGAGCAAGACTGGGCATGCTCAGAGAAGAAAAAACACACGGAAAGTTAACCATCACATGACATCACTTCTGCAGTCGGCTGTTGTTGGCAGACAAAATTAGTGTGCAGTCTTTAGCACTTTTCAACCGACAGGACAGCATCGGACAAAAGACTACCGATCGTTCGGCCGACAATCGCTACGTGTGTACGGGGCTTTAATCATGAAATGCAGGCTGTGGTGTGGAGCTTGTGTTGTCCCATTTAAGTGCTCTTTGCATAATCCTGCAAAAAAAACTTCATTATAGGAGAGTCCAGTCACATGCATTTGACAGGCATTGTGATCAGGTTCTCCTCGTACTTTTTTTTTTTTTTTTCCCTTCATTCATAAAAATGAATAGGACTTTGCATGCTTCAAAGTCTCAAAGCAAGCAAAGTGTTAAGCGCATTTGTAAAGCACAGTGCCGTGCTTTATTGAAGTGCAAAAATAAAATAGTAACAGGCAGGCTTTTTAATACAGAAGAGAAATAGTGGGGGAGAGTTACTAAAACTGGTGCAGCTGCGCATAGTAACCAATCAGCTTCTAAATTTTTATCGTCAAAGCTTTATTGAATAAGCTGAAGTGAGAAGCTGATGGGTTACTATGCACAGCTGCAACAGATTCTGTGTGTACCAGTTTGTAAATCTCCCCCACTATGTCTTCTGCATTAAGTATTCTTACCTGCCTTTTGGAACTGTACAATGTACGATTTTTGGCTTCTGCTCATGCATGAGAATGACATACATTGGACCAGCCAATCAAAATTGCCAGAGAAAGAAACCTGGAAGAAGACGGGCTGCAGATGTCAGAGACCACCCGAGAGCTCCTGGACAGTGAAGTGAAGGTGAGTATAGTTCTGCTTGTGTGATCTCATAATCCCCCCCCCTCCTCTTATACCTTTTGTATTACAAAATGTATTTTTCAATGGTATATTTAAGAAGCGAAAAAGGGGAAAAAAAAAAAGGGTAGTGAATTGGTAGGGTTCACAAATGCTTTAAAACATAACTAAAGGCAAAACATTTTTTTTAATTTTGGATAGAGTGCAGAGGGATTAGATTGGTTGTCATGTTTTATTACTATCTGTGCCCCCGTTAAGGAGATTCACCCTCTCTATTTGTCCTGTTTAACATTATCATTGAAAGGAAAAGAAAATCCCAAATTTTGGGTTGTCCCCAGAAAAGTAATAGAGGGGAAATCTTCTCATGGGGACACTAGTTCTAGTGATCTGGGGGTCCCCAAGGAAATCCCTTAATTTGCAGGGGTTTCCCTTCACTTTCTGTTTGGCTATGGGACAGGAAGTGAAGGAAAATCTCTACAATGGGACACAGATGGCGTAAAAAAAATTGACGCTGGTTTTAACCCTTCCTTGCCCTATCCCAAAATGAAACAAAAGCTGCCTATAGTACTACTTTAACCACTTCTGGACCGGAAGATTTTCCCCCTTAATGACCAGGCCATATTTTGCAATTCGGCACTGTGTTAATTTAACGGACAATTGTGCGGTCGTGCAACGCTGTACCCAAATAAAATTTATGTTCTTTTTTTCCCCACAAATAGAGCTTTCTTTTGGTGGTATTTGATTATCTCTGCGATTTTTTTTTTTTTTCCCTCTATAAACAAAAAAATAAAAGGGACAATTCTGGAAAAAAAAACAATATTTTTCACATTATAACATTCCCAAAAAAAATAAATAAAAATGTTCTAACATTTTAGGCCAATTTTTGTTTTCTGCTACATATTTTTGGTAAAAAGAAATCACAATAAGCGTACTTTAATTGGTTTGCGCAAAAGTTATCGTGTCTACTAACTACGGGGAAAGATTTATGTCATTTCTATTGTTTTTTTTGTTTTTTTTACTAGTAATGACGGCGATCTGCGATTTTTAGCAGGACTGCGACATTGAAGCGGACCCCTAACTGGCATTGTTGACACTTTTGGGGGGACCAGTGACATTACTACAGTAATCAGTGCTAAAAATATACACTGTTACTGTAATAATGACACTGGCAGGGAAGGGGTTAACACTGTGGGTGATCAAGGGGTTAAATGTGAGCCTAGGGGAGTGATTCTAACTGTATGGGGGCAGGGTTTGTGAAATGATCACAGAGACCTGTGATTCCAAATATAGAAGGATCACAGGAGCTCTGTGATCATTCCAGAGAGAAGAACGGTCAGCTGTGTTTACAACAGCTCTCTCTTTCAGCGGGGAGCGATTGCAGATGTCAGACGGCAATCGGAGTCCCCGCTAGTACCCTAGCTGCAGGCATACGACCGACATAGCCCGACGTCGGTTCGTGCAGGAGGGCCAGCCTGCCGCAGTAATATATGCGGTGGGCGGTCCGAAACCGGTTAAGCCATTGCTACCCTCAGATAGGAGCTGTCATGTATGGACTGCACAGCAAAGGTTACACAAATGTTGAATATCCTAGATCTAATTCTAGTAATAATTTCCCTTTGAAAATTTCTGAATCCAACAGAGGTCTGGATGAAACATAATAAAATGTGTGTGTGTGTTCAAGACCTTTGGTTGCTTTTTAAATATACAGTATATTGCATCTAAATTGTTAACATTGGGCTAATGGTGGCCTCACACACTCCAAATATAATCGGTTTCACAATCAATCAAATAGCCATAACTTCCCTTCCAATCGATTAGGATGCAGGACCATTCGATTATCATTTGCATCAGTCCACAACACCAAGATACGTTGTTCATGAATATGATTGTATTTTGATAGATCAGATTATATTAAATAATGGAAACAGAGATGCAATCCATAACTACTTATGATTGCAAGTTACATTCGTATCTTAAGTATTGATCAAAATTCACTTCCCTGTGTGTGGTATGGTAATCTAATGGGTTGTCAACTATAGATCAATTATCCTATTGGAAGAGGTCGATCTGAAAAAAAAATTGATCATTTTATCAAATGTGTGTGGCCACCATAATATCTTAGTGGCCATCCTAAAATGTATTTCTGCTTTTATGCAAGGAATTTATACTTTTGAACATTGTTGGTCTTTGACTTTCTGACAAGCTTTGTGTCTCAAAAAAACACAGTCCTCTGGCAAGTTTTAAGAATTACAAATGGGTATAAAATATTAGAATACTGTATTCCAGGCCTCTGACTAGAATATTTAGTGGTCCCTTTCTAAGCTCAGAATTGCCACAGTATTGTCAATCTGACTAATCGCTCCTTTGTGCAGATTTGTTGCTTACACTTTTGTATACCTTAGCTAATTCATGTAAAGTTTGTAAATTTGGGTTAATTTTTTTAAGATATCCATTATTCATCAATTCAGTATGCCTGGATTTGCTTGACTAACATCCTTTTTTGTTAACCAGCTTTCAGATGTTATCCTCATTTTCAGTAAGATGGTCAACTCAATACTCTCTTATGTAGGACCATAAATGTCAGAGACAGAAAAGCCCTTTGGAACTAATTATCTGAGCTTATTTAACAGTTCTATGCATTGTGTTCTTCGGTCTCAGTACACAATTACAATAATTATGTAATTTATCATTTATATAATTTTATGTTACCTCTTTTCAGTGGAAATTAGTCCTTGTCTGTGAAAGCAAGGAGAAAAACTTGTGGTGCAGTTACCAAGCCTCTTTGGGATCCTGATGATTGCGGTAGAGAGAGCTGTATTCCCATTTGTTTTTTAACTTCTTTGCGAGAGCTGAGACCAACTAGAGAATTGAAAATATATATTAAATAAAACTCTTGTTTTAATGCAGTATGATTGGCTCACAAAGCTTTAACTCAAGTAGAAGGATCTGTGTTTTTAGCTGAGACTGTAATTTTTTTGTATCTTTGGACTCTTTAAAAATTCCCTTAAATTTAACGTGACAGTTATTTACAAAGAATAGAAAGCTGTTTGTGTGCATGAATAAGGTGGATCTCAGTCCTTCACTTTATAGATAACACTAAAACAGACCAGATGCCCATGGGATTTTTAAAGAAATATGCCTTAACAAGAAATGATTGGAAAAAAGCATAGTAGCGCTGGCCTATACTACCCTCTGTGCTCACTCCTTATATATACTTGTGACAATTAAAATCATTTCCAATCATATGCAATATGTGCTGAAATGAGCTATAACAAAAATCATATGAATTCCAAGTATAAACAAAACAATCCAATATTGTGCAACAATGTGCAAAAATTGCGTGATCATAAAGTGCTAATGAATTGCAAATATCTAAACCTGCTCTGTGCCACATTCTAAACTTAAAGCGGAGTTCCACCCAAAAGTGGAACTTCCGCTTTAGGTGGTCCTAACCCCCTGATATGCCACATTTGGCATGTCATTTTTTGGGGGGGGGAGCGGGTACCTAGTTTTGACAGGTACCCGCTCCCACTTCCGCTCGGATCGCCGCGGCGCCCTGAGCGGAAGTTCTCCTCTCCCCCTCCCTCCCTGCAATCTTCTGGGACATGTCAGAGGTCCCAGAAGATTGCCGGCCAATCACGACGCGCAGCGCGACTCGCGCATGCGCAGTGGGCACCCGGCTGTGAAGCCGCAAACTGTCACATCCGGGTGCCCACAGCAGTGATGCCGAGGGAGAGGATCGAGGCTTCGGGCGGCCGCATCGCTGGACCGTTGGACAGGTGAGTGAAATGGCTAGAACTCCGCTTTAATCTATGTAACCCTGTTAAGCAAAAATCACTGTACTTACCTATTCTGCAGCCAATCCGGTCCGGTCACATGCTAAGCGGTCAACGGCGGCTTCGGCATGGAGATGGGTGTAGGAGAGGCACTTGACAACGGAAGCCCCATAGTAAGTCTTTGGGAGACGTCACTTCCCATTCATTTCACAGCTGTTGTTGATCCTCTCCTGCACACAGCTTCCATCGCTGGAGACCGGACCAGATTGGGTGCAGAATAGGTAACTACAGCGATTTTTGCTTTTGAAGGTTAGATTAGGTTTAGAATGTGGCACGGAGCAGGTTTAGCGTTAGTTAGGTTTTGCCTGGACTTAACCTTTAATAGAAAAAAAGTGCAAATAAAAAAAAAGACGCTATGAATATGTGAGCGTTTTTGATCATTTTAAATAAAGCCTGGTTTTTAAACGTTTTTAAGCTATGGAAGCCTTCCTTGCACACCGTATTGTTGCACAAGAATATTGGATTGTTTTGTTTATGTTGGCAATTCATATGCTTTATTTGTTTAGCTCATTTCAGCACATATTGCATATGATTGTAAATTATTTTAATTGTCACTATTATAAATAATAAGGAGTGAGCACAGAGGGTAGTACAGGCCAGTGCGGCTTATCTTTTTTTCAAATAGTTATTTTTGGTGTTTCGTCAAAATTTGTGCAGCAGCTATTTTGTTTGTCTATTACCATTTTCACTATTTGCATTTTAGTTCCCAAATTTTCTTTTTAGGCACTGTAGTTTTTATTTGAATCCTCATACCAAGAAATGATCCCATGTTAAAAAAATCCTATAAATTTTATTCAATATACATATCATTATTAAAAGATATCCATGTAGTGTATAAAATCCTTAAATATATAAAAAGTACATTTGTCAGCAATTTATATCTAAAAATGCTATATAAAAAATAAATAAATAAATAAAATTGCTATACAGTATAGCAACATTACAAGTTATGTAGTTAGAAAACACAGACGTGTCATAGGCTAGGGCCTATTTAACCTCTAGCTCCTCTGTTCAAATGATAGGTGGTGTTAATCTAATTTTCGTTCTGGGCATAAAATTGCTTGTATTTAGGTTTGCATTTGCTTTACAGAATACGTAATTTGCCCCTTCAATAGCTTTAAATTGGACCCAGCGTTCATATCTGAGAAATAACTATAAAAAGTATCTTCTCCCTTACCTTAAAAATTGCAACAAAGGCACAAAAAGGTTTAGTAATGGCAATCTAAAAACAGATACTTAGATAATTGTAGGCTTTTTATTCTATGCATACTTTATTTTTCTTTTTCTTCCCATTCTCCCGGTAGCCATTTTCACTAAGGGCAAATTAATCTATCTTCTTTTAGTTCCTAGAACTCTGCCTGGAGCTTTGAGTTTTTCTTCCTGGAAAATGTGACCGGGCACATTATCCGAGGGCAAAGCACTGTTGATGTAGCCTTCCGTTGATGCAGCTGTGAGGGTAAGGCTATATCACCAGTTCCTCACTCAATCAAAAAGAAAATAGTAACTGTAAGTTAAAGCAAAAAGTGCAGGGATGGAAAACAACTGATAAACAGGAAACGTTACTTTCCCTGATTTGAATTGTAACTTTAGCCTAAACCTTTTTCTCTATAGGGAGGCAGCTTTATAGTAATAAGCAATCTAGGGTTATATTACCCCCTACAGGACACTAGGCATATAGAAACTGAAGGCCAGCCCCCTAGAGCAGGGGAATTGAATTAAAATTCACGGAGGTCCGATCAGCAAAATGTTCTCCCAGTAGAGGTCCGGACATTTGATCGATGATTCAGATCCCTGACATCACAGCCCTCTCCTCCTATATCACAGTTCTTAGGGCTTTTTCACATTAAAACATGGTGCAGTAATGGCGTTTTCTGTGTGCTTTTCCCACACTGTGCTCAAAATGCACTGCCTGTGGAATCTGCAGTGGGTGTCAATATATTCTTAATGACATCCCAAACGCAGATCGCAAACAAAGATTGTATTGTACTGTAGCACCATGCGATTTGATGTGGTGCGTTTTTTAAAAGTAGTGCATGCACTTCTTTTTGTGCGATCCAGAGCAATTTCAGCCCATTCAAATGATTGGGTTTTAAAATCGCATCACACTGTATCACAAAGTTGTGAACCAGCCCTTACCTAAGTTTCCTCAGTCCCCCTTCACATCACCCACCCCACAGTAATGTACTCTGCCCCCCCCCCCCACAGTAGTATTCTTTAACCATCCCCCCCACTTTGGAGTCCTCTTAACAAGCTGGTGATTGGTTGCTAGGACTGCCCTGCATCCAAGCAACCAATTACCAGCTTGTAAATATTAAAAGTTAACTCTGGCATCTCCAGCTCCCGCCCTCCATTCAGAAATGTCCTGCCTCCCGCTCTCCGCTTTGCTTTGAGGATGACATTGGCAGTGGAAAGTGGGGGAAGAACTGTCTTCTAAATTAGTGAAGCCTGCTCTAGAAGTTAACATCCAATACCTGCTCAGTTATGCTTAGGGCCCTTAGGAGAATGGATGACTCCTTTCTCTATGCTGTATTTTCCACTCTATTTTCATTTAACTAGAGTTTTCTACTATTACAGCTATTGGTGAGTTCCTGTCAAATAATGAGTTCTTGAAGTCTCTCTAGCTGGCCAATGAGTGCAGGTTTACCCAATTTATTTAGTATACTGGTTGTTCACGATGCAGTCAGCAATAACGTCTATTATGTGTTCCACTTAACACAGGACTCCACTGTTCAGGTCAGGCCAGTATATCTTGCAATTATGTGTCGGGACCAGAGCTTACCATGTCTCTGAAGATTTTATTTTGTGAGTGTGTTCATATAGGTGCAGCTAGCGGTATATTGCTGAAGCAAAACCGCTTCAGCTTCCCTTAGTCTCACAGGCTGTAGCGAGGGGCACTGCTTTCCCATCTACAGTCTAGTAAGATGGCCATTGGCTAAACATTGGGGGACTGCTAAAAAACATTTCTATTTATTAATAGCTTGGGGCTGTGTACTGTTCTTTACCTAGCTGGCCAGGCACTGTTTCTGTCTAAACCACTTTCTCTTTTGTTCCTCGACAGACACAGCTCCTGAGAATCTTGACCAGTGGATTTTACTGCCCCCTACAGGAGTAGGACACTAGGCAGAAAAAGACTCGACTACGCCTATAGGCAGTCCCAGGAGGTATACTCCCCCTCTCTGCTATAGGTACTCAGTTTTTTTTTCTGCTTAGTCAGGAGTAAGGACCTAGTTCCTTGCTTGGATCTGTGGTCCTGGCAATTTTTTCTTTTTAGATAACTTTTTTCTCCTGTTTCTTTTCTTGTGAGATCTTTAATCAATTGAGGGACTGGGAAACCGGCTGGAAAATCTAGATCCAGTGGTCACCCCAGTCTGGCCAGCGAGTGCACGCAGACCACAGTTCCGTGTTTGGTCGGCCACGACATAGCCCTACTGGACGGGGGCTGGCCTGTGAGTTAAATGCGAGGTTGCATCTCGGCCTCTCTTGCAGCGTTCATCCTGGCCGACAGCCCCCAATTTCGATGCGGAGGCGGTTCTGTCTGGAGCGGTGCCCGCCTAGTTCCCGGTATGGTGTGTAGCTGTCCCCTCTCACTCCCTGGAGGGTTTTGGGGTCGACGTGGCCCCTCCCTGGGACGGTCGGACCCCCGGGTTACCCTCCTTCCTGTTATGCCCCCCATACCATTGGTGGTCCCTGTGGATCATCTAGTCCTCCATCCACCCCCCCCCACTCCCCTTATATCTGGGGTAGTGTTGCAGTCTGGGCTGCTTTCTGGGGCATGATTCTGTACTGGGGGCAGGGGGGGTGCACTCCTGGCGACTGGGCTATCGGCTGAGGAGGGGGACTGTACCTGGTTGGGGCCCCTGCCCGGCTCTGTGCCTTGCCTGTGCCCCAGGGATCCCTCCTGGGTCCCTGGGAGTCGCACGGGGCCGCCATTTTGTCATGGCCTCTATTGTGTATAGGCCGGAGGCCATGTTTGTGTAGTCCGATGGCCATTTTACATTGGTCTGGCAAAGGAATTAGTGGCAGCCATTACAGGAGAGCCTCCGTGCGGTGATTTCGGCTGTGGGAGCCCCTCCTTATCTCCTGGTGCTAACTCATGGGTCACTGTCTTCCTGGACGCCGCACGTGGAGTACATTTTATCCTGGTGCTGCCAGTAACTGTCTAATGGAGTAGTGAGTCTGGTAAGGTCCTCTTTTTCTCTGCTGCAGGATCGTGGGGTGCTCTGCAGGTAGTGTTACCAGCGCGTTGGGGGTGTATCTTAGTGTTTTGCACTTTTTGTGGGGGTCCCCCTATTTTACTAATGGAGTCTGTTTAGCATATTACCCCACCTGACCCCCTCTCAGAGGCTGCGGGGCCCTCTGGGTCCCAACCATCCATTGATGCACTGATGGAAGTCCTGGAGTCCTTTGTGTCCTAGGAGGAGGTGGCTTTTGGGCGGCGGGCTAGCAAAAAGCTTCCCCTGCGTCATCTGTCTCCTCAGATCCTGTATCTGATTCAGCCGCCGTGGACGTTGCCCGTCCTGAGGGGTCTGCGGCCACACTCCCTAAATGATTCCTCCACACCTGTTGCTGCACACTAAAAGGCGCTGATGGGTGCACTGATTGTGTCTGTGCGTGAGACTTTAAAAATGGAAGACGCAGCTGAAGCTGCGGCAGAGGCGATGGTTCCTTTTGGCACTCACAAGTCATCTAGAGCGGTGAAGGTGTTTTCCCTCCTATTTTGACAGATTTGTAGCAAGAGAGTGGGAACATCCAAAACGTCCCTTTGTGGTCCCTAAACGATTTGCCATGAGGTACCCCTTTAAAGAGTCCGTCCTTAAAAAGTGGACTGTTCTACCGGTGGAGGACCCCCCGGTTTCCAGGTTAAATAATGCAACCATGATCCCGGCTGAAAAATCGCCAGCCTTTAAGGATCCGGCTGACAGAAAAGCGGAGACTGTGGCTCGCAATATATTCACTTTTGCGGGTTCAGTACTTAGGCCGGTCTTCACCATTGCCCTAGTGTCGCAAACTGTGACCGAGTGGGCTAAACTTTTTATGACGTGACCTGGAGGGTGAACAGCTCCCCCCCTGCCTTTACTGAGCTGGCAGACCAGTTGGTCCAGGAGCTGCTGTTTATCTGTGATGCCAATTTGGATGCAGCTCCCCTAAATTTCTAGACTGTCTGTTTCGGCAATGGTCCTTAGGCGTGTTTTGTGGCTCAAATGTTTGTCTGCGGACCAGACCTCTAAAAAAGCCTTAACTGATCTTCCTTTTCAGGGAAATCGCCTGTTTGGAGCTACCCTAGATGACATCATTATGGGTCTCACAGAGGGAGGAGTACTTTTCTTCCGCAGGGGTAAGAAACCCCCTCATAGATGTGGCCCGTCCTTCTTGGCTGAAGTTTTTTCATCCCTCGGTGTCAGCTCACAATGGTTCAAAGCCTATCAAGGCCTCTTCGGGAGGATCCAAGCGACCTTGATCTGGCAAGCCGAGAGAGGGATTCTCCAGACCTGCAGAAAATGCTCCTTTTACATGAAGATGCGCCCTCACCCATGCCTGGGATGGGGGGACATCTTCGCTGTGTTCTGGGCCTGTGGACCTCCTTGGTGGAAGCCAAGTGGGTCCACGAAGTCATACAGTCCAGCTATAAGATCGATTTTCATTCTTACCCTCCGGAAAGGTAATTTCCTTCCAATGTGCGCCTGTCCCCGGACCGATTGCAAGCTCTCTTTGGGTGCAGTGCAAGACCTGTCACTTCAGGTGATTTTTCCCGATTCCGACCTCAGAACATTTTCAGGCGTTTTATTCTAACCTGTTCACAGTGCCAAATAAGGAGGGCAGGGTGCATCCTCAAGTCACTGAACTGCTTTGTGTGGGTACAGAAGTTCAGAATGGAGTCCATTCGCACGGTGGTGGCATCCCTGCATCAGGGTGATTTTCTCGCCTCTATCGACATCAAGGACCCTTACTTACACATTCCAATATGTGTTCGTCACCAGAGCTACCTCTGCTTTGCCATGGGAGAGGAGCATTATCAGTTACTGGTGATACCCTTTGGTCTCGCCTCAGCTCCTCGGGTGTTCACAAAAGTGTTGGCCCCCAGTGTTAGCATTGTTGCGACAGCAGGGGATTGCAGTACTTGGGTACCGGGACGATCTTCTTCTGCAAGCAGATTTCTCTACTGCTCTAAAGGACAAACTGGACATCACTGTGCAGACTCTGTAGGAGTCCGGTTGGACTTTGAATTTCCAGAAGTCTGCTCTGGTTCTGTCCACCACTGTTGGCCCCGGTGCTGCCATTGCTACGTCAGCGGTGGATCGCAGTGCTAAGCTACCTGGACGAACTCCTCCTGCCAGCGGAGTCCCCTGCTGCTCTGGTGGACAACGTGGAAATCACTATACGGACTCTGAGGGAGTTTGGCTGGCTTCTGAATTACCATTACTATCTGGGTCTGACCCTGGACTCAGCCCTAACCAGTGTTGCTTCCTCTGGACGAACTCCAGAAATTGCATTCTGCGATTCATCTCCTGCTGTCCAGCAGTTGCGTTGCATGCTCTAGATTTTCTAGATCTCCATGATTATGTGCATGTTGTCTGAGTAGACACAGCGGGAGCCAGACCATGGGAGTAGCGGGCGCGATCGCCGCTGGCCTCCCGCAATGTTCAGGGTAGCTGACAGGAGAGCTGCCTGCCTATGTAAACAAGGCAGGTGGCTCTCCTGTCAGATAGGCACAATGAGATTGTGTGTCTCAGCTAAGCTGAAACACCGATCTCGGTGTGCCTGTCACAGAGCCTCCCTCCCCACCCCCCCCCCCCCCCACACAGTTAGTAAGCACATTTAGGAGCACACTTAACCCCTTGTTCATCCCGAGTATCAACCCCTTCCCTGCCAGTGTAATATACAGTACATACAGTACCAGTGCATATTATTTAGCCCTGATCACTCTATTGGTGTCACTGGTCCCCAAAATTTTAGTGGGTTAGTGTCAGATTTGTCCGCCGCAATGTTGCTGTCCCGCTAAAAATCGCTGATCGCCGCCATTACTAATAAAAACAAAAATAATAAAAAGTCAAAAAATCTATCCCATAGTTTGTAAACGCTATAACTTTTGCGCAAACCAATATATGCTTTATGGGATTTTTTTTTTACCAAAAATATGTAGCAGAATACAAATTTGCTTAAACTGATAAAAAAAAATATGATTTTTTAAATTTTTTTTTATTGGGAGTGTTTTATAGCAAAAAGTAAAAAAATATTGTTTTTTTTTTTTTTAAATTGTTGCTCTTTTTTTGTTTATAGCACAAAATCTAAAAACTGCAGAGGTGATCAAATACCACCAAAAAAATGCTCTATTTGTGGGGAAAAAAATACATCAATTGTATTTGGGTACAGCGTTGCATTTTCGGTTCACCGATGGACTAATTTATATGTATGGGGATAGTACCTCCCTCTTTGATTGGCCAATCGGACAACAACAATTGGAATGGTTTTACTTGCTATACCCAAAAAACATCACTTCCTGAATATATTGCAGTATCTTTTATCTCATGAACTGTGTTATTATTTAACCACTTCCCACCCAAGGACATACTCGTAGCTCTTCGGGTTTCAGTAGTTAAACCGGGATGATGCCTGCGCCTACAGGCATCATCCTGGTACCATTATTGTCAGCCGGCGATCCCTTTTCAGGCAGAAGTTATCTGATTGGCTAATTAGCTACTCGATCACTTCTGCGAGTGGCTGAAGGGGGTCCCACCCCCTTCCTGCCACTGCCGCCTCTCCTGGGCTCTCCAGTCCCATTGCGGAGGCCGGGAGCGATGCGTCCGGCAGCGATAGCTGCTTGGTACAGAGAGAGAAGAACTGATGTCCTTCCCCTCTCTCTGTAACCCTGGAAACCGGTAACGATGAGTATTTGTCACTTCCCGTTCCGGCCCTTTGTTTACCTTGCCACCAGCGGCCAGAGAAGATCGGTCTGATCAGGTTTCATGGGGGGCCAGAGAAGAGATTTGGGGACAAATAGACCCCAATTCTCTCCATAAAGGGGACCTGTCATGGCCCATGCAAAGGATGTTGTTTATCCCTTGTGATAGCAATAAAAAGGACATCAATTGTATTTTACGGAGGTATTTCCAGGATAGCCATCCCCATAAGGTGAAGAGTCTGAGGTCTTTTTGAGTTCTGGATATTGCTGATTTGCCCCGTATATGTTTACAGTGGAGATTGGTATGGATACTCAATGCTGAATGACCCTGTGGGGTCTGTTTTCTAAGGTGAGAGGCAGAGAATGCCTTGTGGTGGGAAGATATGAGCACCTAAGTTTACATCTTTCTGGAGTGGATGCCAGCCTGTTTTGGGTCTCTTTCATCATCCACAAGGAAGGACTCTTCTCTTTCACCTATTTTTTTGCACTTACTATTCAGAGTTTCCGTTGCACCCATTATATATGTGATTCATTGTAACACAAAATGTATGCATTCATTACTGTGTTATGTGTGTTATTAGGATTGCGCTGCACTATATTATATATGTCTACAGGAGGTTTTATGTGATTGCCCTTGAGTGTTCAGCTGCTAGTCTGCTTTTAATTGTTATAACGTTCAGCGCTGAATATTACATTTTTTATTCGATCTGTCATTACTTCACTGGACCCCACTTTTGACTGAGCATTTACTCTGTGTTCAATCAGACCATGCCACAGCTTTGACTTACCAAAATCATTTGGTGGCACTGGGAGTATTGCAGTGGTGATAGAAATGGAATCTATCTCGTCCTGGGCTGAACTTCATGTTCCAGAAATCTCCCAGTTCACATTCTCAGAGTGGGGAATTTGCTGGCAGTTTTTTTCAGTAGACATCTGGGTCTGGGTGCATGGTAGAGCTGCACAATTCTGGCTAAAATGAGAATCGTGATTTTTTTTTGCTTGGAATAAATATCACAATTCACTCATGATTCTCAGGGTAACATCTCTGCTAAAAAATATATATTTAATTTTTGGGGGTTCTAAGTAATTTTCTTGTAAAAATATACTGATTTTAACTTTTAAGCAACAAATGTCAGAAAAAAATCTTTAGGTGGTTAAACTACCCTCATTTACAGACGGAAGTTCATCCCTTTGATCTAAAAGAACCAAATGATACAAGGATGTGATAAACTTTGCTGGTTGCCTTTTTTTTGTCAAATGTAAGCAGAGAACAGCTCTGCACTGAATCGTGGCAATGCTGGATTAAGATCGTGAGGGGGGTTGAATCGAGATCACTATTTTTTAACAATTAATCGTGCAGATCTAGTGCATGGTCTCTCCATCACATGGTGGTCAGGGACATATGACTGCTTTGAGGGACGCTAGATGGCCACCTGGTCTTCTCCCAACAACTATGCATTGCAAGTTTCTGTGTGGACAAACATTTTTTGGATAGTTTAGGTACAGTGCATCCGGAAAGTATTTACAGTGCTTCACTTTTTCCACATTTTGTTATGTTACAGCCTTATTCAAAAATGGATTAAATTCATTATTTTCTTCAAAATTCTACAAACAATACCCCATAATGACAACGTGAAAGAAGTTTGTTTGGAATCTTTGCAAATGTATTAAAAATAAAAACAAAATCACATGTATACTATACATACAAACATATGTATTCACAGCCTTTGCTTAAAACAAGTCTTTTTGAGGGTATCAAGACAATATCCCCCCCCGGACATTATCCCCCGGGCAAGGCAATATCTCCTGGGACAATATCCCCCGGGCAATATCCCCTGGAAAACATCCCCCTGGACATAGGGCTAGGGTTAGAGGGTTAGGGTTAGAGGGGGATATTGTCTAGGGGGATATTGTCCAGGGAGGATATTGTCCGGGGGGATGTTGTCCAGGGGGGATATTGTCCGGGGGGATATTGTCCTAGAATCCTTTTTGAGTATGATGCTACAAGCTTGGCACACCTATTTTTGGGCAGTTTCCCACATTCTTCATTGCAGGACCACTCAAGCTCCATCAGGTTGGATGAAGAGCATTGGTGCACAGCCATTTTTAGATCTCTCCAGAGATGTTCAGTTGGGTTCAAGTCTGGGCTCTCGCTGGAGCACTCAAGGACATTCACAGAGCTGTCCCATAGCCACTACTTTGTTATCTTGGCTGTGAGCTTTAAGGTTGTTGTCCTGTTGGAAGATGAACCTTTGCCCCAGTCTGAGGTCCAGAGCATTTTGGAGCAGGTTTGCATCAAGGATGTTTCTGTACATTGCTGCATTTATCTTTCTCTCAATCCTGACTAGTCTCCCAGTTTCTGCCACCGAAAAACATGCCCACAGCATGATACTGCCACCACCATGCTTCACTGTAGGGATGGTATTGGCAAGGTGATGAGCGGTGTCTGGTTTCCTCGAGACATGACGATTGCCATTCAGGCCAAAGAGTTCAATCTTTCTTACATCAGACCAGAGAATTCTGTTTCTCATGGGCTGAGAGTCGCAAACTCTAAGCGGACTGTCATGTGCCTTTTTACTGAGAAGTGGCTTTAGTCTCACGGGAGGTAAGAGCACCCTTCTTGCGCAGATTACTAAAAGCAGAGAGCCTCGCCATAAACTTGGTCCTGCCATCTTAGGCCACAAGCGGCCCTTTCGTCCCGTGGAGTCGCAGAACAAGGGTTCTAAATCCTCCCGTACATTCTCAGAAGGTTTCAAGAGACCCTGGGTTGTTAAATCAAAAGCAGCTCCACTGACCATGCAGACAGGTCCTCCTCTGCCTGAAGGGGCGCCCTCACCCTACATGGGGTGGGGGGACGTCTTCGCTTTTTTACGGATTCATGGACCTCCTTCATTCAAGACAAATGGGGACAGTACAGGAGTTTTTGACAAGTCCTTTATTGAAATAAAAAAAAAGGCCCCCGATGTAGAGCCATCGTCATTCACGACGCCCGCTGCACC
This sequence comes from Pelophylax lessonae, assembly GCF_965119305.1. NCBI lineage: Eukaryota > Metazoa > Chordata > Amphibia > Anura > Ranidae > Pelophylax > Pelophylax lessonae. The sequence goes on from NC_138768.1 coordinate 353,029,326, forward strand.
ACCCGACTCGAAAAAAAAGGTAAAAAAAGCTCAGCTCACGAGGAACGCTCTCATGGTTTGCCTGCTCTGCCGTGTGACATTTCTTAAACAGCTATGGGACGGGGCCATCCGGCAACATTACCTGGTGGCACCGCCCCTGTGATCTCATCGACTTGTGCTTGCTGGGCCACTGAAGTCACAGAGTGCCACCAGCCCCTTAGCAGTTTAAGAAATGTCACACAATGAAGCAGACAGACCGCAGAAGCATCCCTCACAAGCAGACTTTTTTTTTTCGTTTTTTTCCGGGCCTGGAGGTGCGACGGTTGTCGGGATTGACGATGGACCTATATCGGGGAACATTGGTTTTTTATTTTTAAATAAAGAGACTTGTCAAAAGCTTGTGTTGTGTCTTAAGTCACATTTACACTTGGGGGGGGGCGGTGGGGGGGGTTCGGCGCCTGAGAGTACCCAGATTTCCAGATTCTGATAAGTCCCGCCTACAGACCCCCACAGCCCAGGGTTGTGGGGAAGAGGCCCTTGTTCCATCAATATAGGGACATGGTGTTTTGGGGTGCCCCGAGCACCCCCCATGTTGAGGGCATGTGGCCTAATAAGGTTGTGGGGGGGGGGCACTCACTCGTTCCCTCCCTTTTCTCACCTGTTGGGATGCATGCTCAAATAAGGGTCTGGTATGGACTTGTGGGGGGGGGGACCCCATACCATATATTTTTTTTTTGTTTTGTTTTAATTTTGGGATGGCATTTTTTTTGACGATTTTTTTATTTTATTTTTTTACATTTAGCTGTCAGTGTGGATCCCCGCTAACAGCTGATGAGTCAACCATTCTTAAGGACGTGGCGGCCATGTTCACGGCCCACTCCTTAACAACCAGCTATACATAGTTTATTAAAGAGATGAAAAAAAAAAAAGCATGTAAAACGCATGTTCAAAAACGCGCCTGAAAACCACATCCGCATAGATGTGAACCTAGCCTAAGGGTAAGACTTTCTTGGTATTGGCAAGGTGATGAGCGGTGTCTGGTTTCCTCGAGACATGACGATTGCCATTCAGGCCAAAGAGTTCAATCTTTCTTACATCAGACCAGAGAATTCTGTTTCTCATGGGCTGAGAGTCGCAAACTCTAAGCGGACTGTCATGTGCCTTTTTACTGAGAAGTGGCTTTAGCCTCACGGGAGGTAAGAGCACCCTTCTTGCGCAGATTACTAAAAGCAGAGAGCCTCACCATAAACTTGGTCCTGCCTTCTTAGGCCACAAGCGGCCCTTTCGTCCCGTGGAGTCGCAGAACAAGGGTTCTAAATCCTCCTGTACATTCTCAGGGTTGTGGGGAAGAGGCCCTTGTTCCATCAATATAGGGACATGGTGTTTTGGGGTGCCCCGAGCACCCCCCATGTTGAGGGCATGTGGCCTAATAAGGTTGTGGGGGGGGGCACTCGCTCGTTCCCTCCCTTTTCTCACCTGTTGGGATGCATGCTAAAATAAGGGTCTGGTATGGACTTGTGGGGGGGGGACCCCATACCATATATTTTTTTTTTTTTTTTAATTTTGGGATGGCATTTTTTTTGACGATTTTTTTATTTTATTTTTTTACATTTAGCTGTCAGTGTGGATCCCCGCTAACAGCTGATGAGTCAACCATTCTTAAGGACGTGGCGGCCATGTTCACGGCCCACTCCTTAACAACCAGCTATACATAGTTTATTAAAGAGATGAAAAAAAAAAATAAACCACATCCGCATAGATGTGAACCTAGCCTAAGGGTAAGACTTTCTTTTTACTTGAGAGATAAGTGCAGAGAAAGTTCACCTATTCTGTTTGCTTCTAAGGCTGACCAAACATACTCCCCCCCCCCCCCCCCCCCCAAGAGAATCACTTGTTATTTAATTGTTGCACAACCCTGGACAAAGCAATTAGTGATTTTGAGCCCAAAGGGTACATTCTTGTACATATAGATGTACAAATTTTATTTTATAGATCATCTGACACTTGGGCAATGGCATGTCAGTAGCTTGAAGTTTACACGCACACTTGACCAGAAGTACTAGAGTCTTTCAAGAGAGTCTATTATTGCTAAAAGCTTTGAATTAAGGCTTTAACTTTGATTATCTGTAATTGAAGATATTCTTCTAGGTAATCCAAAGGACTGTCATCCAGATGTCATCCTAGACACTCAAAGATCAAAGGCATATTAAAATGCATTTAATGATGGTATATGTATTTTAATAAATGTAATAATGATCACTTACACAAAAAACATTTTAATGCACTCATCAAGTGTATATCATCCTGTTTCAGATGTTTTGGACTGTAAATCAAAATTCCATTGACATCAGGTCAAAAGGTTGTCATTATTCTGGAAACAGTGTTTCTCAATGAGCGCTGCTCTGTACAGTGCCTTGAAAAAAGGTATTCATACCCCTTGAAATTTTCAACATTTTGTCATGTTACAACCAAAAACATAAATGTATTTTATTGGGGTTTTATCTGATTAACCAACACAAAGTGGCACATTAATGTGTGGAAGGAAAATGATAAATGGTTTTCAAAATAGTTTTACTAATATCTGAAAAGTGTGGCGTGCATTTGTATTAAGCCCCCCTGAGTCAATAGTAGTAGTAGTAGTAATAGTAGTAGAACCACCTTTTGCTGCAGTTACACCTGTAAGTCTTTTTATGCTGTCTCTACCAGCTTTGCACATCTAGAGAGTGACATTTTTGCCCAGTCTTCTTTGCAAAATAGCTGTCCGATTCTCAATTAGATTTAGGTCTGGACTTTGACTGGGCCATTCTATCACATGAATATGCTTTGATCTAAACCATTCCATTGTAGCTCTGGCTTTATGTTTAAAGTCGTCCTGCTGGAAGGTGAACCTCCACACCAGTCACAAGTCTTTTACAGACTCAACAGGTTTTCTAAGATTGCCCTGTATTTGGTTCCTTCCATTCATCCTCCCATCAACTCTGACCAACTTCTTTGTCCCTGGTGAAGAAAAGCATCCCCAAAACATGATGCTGACACCACCATGTTTCACAGTGGGGATGGTGTATTCAGGGTGATGTGCAGTGTTAGTTTTCTGCCACACAAAGTATTTTGCTTTTAGGCCAAAAAGTTAAATAATGGTCTCATCTGACCAGAGCACCTTCTTCCACATGTTTTCTGTGTCCCCCACATGGCTTCTCACAAACTACAATAGGGACCTCTTATGGCTTTCTTTCAACATTGGCTTTATTCTTGTCACTCTTCCATAAAGGCCAGATTTGTGGAGTGCACAGCTAATAGTTGTCCTGTGGACAGATTCTCCCACCTGAGCTGTGGATCTCTGCAGCTCCTCCAAAGTTACTGTGGGCCTCTTAGGTTCTTCATGCTCTCCTTGCCCTTCCTGTCAGTTCAGGTGGCTGGCCATGCCTTCGGTAGGTTTACAGTTGTACCATACTCTTTCCATTTTTTGATGATGGTTTGAACAGTGCGTCGTGAGATGTTCAAAGCTTGGGATATTTGTTTTTTTTGTTAAACCTAACCCTGCTTTAATTTTCTCCACAACTTTATCCCTGACCTGTCTGGTGTGTTCCCTGGCCTTTATGATGCTGTTTGTCCACTAAGGTTCTTTAACCACTTGCCGACCGCCGCAAGTACATATACTGCGGCGGTCAGCCCCTCACAGGCAAAGTGACGTATGGGTACGTCACTAGCCTTTGAGGCTCTGGGGACCTCTGGTCACGGAGCCCCCCCCCCCCCCCGCGTGTGTGCCCGGCGGACCCGATATCTGCCAGGCACTCACAATCGTCCGTGACAGAGGGAGAAAGGCAGGCGGCTGATGTAAACAAGCCGCCTGTCATTCTCCCCTGTGTAGGAATAGTGATCATACGGTTCTACTATGTGGGACCGTTGATCACGGTTCCTACAGTTCAAGCCACAGCCAATCACAGTTAGAATCACGCCCCTAGGGACACACACCACCCCTCCCTCTCAAAAAAAAAATTAACCCCTTCACTACCAGTGTCATTTTACAGTAACAGTGCATATGTATAGCACTGATTACTGTAGAAATGTCACTGGTAACCCCAAAAGTGTCGAAAATGTCAGTCAAGGGTCCGATCTGTCCGCCCCAATGTAGCAGTCCCACAAAAAAAATTGCAGATCACCGCCATTACGCGTTAAAAAAAAACAACAAAAATGACAAAAATCTTTCGCTTTGTTAGTAAACGCGATAACTTTTGCAGGTGATCAAATACCACCAAAAGAAAGCTCTGTTTGTGGGAAAAAAAGGACATCAAATTCGTTTAGGTACAGCGTTGCACGACCGTGCAATTGTCCGTTAAAGTCACGAAGTGCCGAATCGCAAAATACCCCCTGGTCAGGAAGGGGGTAAAATCTTCCGGGGGTTAAGTGGTTAACAAACCTCTGTGGGCTTCACAGAACAGCTGTATTTATACTGAGATTAAATTACACACGGGTAGACTCTGTTTACTAATCAGGTGACTTCTGAAGGCAATTGGTTCCACTAGATTTTAGTTAGGGGTATCAGAGTAAAGGGGGCTGAATACAAATGCACACCACACTGTTTAGATTTTTATTTTTTACAAATGTTGAAAACCATTTATCATTTTCAATCCACTTCACAATTATGTGCCACTTTGTGTTGGTCTATCACATAAAATCCCAATAAAATACATTTATGTTTTTGGTTGTAACATGACAAAATGTGGAAAATTTTAAGGGGTATGAATACTTTTTCAAGGCACTGTAGATAGGCCTTTCTCAAACTTTTTTTCATCTGTAAAGCCACACTGGATCACTAATGAAAGTTAAAAATGGTCACATCGTCTCTGGGAGAAGTTGGACAGTATACTATTATACATCCATGTTTAAAATAAATGAACTATAGCACTGACCGAATGAGGTTAAATTGAAAAACTGTAATCACTTGCTAGAATTCCACCTTGGGGTCCACAATGATTTGAATTCCCTGTGGAGATTTAACCCTTTCGCTGCCATCTTCCTTTTAAACTTGGCTGGCCAGGCCATTTTTGCAATTTTTCCATTGCTTTTTTATTTTTCCCTTACAGTTTTCAGAGTTTGTTAAAGACCCCCCCCCCCCCCCCCCAAACCATATATTTTCTGAAAGCACATGACCTGTAGATTAAAAAGAAGGTACTACTGATTTTAACGCCCTGCGATATTTGTGCAAGTGTTTATCAAAACACTATATTCGCTAAAAATTCTCTAAAATCATTTTTAGCAGATATAAACAAAGCAAATTTTACAAAATTCCTGCTAAGTTCTTAAATATAAAAGCTTAACCCGTATTGCGTTAATCAATAAATATTTGTAAAATTTTAAATAGCACCTTTTTGTGAAATACTAAAAATTTGGAGGTTTTCATTTTTCACTTTCAGCTTTCAGAGTTTTTAAAATACCCCCCAAACCTATACATTTTCTGAAAGCAAAGGGCTAGTAGAATAAGTGGACGGTGCTACTGTTCTTTAAGGCCCCGCACAATTTGTGCAAATGTTTACCAAAACAATATTTCCCTTTCGTTTATTGACGAACACAGCTTCATATATTTTTTGACTGATAGGTTATGCTGCTCTCCTTAAGAGTTGGACACTAGGCATAAAAGAGTTATACTCTTACTTCAGGATCTCATTTTTATTTTTTCCTAGTCAAGAGTAAGGACCTAGCTCCTTGCTGGGATCTTTGGTCCTAGCATTTTTCTATTTCCTTGTTAAACTGGATTTTTTTCCTTTTGTCATTTTCTTTCTACTATCAAGTCTGTTCCTGTGGGAACTACAATCAATTGCCGGACTGGGCTATGCACTGGATATCCTAGATCCTTGCAATCTCCTCAGTCTGGCCAGCGAGCATGTGCAGACTGCAGCTCCGCGCTAGGTCGGCCGCAACATAGCCCCACTGGACGGGGGCTGGCCGGCAAGTGAAACACCTCACGAGGACGCACACGACTGGGTCACGGTCTGAGTCGCAGCGTACCTCTGGCCTGCAGCACCCCCAAATTCAAGATGGGGAGGTGATCTGCCCGGAGTGGTGCCTGCCCGGTTCTGAAGGTGTGGTGAGTAGTGTTCCCCCATTTCTGGGAAATTTCAAGGTGGACGCGGGCCCCTCCCCGGGGTGGTCGGTCCCTCCCCGGGGTGGGCAGCCATTTTCTTGTAGCCTATAAGAGCGGTGTTCGGCGGTGGGCCTCTAGCGTCAGTACAACCGTTTCCTCTTCCTCTCTGAACGGCGTCAAGCAAGCAGCTTGGCACTTTCTCTCTCCTACTGCAGCGGTAGTGGTGAGTCCTTGGGGCAGTATACACTCCTTCCTCCTGTTATAGCAGAGCTGCCTGGTGCGCTGAGACCTGTAGTGCCATCGGTAAAGCGGTGGTTTGTTTCACAGCGTTTTTTCCTCAGCATTTTTGGGCAAGTATTGCTGGTGTGGTCCCCAGGTTACAATGGAGCCCTTAGAGTACATATCACCACCTGACCCACTTTTAGAGGCTGCGGGAACTTCTGGGTCTTAGTCCACCCTGGTGGCCATGACGGCAGTCCTGCAGTCACTTGTGTCAAAAGTGGATGTGGCTCTTCAGAAGAGACCTAGTAAAAAGCACCCTCCATCTTCACCTGCTTCCTCAGATTCTGAGGCTGATTGGTCGCCGCAGACGCGAGTCACCCCACGGGGTCTGCATCCATGCACTTCAAGTGCTCTGACAGTAAGGATGATTCCTCTTCCACTACATCTTCGCAAGAAAAGGCGCTTGTGGACGCACTGATTATCAGTGCGGGAAACTTTAAAAATGGAGGACACAGCTAATGCTGCGTCGGCCGTGCCTGTGCAATTTGGCACCCACAGCTAAATATTTGCTGCACCTTAGCATGTTGGGTCATACATTTGTGGTCGAGAATGTCTTGCAAACAGTCTCTGAGGACCTTTAATTACATTTTTAATACTGCCATTGGGGATACCTCTGTTGTAATTTTATTTTTTTCAGAGATTTTGCAATTTCTGATTGGATGGAAGTTTTAACATATTCCTCTTGTATAAGGGAATTTTTGTAAGCCTCTAAGCCACGAGATACGAGAGCCATCTCCTAATATCCCCTTCAGGCTGATCAGAAGTAGTGAGAACTTCTGTGGTCAAGAAGTATACTATTTGTAATTTTGACTGTCTGACAAAGAAGTAATCAATTCTAGAATAAGAATTATGTGCCATGCAGATTGTGTAATCTTCTTCAACATAAGTCCAAAGAAGGTATCCCCAACTCTGTGATATGCTCAAAATATCTTTTTTAGTTCTTGATTCAGAGGAAAATGCTGCCCTAATACAGAGATTTTGGAGCGTTTCAACCTTGGTAGGCTTACATCTTTTTTGTTGTACTCAACAAACACTTTACATCTACCCCTTGTTCACTATGTAACAGCTGTTAAAAATTTTAGAGTTTTCTAAAACTTTTTATTCCTGAGGAACTTGGAAATATTATTAAAGTCTGGGGGAATGTCTGATAAAAAAATGAATTCTGCATATGTGTGATCAATACATTGTATATCTAATAGTAAGAGAAGAATGAGGCATATCTAGCATACCTGACCTTCATTTAGGATAATTTTCAACACCCCTGTGCTCTATTGTACAAAAGTATTATGTTCAGTAATAATTATGAATTGAAACTGAAGAATAATGGATAGAAAGGAGACACAGTAAGTGAAATATTTCATTCCATTGGCAGTCAGTGGGAGAGATGTTCCTTTGCATTGGTGGTCAGTGGGAGAAGGGTTCCTTACACTGGTGGCCAGTGTGAGAAGGAATGCCTCTTACATTGGAAGTAAGTGGAAAGAATACGGCACTACACAGTGTAGAACCCCCTGCACTGGAGGCCCATCGAAAGAATACCCCTTAAATTGATGGTCAGTGTAGTGCACGCTTGTACTGTTACCAGTGGAAAGAATATCCTGCTACATGTAGACTGGTATGAAGAATGCTCTCTTTACAGGCAGCCTAAAACATAATTGGCATCAGCTAGTCGATTGCTTACTTGAGAGATGCGAGGTTCCATTGGTCCCATGCCACTGGCTCTGCCAAGTAACATTGGTTCCAAAACTGTTCAGGAACTGTCTGGCAGAAGATCAATTTGCCACTGCTCAAGGAACCCCTCTGGAAGAACTCTAGGGTTCTACAGAACCTTGGTTAAGAAATGCTGTTGTAGATATTTGTGAGTCTGACTCCACTGAAAATATTTTACAGGTACAGGCGGTCCCCGGGTTACAAACAAGATAGGGACTGTAGGTTTGTTCTTAAGTCGAATTTGTAAGTCGGAACAGGTACATTTTTTAAGTGTAGCTCCAGCCAAAAGAATCATTCTTAAGTTTTTTGGATAGCATAGAAAAAGGTTAACACCCCTGTAGCATTCGCTTTGCTGTTTCTACCCCTGTTCAGAAGATTTCTCCTCACTTTCTGTCCCCATGACAACTGGATTTTGAAAATTTTGGGTGGTTGTGGAAACAAGGATTAGTAATAAAGCTTCAGTGGAGACACCTTTTTCCAATGAGAAGTGAACTTCCCTTCCTAGGGGTAGATTTCTCCTCACTTCCTTTTGTCTCCCTCTGTAAGTAGGAGTCGTTTTTAAGTCAGATGTTTGTAACCCCGGGGCCACCTGTATTGATTTAGGCTAGGATCAAACTGATTGACTGTCATAAAAAATGCAATGTAGTGAATATGGTTACATTGAAACCACATTTTACCATAATTACCCATTTTATCTATTTTTTTTTTTTTTTTCTTAAAGTAAGCCTGTTCTTTTTTTTTTTTTTAAGTATCTAACCTGGCCTCAGAATTTACCAGTAGGCTCCCATAGGTGTAGGCACATCAGTGCGTGTTTGTGTATGCATGTGGTGAAAAGCCCCTTGACTTCTGAAACCTGTCACACGCAATAAAGTCAACAACAATATAATCTGCGCACACTACATATAGCTTCTCACTTTTGGGCAGTGAGGCCACTCCTCGCATCACGGGAACTTTTAGTTGGGTAAGGGGAGAGTGGGATTTTCCATGCTATTAAATACAGGTTTACTTCAGAAGAAGAATTCTTGTAAATAAAATATACCTGTAGTTATTGCAGTCATAGTAAAGTGCCCCTGATGGTGGTAAAGAAGGCACTTCCAGCTTTCTCCATTTATTAGAGCACATTAAGAGTCCTGTAACCCAAGGAATCCAATATGCAAATGCTGACTTCCATTAGGTAGTTTCTTCTTTGTCCTGCCCTGTACTTTTTCCAAAAGCCAAGTACACACTAATAGTTTTTTTTTTTTTTTTTTCGTTCAACCCTGCAGCGCTGAACGAAAAAAAACTGACAGCTCAGGAGGAGCCACTGTACTAACTATCTGATGTTAGTACAGTGATCTCCTCTGCTGTTCTATTGTGTTCTGCGTGGGGGATGCCCCCAACCCCCCTCCCCTCTGCCAGAACACTCTGGTCAGCGCTCTCTGCCATTGGCTGAGAGCGCTTATAGGGAGCCGTTCGCCAGACCTTTTTTGGTCATGCCGCTTTGACAGAAGCAGGCCGAATGTCGGATGGTTTCTAGGTTTTAGGCTTTAGCTAAACTATTGGCCCACTGATGTGATTAGCAACCTCACTGAAACGTGGCAAAGCAGTCTGAAGGTGGTTTATTACAAATGCCCTGTAAAAGGTTGGCTTTTAGATGTACCTTGTGTCTGCAATCCATTAAACAGATTCATGCAAAAAAGCTATTGCATTAAAACCCAGATTGTTCAGGGTTGTGTTGGTGACAGTTATATACATTTATGGAGCCATGTTTGTGATAATTTAGCAACGCTTTAACACATCCACATACTGAACAATGTAATCCTTGTGTAAGGTAATGGTGCACAGTCCATGAACCAGCAGTATTCTGTGAAGATTGCCCAGCTGGAGCAAGAAGCAGATCAGGCAAAAACCGAATTATCTGAAGCTCAGAAACAGCTGCAAGAACTGGAGGACAAAGAGCTGAGGGATCAGGTTCAGAAAGCAAAGTTACAGAAAGACTTTCGTAAGAAGATGGAGGCTGCAAAAGTAAAAATGCAGGTAGATGTGAGTGTGTGTATGTGTATGTATGTATGTATGTATGTATATATATATATATATATATACACACATACACTGAACAAAATTATAAACTCAACACTTTTGTTTTTGCCCCCATTTTTCATGAGCTAAACTCAAAAATCTATTTTCTATGTACACAAAAGGCCTATTTCTCTTAAATATTTACAAATCTGTCTAAATCTGTGTTAATGATTTATTTCTGTTTACAACGTCAAATTGTGCAGCACTTTGGAGAGTAGTATTCACATCAGCCCCTGCCCCTAAAGAGGCTTACCATTTACTGCCTTTGCCACACACAAACATGACATGTTATTTCAAGAAAAATAATCCTGATCAGGCCCCGGAAGAATCCCATGCAGAAATGGGAAGCTCATCCAAACGAATCACCTAGGATTGCAGCACTGCAGTGTCATTGTGCTGACCACTAAGCTACTTTGTTACCCAGAAAAAAGTGTAGAGAGCATAAACCTAAAAAATGTATATACTGTATAGGTTAACAATGTCTTGGGTAGTTCTCCTGCAGAAAATGTTACCACTTTAGAGCGAAACTGAACTACAGAAACAGTTTTGGACCCTCGAAACTTTTTTGCTATGATATGCAGGTATGCTCAGTACACATCCCCCCTCCAGTGCTGTGATGTCCACAATCCCCTCCATCACTGGCACCTCAATTTTCTGTCAGCCTTTAATGTTCCGAGTCTTTGGCTGTCCTGACTGGCCAGGCTTGTATGATGGAACTTCTACAAATGTGCACATGAGTTACTCAGTCATGGTACAAAATAAGGCCCTGTGCTGCTCATTGTACTATTAGAGGGCAAGCTGGGGACACACATTTGTTACAGAAGACAAATACAGAGCATCTTCTTTATATAATGCCACCTGTCAGCATTTTGTTTGTAAAACTAACTTTAGTTCTGCATTACGTGTCCTTTATCTTTCATTGTTAGAATGAGATGCTGTCGACTGAAGTAATTAAAGGACCTTGAAGAATTATTCAAAAGTTAGTTACGTATATTGTGTAAAGGGAAGTAGACCTTTAACTTGGTATTTTTATAATTTTTTAGCTAGTTTTATCCACAAGCATCTAGAGGTGGTCATGCAATATAAAGAAAGAAGAAATACATGAGAACAAGTTGATAGTGTTGATCTTTCTCTGCTGTCCCAGGCTCAGGCCTATGCATAATGGGATAAAACATGTCTGTAGTGGTGGCAACTCTAAAAACAACTGTACTCTAAACAAACCCTTAGACTCTTTTTACATGGGCACCGTTCAGTCTGTTCAGCAGGGAATCCATGACATCCATGTTCTTTTCAGTGTTTAGCACCATTTAATAACCTGTGTTTTTAAGACCCATATTAGATCTACAGTTGGCCAGATGCAAACACACTTCCATTGATCTCATACTACCACAGGTATGTCATGCTTGGGTCGGAAATAAAACCAAAAAGGACCCAGACCATTTTTTTTTTTTCACATCTGGATGGCTTCTATAATGGGGGTCTAAACAGCCAAGTAACCCAACAAGATGTTTAACAATAAAAAAAGGTAAACTGACCAGATTTGTTATAGAAATACATGGAAATATGTTACGCTTGCAATGATTTACTTCTCCACAGATAGTACAGAAGAAACAGCAAGACACAAAAAAGCTTGTAAGTATTTCTGTTCAAAATGAGAAGTGTGTAGCAGATTTGGAAAAAAACATTCTGAACATGCGACAGCAACAGAGCCAATTACAGAAAAAGCTAAAAGAAGAGGCTGAGAAAAAAAGGAAACTTGAACTGGCTGTTCAAAAGGACCAACAGCAAATCAAGGTAAATAGTTGTGCAAATGCTGTACAGAGTCACAAACATGGAGCATTTAAAGTGAGGTTAGCAAGAACCCAGATGTTCCTCATGCTTGTGCAAAAAAGCCTACAAGACAAAAAAGAAGGCACATATAGCTGTAAAATATACTTCTTGTGTGTGTCTGTGGCCCTTCTTTCAGATTTTATATTTGTTAACAGTCTAGGCCAGTGGAATCCAACCTTATTGAGACCAGGTCCCAGTAAATTCTTCCAAGACCTTCTGTGTACTCCCAATCCCCCGCCCACACACACACACACACACACCCTCAACAAAGGGCTCTGGATGGGGCTGTGTTTCACTGTAGACCATTCTGGAGGGGTTTTTGGGAGTGTATAGCATATTTGGTGACCCTGTACTTAGATGAGGTTTCTGTAGGGCTCTGGGAGCAACTCTGGGCCTTGGGTGTTAGAAGGGAGGTGAATGTCTCTCCACTAGACTGAGGGCTTGCATGGGAAATGTGGGACATTGAGGGACAATGTTTGGGGCACTATGGGTGGCTGGAGGCTTTGCAATAAGCTAGGGGGAACTGCAGGGAGTTGGGGGTGGAGGAATGACACTGTAGGAGGTCTAGGGGCACTGTACAAAGTTGAGAGACAGTGTGTACCATTATAGAAGATTGGGTGGCACTATTGGAACTGGGAGGCTCTGTGGGAAGTTGGGGGAAATGCAGGTAGCTGGAGGCCTGGGAGGAGGGAGGCCATGTCCTGGCAGTAGGCCACGGCCCAGTAGTTGAGAACCATTGGTCTAGGTTATTGTCACAAACTTACGCAATCTTAACTGAGCATTTGATGGGAAAAATATCTGCAGTACACAGTGGTCATGTTTCATTAAAAGTTAAATACAGGCATACCCCGCTTTAAGTACACTCACTTTAAGTACACTCGCGAGTAAGGACTTGTTCAGCTTGGCAGGACACTACTCCCGGTTTTTAACATTGGCGTCTATAGGAAATCTTGGTCAGCTTGACATGGCACTGCTCCCAAACTATAAGTGACAAGGATACCAAACTTAGGGAGCACTGAGAGGGGACCCAGGACTACAACATATCCTGTTTGTGGCTGGCCAGCTTGCCTAGGTAATCTATTATGTCATAGTCCTGGATCCCCTTAACATGCTCCCCAAGCTTGGTGTCCTTGTCACATGGTTTGGGAGCAATGCCATGTCAAGCTGACCAATATTTTCTGTGGAGCTAGTGTATTTACATGCATTGAGAAATGAAAAAAGGTATTGCTTCACTTTAAGTACATTTTCGTTTTACATACATACTCTGGTCCCATTGTGTACTTAAAAGTGGGGTATGCCTGTATAAGAGTTCTAAGCAGCTTGACCTGTAAGCAACCCTTAACTTTTCCTGTAAAAGCAAAGCCTATTCCTTGGTTATATATACAGTGAGGGCATTAAGACTTGGATACTAGTTCTTATTACATGTATTTAGGGGAAAAAATCTTCCAAGTGTACATAGATGTTTATATTCCTTAGGTATGTATATAAAATCCACTTTTTTCTTTTATTTTCTCTTAAATCTGGACTTGTACTATGGACTGCATCCTTTAGTCTGCGGAATATGAAAATGTACGTACTGTTTGCAGTGTGAGGACCTGTGTGAGGCGTCATTCAGACTAATGCTGTAGTGTTTCCCATACCCTTAAAATGCATGTAAATGGAAAGCATTGTACTATTTTATAGAAACTGGTACAGTTTAGATCACTGTGGGTTGCATGAAGATGCCGTGTGCCTAAACTCCTGAGTGCAGCTGCATGGGTGCACTTCCATTTGACTTCAGTAAAAAAGCATCCAGATTACTAATCCCTCCTCCTTCCTGGTGGCAATAATCAGTAGGTTCATTGATCTTGCAGATTATTGCCACCATAGTGCACATGCACCCCATTCAACTAAGTGGGCCATGTATTTCTTTACACGGCTCACTTACTAGGTCATGTGATCTCTTTATTCATCCCCAAAGCATGGCTGAGTTGGAGGTGGAGCTAAAAGAATGCGCACCACATGCCATTGCTGTAGCTTATCCATGCCCTCCCTTCCAGGTCATTCAGAACAGAGTGCACTGTCAGTCAGGCATGTGCTCTACCCCCTTGGCAGATCTTATGCCTAACCAGGGGTGTCAAACTCAATTTCATTGCGAGCCACATAAGAATTTTACTTGCCCTTAAAGGGTCAGTTATATCTGTAAGACTAGATGTTCAGAGCACCCCACCCCTCCCCACATCATATGTAAACCCCCCCCCCACCATCAGAAATCAAGAGTCCTCCATCCTCCCTTACATCACAGTGCACTCCCTTACCTTGTGCTGCTTCCAAGAGGCTAGGGGCAGAGCTTGGAAGCAGAAAGTGCAGGGTCTGGAGGAGTGTCCTGAATGCTGAGACAAGGGGAGGCAGAGATGAGGGGGGGCTGTGGTTGCACAAAGAGGTGCAGGATCTGTAGGAGGAGTTCTGTCCTCCTCTCAGCTGGCAATTGCTGGGAAAAGGAGGGAGATGCCACAGCTGCAGGAGAAGGGCGAGGGCCACATGAAATGGCCTGGCGGCCAGATTTGGCCCCTGGGCCCTGTGTTTGACACGAGTGCTTAACTAACAATGGACTGTGCCTTCAATTAATTATATGGAGGAAGAGGGAGTGTAATACTGTAGCTAAAGGATCATGTATCATATGAGTACTCCCAGATCTTTTATATATGTCCTGTGCAGCTGCTCTTGTTATGCTGCTGCTATCTGAGCTATTAAATTATCTCCCCTTCCATACCAATCAAAGCAGAGTTTGCTGTCAGTCAAGCATCTGATCCGCCTAGGGGGCAGAGCAGCTTTGGAACCTGCCATAGCTTTGATGTCAGCCTGGTGGTTAATCTACACTGTTGCTGTGGTGTTGTCTGATTAAATCTGGATCAGATGACTCAGCAGTCATGATGTTCAGCTTTGCAGGGACAACAAATCATGCAGAATGGTTGTTTAAGCCCTGGGGCCTCTCTGAATGAAAATTTCCTAAGCTTTTAAAAGCTAGGAGGTCTTCCACACACAAGCTTTACCAACACACATGTATGTCATATTTAGCCTGGTGTGAGGGAAGAAGTTTTCACCTGAAGAAAAATTTCATAGGAAGACTCCTGAACTTTCTGCAGTCAGGCTTGGTTCAGCGTATGGCTCCGAGTACCATCAAGGGGCAGATCTTGGCCCTTGATGTTTTTACAAAGACAACTAGCCTTTTTGAAATAAAAAAAGAGGGGGGGGTTCCATGCTATGGGTAGCTGATGTACTATTTATGAAAGCTGCTGCCTCCACTGAAACTACTACCATAGTAGTAGGACGGATTTGGGTTGTTTAAGGTGGAAGTGGCACTGCTTCTGTTATGACCAAAATCTGCTGGGGCTGTTTGACCATAAAGGGATGGGTGCTACAGCATATGCATGTTAGCAAACTAGAAATTATGGATACACAAATTATGGATACACAATAAAAAAAAAAAAAAATATATATATATATATATATATATATTTCTCTGTGAAAAAAAAAATACTTAAAGTGATTGTTAAGCCACTTATATAAAATTATCTCACCCCTCTGTAATAGAACATTAAGTGCTCCTGTGCCTGTTATAGAAAACAATATTCAGATTGGTACCTAAATCCGAGCATCACCCAGCGCTCAGCTGACTCCTCAGATCTCTCCTCTGCTGGGCTGACAGCTCCAGTGGGCGGGCTGGAACACTGTAGCTGACGTCAGCCGGGGAGGAGAAGGAGAGCGAGAGAGAGAGCCGAGCAGTCACGTGATCACCAGGAGCCGCTCGGATTTAGGTACAGATCGCATATTTTTCTATAACACAGGCAAAGGGGCAGTTCTTGGTATAATACAGAGGGGATTAGATAATTTTAAAATAAATATGAGAGCAGCAGGAGGGGAGGGGGCGGGCACTGACTTGCAGGGAGGGGAGGGGGGAGAGGAGAACAGAGAGGAGGACAGAGAGCTGCGGATGACGGAGACACGTACACTGACCATGGTGTCAAAGGCTCAGCAGCCATGATATACCGTGGTCAGCGTACAGGAAGGAGGGCAGAAACTGGGAGGATCAGGCAGGTTTTCTAGGTGTTACAGGAGGCCAAATGACACAGCACAAGCACTGTGCTGTATAACATGCTTTAAGGGAACAGGATCTTTTTTTTTTTTTTTTTATTAGGGTAACAAACACTTTAATACTGTGCTCCAAAATACATATATTAATCCAACCACATACTAAGTGTAACTAAAATGATTTAAAGTGGTAAGTGCTATGATTAAAAGCACTTACCACTTGAAATCATTTTGTTACTCTAAAAAAAAAAAAAAAAGATCCTGTTCCCTTAAAGCATGTATACAGCACAGTGCTTGTGCTGTGTCATTTTGCCCCCTACATAGCACTTATCACTTCAAATAATTTCAGTTACACTTAGTATGTGGTTTATATATGCATCTTGGAGCACAGTATTAAGTATTTTTTTCACACTGAGCAATTCATATACAGGCATACCCCACTTTTAAGTACACAATGGGACCAGAGCATGTATGTAAAACGAAAATGTACTTAAAGTGAAGCAATACCTTTTTTCATTTCTCAATGCATGTAAATACACTAGCTCCATAGGAAATCTTGGCCAGCTTGACATGGCATTGCTCCCAAATCATGTGACAAGCAGTGTTAATTTCGTCGACTAAAACTGACTAAAACGTTTTCGTCGACTAACACAATTCAGATGACTAAAATACGACTAAAACTAAAATGGCATTTTAGTCTTAAGACTAAAATATGACTAAAACTAAAATGGCATTTTAGTCAAAAGACTATAACTAAAACTAAATCGAAATTTGCTGCCAAAAATTAACACTGGTGCATGCTCAAATCATAAATAATAACATATTAGATTTTTCACTCCAGGACCAGCAGTAGTATATAATGAGTTTGGAAATTGTAGAGAAATGCTTAAATAATGCATTACAAATTACAATTGAACTACACCCATTTGATTATAGATGACTAAAATGAGTTTTAGTCGACTAAAATGTAGGGCGTTTTAGTCGACTAAAATATACTGGAGTTTTAGTCGACTAAATACGACTAAAACTAAAACACTTGCAGAAGACTAAAATGGGACTAAAACTAAAATGCCATTTTAGTCCTAAGACTAAGACTAAAACTAAATTGAAATTTGCTGCCAAAATTAACACTGGTGACAAGGACACCAAGCTTGGGGAGCACGTTAAGAGGATCCAGGACTATGACATAGTAGATTACCTAGGCAAGCTGGCCGGCCACAAACGGGATATGTTGTAGTCCTGGGTCCCCTATTGGTGCTCCCTAAGTTTGGTATCCCTGTCACTTATGGTTTGGGAGCAGTGCCATGTCAAGCTGACCAAGATTTCCTATAGACGCCAATGTTAAAAACCGGGAGTAGTGTCATGCCAAGCTGAACAAGCTGTGTCCTTACTCGCGAGTGTACTTAAAGTGGGGTATGCCTGTATATATATTTTTTTTTTTTTTACACAGAGTAATTTATATCGTGTATCTATAATTTCTAGTTTGCTAACCCACATATGCTGTAGCACTCATCTCTTTATGGTCAAGCAGCAGGATTTTTATCATAACAGAAGCAACTATGACCATTAGACCCCGTTCAGACAGGGGCGACACGACTTGGTGGGGCGACCTGTGAAGTCGCGGTGCACTCTGTGCACCGCGACCTCGGCGCGACTTGCACGGACTTCAAATCATTGAAGTCAATGCAAGTCGCCTCCAGGTCGCCCCAAAGTAGTACAGGACCCTTTTCTAAGTGGGAGCGACTTGTGTCGCTCCTATTAGAATGGGTCCTGTACTATTCAATGGCGAGCGACCCACCACGACTTGTCAGGCGACCAAGTCGCCTGACAAGTCACGCTAGTGTGAATGGACCCTTATCATTCACAGCATGCCTTGAATGTAAACGTTTTGGGAAACAGTTACATAGTTTGTCTGGTTAAAAAAAAGTCCATCTGGTTTAATGAATAAAAAATTATACAAGCCTATATGCACAATCCTATACCTACAATTCAGCCAGAGAAAGGCAAAAAACCCCAGCAAAGCATAATTCAATTTGCTCCAGCAGGGGAAAAAATTCCTACCTGATCCCCCGAGAGGCAAGCGGATATTCCCTGGATCAACTTTACCTATAAATGTTAGTATTCAGTTATATTATGTACATTTAGGTAAGAATTCAGGCCTTTTTTTTTTTTTTTTTAAAGCAATTTACTAAGCTGGACAGAACCAGTTCTTGAGGGAATCTATTCCACATTTTCACAGCTCTTACTGTAAAGAAATATTTCCATATTTGGAGATTAAACCTCTTTTCCTTCAGATGTAAACAGTGCCTGCTTGTCCTCCTGTGATGGCTTTAAAGTGAATAAATCAAAACAAGTTCACTTTTTGGACCCCTTATGTATTTATACATGTTGATCATATCCCCCTTTATCTCCTCTTCTCAAGAGAGAATAAATTCAGTTCCTCTAATTTTTCCTCATAGCTGAACTCCTCCATGACTCTTATCAGTTTGGTTGCTCTTATCTGCACTTTCTCCAGTTCCCCGATATCCTTTTTTTAAACTGGTGCCCAAAACTGAACTGCATATTCCAGATGAGGTCTTTCTAATGATTTGTACAGGGGTAAAATTATATCTCTCTCTCTCTCTGAAGTCCATACCTCTCAATACAAGAAAAGATTTTGCTTGCTTTGGAAACCGCAGATTGGCATTGCATGCTATTATTAAGGTTATGATCTACCAGAACACCCAGATCTTTCTCCATCATTGATTTTCCCAGTTGTACTCCCCCTAGTATGTATTGTGTCTTTTATTAAACTCTCCAGTATCTTCCCAACTAAAGAAGTTAAACTAACAGGTCTATAGTTACTTGGTAAAGACTTTATTCCCTTTTTAAATATAGGCACTACATTGGCCTTATGCCAATCCTGTGGTACCATTCCAGTCATTAAAGAGTTCCTAAAAATTAAAAGCAAAAGCAATGGCTTTAAAATGACAGAGCTCAATTCTTTAAGTATCCGTGGGTGTATGCCATCTTTTTCTTCCAATATTTTCTCCCAGTTTTAGTCTTGGATAGCAGCCCTCATCCTTGGAATATTTGCTCTCTTAAAGCGGTTGTAAACTCTATAAAAAAAAAATAAAAAAAAAAAAAAAACCTGCAAGACAAAGGCATAATGAGCTAGTATGCATCGCATACTAGCCCATTATGTGTAACTTACCTTAAAACGAAGCCCCGACACGGACCCCCGGACATCGCTGCGGGCGCTGCCATGGTCCCTCGTCGTCTCTTCCGGGTTCGGCGGCTCCGGCGCGCTGATTGGCCGGAAGAGACGACTCCGGCGCGATGATTGGCCGGAGCCGCGATGACGTCACTCCCGCGCATGCGCGCGGGAGTGATTTTTCCAGCAAGCTCCCGGCAACTTAATTGAAGGTCCCCCGGACCTTCAGAGAGCATGCGCCGCTCGCGCGAGCGGCTGCATGCACTGTAAATATCTCCTAAACCGTGCCGGTTTAGGAGATATTATTTGTACCTACAGGTAAGCCTTATTATAGGCTTACCTGTAGGTAAAAGTGTCAAAAAGCGGGATACTACCGCTTTAACCACTTAAGCCCCGGAAGATTTTACCCCCTTCCTGACCAGGGCCTATTTTTCAATTCGGCACTGCGTGACTTTCACGGACAATTGCGCGGTCGTGCGACGCTATACCCAAATTGACGTCCTTTTTTTCCACAAACAGAGCTTTCTTTTGGTGGTATTTGATCACCTGTGCGATTTTTTTTTTGATCATGCGCTATAAACAAAAAAAGAGCGACAATTTTGCAAAGATAACAATATTTTTCACATTTTTTATATGAAATTCCCCCCCAAAAAAATGTAAAAATTAAAATTTTTTAACATTTTAGGCCAATTTGTTTTCTGCTACATATGTTTGAAAAAAAATCACAAAAAGCGTATTTTGATTGGTTTGTGCAAAATTTATTGCGTTTACTAAGGAAAAGATTTTTGTCATTTTTATTGTTTTTTTTTTTTAACGAGTAATGGCAATCTGTGATTTTTTTTTTTTTTACACTTTTGGGGGTACCAGTGACATTACTACAGTAATCAGTGCTATACATATGCACTGTTAATGCAAAAATTACACTGGCAGGGAAGGGGTTAACTTTATTTGAGAAGGAGGGGTTAAGTGTGTCCCTAGGGGCGTGCTTCTAACTGTGATTGGATGTGGCTTGTGATGTAACAGCAGAGATCTACGGTCCTACATAGCAGGACCGTATGATCTCTGCTGTTACACAAGGGAGAATAACAGACGGCTTTGTTTACATTAGCCGCCTGCCTTTCTCCCAGTGTAACCGACGATCGCGAGTGAGTGGCGGACATCTGGTCCGCCGCTCACACGCGCGGGAGGGGGAGCGCGGCTCCGGCGGCGCGCGCTCGCTCCCTAGAGCCTCACAAACTAGCGACGTACCCCTACGTCGCTTTTCCTGTGAGGGGCTGACTGCCGAAGTAAATATACTGTGGGCGGTCGGCAAGTGGTTAAAAGTGTTTTTATCTTTTTCAGTATGTGCTTGTTGCTTACAGTAAATTAAATCATGTTATGGTGACTGCTACCCTGATGTTCTTTTATATGAACATTCGTAAAAAGCTCTGCATGGTTTAAGATTACCAGGTCTAGCAGAACATCATTCCTAGTCTGGACCTCTATGAACTGAATTTATGTAATAGGTTTAGAAACGTTTGCCCTTTAACTGTTCCTGCAGCGCCATTACTCCAGTCAATTTCCGGGTAGTTAAAAATCCTACATTATTATCACTGTCCCAACAAATTCTATCTCCACCTCCTCATTAACATTGGGTGGCCTATAACAAACTCTAGTGATTAAATTTGTAGTATGCACACCCATGTGCAGTTCCACCCATAATGCTTCAGCTTCATCACACTCTCCATCAACTAGGTCCTTACATCTCACATAGACAGACACCACCACCTTTCCTTTTTTACCCTGTCTTTCCAAAAGAGAGCATAGCTCAGTCATGTGAGAAATGAAGCCAAGATTCAGCAATACCAATAAATCATAGTTTACTTCATGCACCAGAGCTCACCTATTTTGCTTGTCAGACTTTCTGGCATTGGTGATTAAACACTTTATTCACTTTATTGATTGTCACATTTTGTACACATATTTCACATATTTTTTATTTTAGTACAAAAAGTACCTTTTCCAAGTATTGGTTGTAACATGGGAACCTTCTTATCTGCCATATTCTGCCCACCAATAGGGACTGACCCCTGTCTGTCCCATTATAATCTAATTCTCCCTCAATCCTAGTTTAAATACTCCACCAGGCTTCCCATAAACCTCTCCCCCAGCACAGCAGACCCCCTTCCCCCTTCCATTTAGGTGCAAACCATCTTTAGCATATAGGTTGTACCCCAATGAAAAGTCAGTCCAGTTCTCTAGAAACTCAAATCCTTCCCTCTTACACCAGATCTTTAGTCATGCATTCGGTTCTCTAATCAGTATGTAGCACAGCCCCCTTGAGGACTGCTGGATAATACACTTTCGGGTCCCCCTGGGTTTACCGGTAGCAACTGCAGCATGCACAATTTAACTCTTTACACTCTGACTCAGTCAATGAATAGTCTAGGGGATGTAGTTGTTTTTGTGGTTTTATTTAAATTAGGGATGGGAGAAGAGAAGAGTGGGATACTCCATCTTGAACTATAACTATTCACAGTAGATGAGGACTCCTGTGTGAAGACACAGCCAGACCGCTGATTCACCTTGCCACTTAGATGAATTTAGGATTAAGTCTCTGCGTAGGTCACTGTTAGGATGAATTATCTTCAAGATAGACACCTAGTACTCCCTTTCTCTCGACACTGCTGACACCCGTCCTCTGACTATTTTACACTGGGGTGGCCCCCCTCAGGTCAGGTCCCTAGACACGATCCCCTGTACTCATGATACTGTTTTTCGAGGGTCTCCAGTGTCTCTACCCCTCCAGTCAGCTCTTATGGACCTCAGGGCTCAGCTCCTTCCTTCTGGTCCCCAGGCCGACTGCCTGTGACCGCGTACCACTGCTACAGAGGAGGAGACAGCCGTCACCCTCCCTACGGGACTCTGCTCACCAGCCAAAGACCCCGCAGCACATGTGCTCCTGGCTTTTATACCACACCCCACAATGCACTGAGACAATCAGTCTGTGCCAATCACTGGAGCTGTATCAAAGCCTGTGTAACTATTTCATCCACTGTCCAATATGCCTCCCTATTGGACCAGTGTGAAACACTCCCTAGACCAGATAAATCACACACTGAGCACCATGAGCAGACCTAACTCCCAGATCCTGCTCTCTGGTAAGCAGAAAGCAATATAGATTTCCCTGCTGCTCCTCTGATAGGTAGACAGAGCCCAAACTATACTCTCTCTCTAGCACCTACCTAGGAGGGTGCTACAAGTATTTCAGAGAATATCACTTTGGAGATCCTTCCCTTCAACTTTCAGCCTAATTCTTTAAATTAATTCTTAAAGAGCCTTCACCTGTCATTGGTTTCTGGATTCTGTCATTGGTTCAAATCTGGACAAAGACCGCTGGGTCATGCCCAGCCCCTCCC
Source organism: Pelophylax lessonae (assembly GCF_965119305.1). Taxonomy (NCBI): domain Eukaryota; kingdom Metazoa; phylum Chordata; class Amphibia; order Anura; family Ranidae; genus Pelophylax; species Pelophylax lessonae. Next base: position 353,051,926 of record NC_138768.1, read on the forward strand.
AGTAATTTATCAACCCTGTCCACCACTTGTCGAACCCTGGCACCTGGGAGTCAGCAAACCATTTGGTTGAGGCAATCCTGGTGACAAATTATCAGTCCTGATTATAGAATCCCCTAATACCACTAACTGTCTAGACCTTCCTGCACTACCCTCACCACCTCTACTAGATGGGCTACTCTCCCAGGTTTTAGGGGTAGCAGTGACATCCAGGGCCACCCCCACATCTTCATCCAACTTGCAGGATCGGTTTGGGTGCTGAAACCCAGGGCTGGCCTTCCTTTTCTGTGAACCCCTACCACTTACTCTGACTACAGTAACCCAGTAAATTGATGGGTTTAAAGAGAAGTATTCTTTTATTTTTTTATTTTTTTTGAGAATTATACTTACCTATGTAAATGCAGCATAGGAGCGCTGAGCTTGGGGGGCGAGCTGCTAAGAGGCTGAGCCGGGTGTCAGTCCAGGCACTTGGCAGATCCTGACTCCGTGGTCATGATGACGCGGTGCCTGCCCCGAAATCTGTGACTTCAGCCCGCTCTCTGCTGAAAACTGGTCACAAGAGATGTATAGCCAAATGAGTGTTGGCTTGGCTGTATATCTCCTTTTAGTTTAACTGACAAGGTTTTACCTTTTCTTGTCAAGACCAGCTCTGTTAGGTCTGAGAGTGGCTCTTGAGCATTTCAGTATCGGACAACTCTTTCCCAGATTTGCAAGGCTGCTGCGCGGTCTTTTGCTCGTTTACCAGGTGGACGCTTACACCTCATTTGGTGTTCGCTTCAGATTTTAGATCTTTAAGGCAGCTCTTTGAGCTGCAGCCCTCCTCTTTTTAACAATTGCTTTCGTGAGCGTGTTTTTTGTTTCTGTTGCTTCCCAGCTTGACTGAGTTTGGATTACTCAATTGTCTCTGAATAACTGAATCATGTGTTTGCGATTTACTCCTAGTGCTGCTTTTCTGAAGAAAAAAAGAACTGAAGCATGCTGCGAGTGGGGGGATTTATACCTGGCTGGCCGATGGCTTTTTAATTAGCCAGTGTCCAAATCCTCCTGTAGCTGGCAGTATAACCCAACTTTCTATGAATAACAATCTTGTGTCCCTTTAAGAACTCCAAGAAATGGCTTTTGCAATAAACACAAAAATCCTATTATAATTAATTTTGCTATTTCTAATTGAGAGTTTTAATAACCCATACAATTTTAACTTTTTATAAAGGTAGGAAAATAACTATGTTTTATTTCACTTTAAAATTGTCATTTCTAAATAGGTTGAAATCAGTAGAGAGACAAATAAATGGCAAAATATCAAATTCTACCTTATAAAAATGGTTCTGAGAGTATGCATGCTTTTTCAAGCTCAAATGTTGATATGCTTTACCTAAATAGCATCCAAATTCTGTTTCTTTATAATGTTGCAGAAAAAATTGAAATTTAAATAAATATTATTTTTTTCAGGAGCTTCAGTTAAGGACTGAACAGCAGCAGAAGATGTTAAAGCTGAAAAATGAAGAGATTGCAGCTATTCGAAGACAGAAGGGCACTAATATACCAGACCAACTTCAGCTTGTAAGTCATGACAATGGTGTATTCCATATTATATTATATTATATTATATTATATTATATTATATTATATTATATTATATTGGTAATATTATATTATATTATATTATAACCACTACCACTATACCACATATACCACTTTATAAAACTCTGGTCCGACCACATCTGGAGTATTCTGTCCAGTTCTGGTCGCCAGTCCTCAGGAGGGATGTATTGAAGCTGGAGAGAGTCCAGAGAAGGGCAACTAAACTAATTAGGGGATTGGAGGACCTTAATTATGAAGAGCGTCTGCAATCGCTTGATTTATTCTCCCTGGAGAAGAGACGCCTGAGAGGGGACATGATAGCAATGTATAGATACCTCAATGGTGATCTCAGCATAGAAAAAAAGCTATTCAGTCGAAAGGATTGCATGAGGACTCGAGGGCATACAATGCGATTAGAGGAGAAGCGTTTTAACCTCAGGTAACGCAGGGGGTTCTTTACTGTTAGGGCTACCAGATTGTGGAATTCTCTACCACAAGAGGTCGTTTCTGTGGGAAGTATGGCTACTTTCAAAAGACTCTTGGACGTACATCTCAAGGATCAGAACATTTAGGGGTATGAGAGATGATTACGGCCATACACACCCACACAGGTTTTTACTGGATGGACTATTGTGTTTATTCAACCTCAACTACTATTTAACTATATTATATTGGTGTATTAATAAGAATGTGCATATGTTTAGCTCACAAACAGTGGTCATTGAAGCCAAGCCTGTTTAAAAATACTAAAGAACTCAAAAAAAGTCATACATTCTATTGAATAGATTGCTTTATGTAAAGGAAGTAGAGTCCCAGTCAAGGGTTTAAATTGGGACTGTTTTGGTGGACTTAGATACAAGGATCAAGACCTAAATTATCATCTGTTGTGGTGGACCTTTTAAACTTAGGCTGGAGGTGTAGTATGTGTAGAAAAGAAATCAGGTGCGCTAAAATTCACAATCAGGAAAAGGTGTGACACTATAATGAGTGTCCCCCATATACCTGTGATGTGTTTCCAAAATTGATGTGCACTTGAACGGGTGTACAGTAAATACTATACACCCTGGTGCATATACTTGGGTGTGTTATAGTGAATAAGGGATGATAAATGGATAATGTGATACCAACATAAACCAACAAAGTGCACAAGTAATTCAAAGAAAAAGTGTCCAATATTTCAATGGTTGCCACCTCAGTGTGTAGTCCATATACATATAAAAGTGCATAAAGTCCCAATCGTCCCCTCACAGGCTAAAGTAAAGTCCACTCTGTGGGTTCCTCTAGATCCGTGGGGTGCAGATGGGTTCCACCACCTTTGTGGGGATTAGCCCCTTACCATAGAGAAAAGAGGTTAAGGACGGATAATCAGCCCAGTAGTGTCTTGGGAATTCAGGGAGATCACCATGAAATAATCAGATAGTAAGTGTGGCCTCTTACCAGATCGCTCAAACCAAAAGGCGACTGTCTCACTGATCTTTCGGTGTCTCAACCCAATTCCGGTCCACTCTTGTTCTGGGTGTTACTCTCCGCACAGGTGAGGGCTTCCACGTGTATCTCACAGAAACAGATTTAGACCATAGCGCAGTACCTTTGACAATTTATTAAAACAAAAGTATCCAGTGCACTTACAGTTAGATGTTAACTAATGGACACAGGAAACCGATACCGATATTGGAGAGGCCGTGGCCGCCTGCTGTGCGGTCCTCGGCAACTTGCGATGACGATGCGGCGCTCCTCTGTGACGCGTTTCCACTAAACAGTCGTCTACGGAAATAGGAGTAAGCCAGCACCGCCATCATCCGCCCTTAAGTATCCTGATGTGTGCCGAACTTCCGGTGTCTGCAATGTATGTCTTCCCCAGTGCAAACAGGAAGTGACTTCACACTCGGGTCTGCCTAGGAGACTTCCTGTCTTTGAAGAAGGTAAACATCCGGGTTAAAGGCCGGGGATGTCACCGTTCTACTGAGCCTATCAACAGCTGAATTTTAGGATAAATAGGACTTGCAGCGACCGGAAGCTGGGTCTTAAAGAACTGAATGTATACATAAAAAAGGTAATCCAAAGCACGATATTCCATTCCGCTGTTTTGCAATACAGCGGTGGAACATACTCTGCTAATTAGGTAACATACACCAATTAAAATCATAAAACAATATAAAAATTGCCTTATATTGAATCTTAAGCTTAATAGGCAATGGGTAAAAGCTCTAAGAAAATATGAAAGCCAATTGGGACTAATTCATCCGACTAATCCAATAGAATGTCCCAATGTAGGGTGGGGAAGATGTTATGAGCGACTATTCTAATGGATCTGGTACGTGTTCAGCTATTATTGATGAATGCATTAATATCCAGATCTACATTATGTCCTAAGGTCTTTAGCTGATATATCCAGAAGGTTTCCCTTCTGGATATGGTCCTCTTCAAATTGCTTCCTCGCCAGTGGGGGGTGTATTTTTCTATTACTATCACCTCTAAATCTTGATGGTTTTTGTGGTGATGTGTGGTACAATGTTTAGATAAGCTATGACCTGGGAAGCCTTTCCGGATGTTTGCCAGATGTTCACAGACACGGATATTGGCTGTCCTAATGGTCCTGCCTACATACTGTTTCTTACAACTGCATGTCATGAGGTATATGACCCCTTTGGTGTGGCAGGTGATAAAGTCTTTTATGGGGAAACTTTCTCCAGTGACGGTTGACACGAAGGAATTGGTTCTCTTGGTTTTGGCACTTCTACAGAGATTGCAGCTCCTGCAGGGAAAATATCCCTTCAGGTTGGGGAAGAACTTAGGAATCGGAGGTGGTTCTACAGGTGTCCGGGCTATTGTTTCTTTCAGGTTTTTAGCTCTTCTGAAGATCATCTGTGGTCCTGTCGGAAGGACTGGGCCCAGGATCTTGTCCTGCCTTAGTATGTTCCAATGTTTACGAAAAACATGGTTCATCCACCTATAGTTGCTCGAGAACTGTGTAACGAAGGCGAAGTCAAAACTTTTCTTGACTACTTCTTCGCTACGTTGAATAACCAGTTCTTCTTGTTTGCAATCTTCCAAATCCTTCATCTCACTCTCTAGGGTTTTCCGATCGTATCCCTTCTCTATAAAGCGCTGTTTCAAGATCCCCGCTTGTGTACAGTAGTCGGAGCGTTCCGTGCAATTCCTTTGTATCCGCCTGAATTGCCCTCTGGGGATGGACTTTAGCCATGCTGGATGATGGCAACTATCGAGGGAGATAAACCCGTTTTTATCAGTGGGCGTAGGTGTAGTATAAAGAAGAGGTATTTTAAATTGAATGTTTTTTTTCTGTAACAAGAAAAAAACCATACACCCTAATGGCAAATTCCGTGTAGTACATGAAAAAATATTTTCATTAACTCTTAAAATGAACATATGACCAGGCAATGTACACTTTTTAAATATTTACATAATTTTAAAAAGTTGTAAAAACAACTAAAATTTAAGCTATTAACCTTCCTAGCGGTATTCCCGAGTGTGACTCGGGGTAAGATTTTAGTGCCAAAAGCGGTAACCCCGAGTCACACTCGGGGTAGCGCTAAGAAGATCGCTGGATGCTGGAGGAGGTTTTACTTACCTTTTCTCCGGGATCCAGCGATGTCTGCGAGCGGTGTGCGGCGGCGGAGCTCTCTCCCGATTGTCTGCGAGCCCCGGCTTCCGTCTCCGGCGACGTGACGTCCGCCGGGGGGCAAATTCGAATGTAAAATGCACCAAACACACTGATATCGTTCAAAATAAAATAAAATCACATTACATTACCCCCCAGTGCCCTTTCCTGCAGTTTTACTGTACTTTTTATGTAAATATATGTATATATATATATATATATATACATATATATATATATACAGTATATATATATATATATATATATATATATATACATATATATACAGTATATATATATATATACGTATATATATACACATATATATATATATATATATATATATATATATATACACACACACACATATTATATATATATATACATATATATATATATATATATATATATATATATATATACACACGTATATATATATATATATATATATATATATACACACACGTAATTCTTGTGAATGAGCAGCCCAAACCAACTGTATACATTATATATATATATATATATATATATATATATATATATATATATATACGTATATATATATATATATATAATATATGTATACATAATATATGTATACATACATACATATATATATATATATATATATAATATGTATAATAAATGTATACAGTTGGTTTGGGCTGCTCATTCACAAGAATTACATGCTTTCAGCACCTAAAATAATGGTACCGCTTTCAGCACCTAAAATCCAAAAGAATCATACCGCCAGGGAGGTTAAACCAATTCCCGCTAACCTTTGTAGCTGCAAGCATTGTGTAACAGTTAATCCTCCAACTGACAAACCATACTGGCTTGTAAATCAGTAGTGTTTTTGCCAATAGTCACACCTCTTACAACACCTTCCCATCCATTTGTTGTGCACACAGGCATAGCCTACATGAAGGTGACAATGCTTTTTTTAATTCAGGAGCAGTGAATAGTGTTGTCATTCCATTGCAGTAAAACTATATGCGGTAGATTTCACTGGGAGGATAAGCGGGTATTTCTGAATATTTGCATGGGTGTTATGGGGAAAAAATAAAGGCAGATGCCGGTACAATTAAGCGCTGCACCACATAATTTTTTAATAGGAGGCCATAGTTGTTGTTGTTTCTCTAACACAAACATATTTTGAATAACACAAAGTGCAGAAATTTTGAAATCTGACTTTTGCCTTGTAAGCAATGAGTTGCATATTGTGTATCTAAAAAGGAAAATTATCGGCTGAAAATAGGGTTTTCAGCTTTGTGATGAAAGAAAAAAAAATACAGAAATTGTCTGCCGAAAACGCCCGCAATTTTGACGCTATTTTACTTTGCTTATGGTGTGTTTTTCATAGGTCATGTAACTCAAATGCATCGAAAACACGACATGTGCATTTTTGATGCGTTCTTGCTGTATTTTTAATGCATTTCAATTTGGAGGTGCATTTTTGGTGTGGTTTGCCAAATATGCACCAAAAAAGCAGGAAGCAGGAATTTTAACACTGCTTCTAAAGGTGCCAATAATGGCTGACAAAAAATTCATATTCATTTCAATTCATGGTACAATTATTTATTAAAATATATATTTTTTTTTTTTTATATTTTAACCATCCATTTCAGTTTTGGTCAAGTGCATTCTATATTTTTGGTTTCTGCACTGAAATTTTATTTTCGGTGCACCACTAGTCTTTTCTACAGGAACAAATAACTTTATCATTCATTAAAAGTGACATTTTATATTTTCACTGTGCTTCCAGATCTCACCTTTTTTAGTTCTTTTATGCACCTATATAATTACTTTACCCTTACGTTTATCCAGAAAATGGAAGAACAGAAGAAGTGGCTTGATGAGGAGGTTGAAAAGGTATTAAAGGAGCGTCAAGCTTTGAGTGAATTGGAAGACGACCTAAATAAAAGGGAAGAAAGTATTGCTAAGATGGAAGACATGCTTAAAGAAAAGAGCCAGTTGGAGATTAAAAAGCTACGTTCAAGCCAGGTATGGTAATTTAAATCTCTTTTTTGAAATCTTCTAGGTTATTGATAGTTGATTAAAATTAAATTACACTTTCATCTTCAGGGTCCATACACACTGAGATTAAAAACACTAGTTCTTTTGGCAGAAAAAAACGCCCTTATAGAGCGTTTTTTTACATGCGTTTAGGCGCATTTTGTGTTTTTTTTTTTTCTGCCAGAAAACTCATCTTAAAAATGCAATCCAGAAGGGTTTTTTTCTGCCTCGAAAAGTTGAGCTTAAAATATGCCTCTAAACACCCTAATGTGCATGGACACATAGGATAGCATTGGTTGTTTCTACAAGCAAAACGCAAAAGTCCTGTAGAAGCAGCGGTTTTCAAGCCCACTGAGCATAGACCTTCAGGCTTAGTTAGCTATTTCAGTGGGGGTCACAGGGACATGTTGCTGAGATGGTCAGCCTAAGCTTCCCTACACCTAGCTATAAATTAAGCTTTCTGGATATTACAAGACTTTCCAAAGTCAGTAGGCATATACAGTTCTTCTAGTGTGATTAGGATCCTCTTCAAACCGTTTCTAACAAGAATTTTCAGACAAGCATATCTGAACATATGACATATTTACTTCAGAACCATCATGAGGGGTCATTTGTAGTTTGACTTCCTAGTAATCTCTTAGATGAATGAAACCTTGTTTGGTTTCCTTCCTCCTCCCATTAGAGTACCCAGTTTTGTTTTTCTCTGGATTTCTGGAATTTACACAATTTGTGCCTCAAACTTTTTTATAGGTTTTATACATAACATAATTTGTGTACTGAGGAATGACAATAAAGAGCTAGGAAAAAAGTGGAGCAACCAGAATTGCAACATAACTAAAACCTAAGATCTGCTGGATGTGGGCTTTAATATTTGTAGCTGCACATCTAATACATTCACTTGTAGCATCAACAGCCAGTATAGTGAAGAAGGTTTACCGATGCCTTTATTTTTTGAGAAGACTGAAATGCGTTTGCTTTGGTATTGTTTCTCATTTTATAGGCCTGTGGTGAAGAGGATCCTTCCATCTTGTATTTTTGTTTGGTACAGACTTTAATCTGCAGTGAATAAACAGGCAGTGCACGGTGTGGTAAAGATTGCCCAGGGGATTATTGGCAGAAATCTACCCATCAGTATTGTTTACAACAGTAGGTGTAAGAAGATGACCCTCAGTGTTATAAGGGACTCTTCCTATCCTGCTTATGGACTGTTTGTCTCCCTCCAGTCAGGGGTTACACAGCATCAGGGAACCACCTGGCAAGTTTCTCCACCCCAACTCGCTCATCCATATCTTTATGGACCTTGCTTAGTGCACTAGTCCATATCATTTGGTGGAGGGGGATTATGGTGTTGGGTTGTTTTTCAGGGGTTGATCTTGGCCCCTTAGTTCCAGTAAAGGGAATTCTTAAGGTGTCAGCATACCAAGACATTTTGGACAATTTCATGCTCCAAATTTTGTGGAAACAGTTTGGGGATGGCCCCATCCTGTTCCAACATGACTGCGCACCGGTGCACAAACAAGGTCCATGAAGACATGGATGAGCGAGTTTGCGGTGGATGAACTTGACTGGCCTGCACAGAGTATATTAAACCGTAGCAGAGGGCTTCTTCAAGAGTAAACACACTCTAGTCATGCTCTAGTCAAACGACTAACACTCTCAACCTTTTAAAATGCTGTCTGCACAGAAGTATAGGTGCTTAACCACTTGCCGACGTATGGGTACGTCACTAGCCTGTGAGGCTCTGGGGAGCGAGCGCGCACCACCGGAGGCGCGCTCCCGCTTGGTCACGGACCCCCCCGCGTGTGTGCCTGGCGGACCCGATGTCCGCCGGGCACTCGCGATCGTCCGTGACAGCGGGAGAAAGGCAGGCGGCTGATGTAAACAAGCCGCCTGTCACTCTCCCCTGTGTAAGAACAGTGATCATACGGTTCTACTATGTAGGACCGTTGATCACTGTTCTACACCTCAAGCCACAGCCAATCACAGTAAGAATCACGCCCCTAGGGACACACACCACCCCTCCCTCTCAAATAAAGTTAACCCCTTCACTACCAGTGTCATTTTACAGTAACAGTGCATATGTATAGCACCGATTACTGTAGTGATGTCACTGGTAACCCCAAAAGTGTCAAAAATGTCAGTCAAGGGTCCGATCTGTCCGCCGCAATGTCGCAGTCCCGCAAAAAAAAATTGCAGATCGCCGCCATTACGCGTTAAAAAAAAAACAACAAAAATGACAAAAATCTTTCCCTTAGTTAGTAAACGCAATAACTTTTGCGCAAACCAATCAAAATACGCTTTTTGCAATTTTTTTTTTTTTACCAAAAATATGTAGCATAAAACAAATTGGCCTAAAATGTTAAAAAATTTTTGATTTTTACATTTTTTTTGGGGGGGGGGAATTTCATAAAAAAAATATGAAAAATATTGTTATTTTTTCAAAATTGACGCTCTTTTTTTGTTTATAGCGCATGATCAAAAAATCGCACAGGTGATCAAATGCCACCAAAAGAAAGCTCTGTTTGTGGGAAAAAAAGGACATCAAATTCGTTTAGGTACAGCGTCGCACGACCGCGCAATTGTCCGTTAAAGTCACGCAGTGCCGAATCGCAAAATACCCCCTGGTCAGGAAGGGGGTAAAATCTTCCGGGGCTTAAGTGATTAAAGGATAGGTTCACTTTTTTATTTATTTTCTAAATTCCAGCTTCCTAATGTACCAATATACCATTAGTGTACTTTTGCAGAAATAAAAAAATCTTTCTATTTATCTTCACACCCCTTACCTCACTGTCCAGCTGGCTGTATGAAAAAAACGTCTCCATTACTTCCTGGATGGACCTTAGGAAGTGACACAGGAAGGAGTTTACCATCCCCCATCCCCCCTCTAGCACATCACTACTAGGGATGCACCGATCTGACTTTTTTGGACCCGATACCGATATCTGGCGTTGTGAAATCGCCGATACTGATACCGGAACCCATCCGGAGCTACACACAAAGCAAGCGGCTGCAGTACAGAGCAAAGCCGCTGCTTCATGTGTACGGCTCCTCCATTCACAGGCGGAGTGCATCTGATATCACTCCGTCTGTGAGCCGGGACTATACAGGAAGAAGCGGCTCACATCCCATACTACTACTGCACCTAGTAAGGGGTGGCTGAGCCGTTACCAAGCAAAAACCAGATCGGCCAGTGGATCGGTCAATGTTACCGATCCCCCGATCCATCTAAAATGGCCATATCGGTGCCGATATCCGATCCGAATATCGGATCGGTGCATCCCTAATCACTACCACCCATTATCAGATCAGAAAGTCCATTCAGGAAGTAATGGAGATTTTTTTTATACAGCCAGTTGGACAGTGAGGTAATGGGTGTGAAGATGAATAGAACAATGTTTTTTTTTCTGAAAAAGAAGTACACTAATAGTATATTAGTATATAGAAGAACTGGAATTTAGAAAAAAAAAAAAAAAAAAGGTGACCTTATGGTGCAAATTATTATTATTATTTTCAATTGTCACCCATATATTTATGTTTACATATTTATTTATAGACTTAAATATACCCTTTATGTTTTTTTGGAATTACAATAAAAATATCAATAAATAAGTTAAAAATTAGCACAATAATGGTGATGGTTATTATTTGACTTCCTAGGCAATCAACAGTGACATGCTGAGGATGTCGACACGTTTGAATAAATTAGAAAGTGAACTGAAGGATAAGAGTAAGAAATTGCACAGCAGTAATGGTGACGATGAAAGAAGAATATCTGAGGATGTTAAAGTCCTGCAGAAGGAGCGGGATCATCTCCTACAGAGGAGAGACAGCCTTGATGAAAAACTGAAGAATGGAACAGTGCTGTCACCAGAGGTACAATGATATATACGCTTTTCATGCACTTTTCTGTGCGGAGAGGGTTCAGGATTTGAAATGCGACTTAAATAAAATCTCAAATGCAGCATTCCTGAAAATGCTAGTTGTATCCCCCTGGCTTTTAAATATGTTTTGCCAATGACTTGCAACAAGCAATGCAGTTTGGACTCAATTGGGTTTTCATGACAACCAGCATACTAGAAGTCGGCAATGCCAGCTATCATACTTTTTTAGTACAGGCTTTCTTTAACCACTTGATGACGGGCCACAGTACATTTATGTTATTACTTTGGCGCTAAATACAGTTGTTATGGCAGCAGCTAGCTGCCATAACCCCGGTATTCTCTTGTTCTGTGGGCGATTGTCTACAAAATAAAAGTGGTTTCAGAGGCGCATTCACCGCAAGATCACTTTTAGAGGCGGCAGGAGAGGTCTTTAGAGTGAGAGCAATAATTCTAGCACTAGACCTCCTCTGTAACTCTAAACAGGTAACCTGTAAAAATGTTTTTAAAAAAAAATAGTAGCACCTATGGAGATTTTTAAGTATCTTAGTTTGTTAGCCTTCCACGAGCGTATTTAATTTTAAAGCATGACATGTTAGGTATCGATTTACTCGATGTAACATCATCTTTTTCATTATACCATAAAAATAGGCTAACTTTACTGTTAGTAAGTAAAAAAGTGTATTTTTTCCAAAAAAATTGCGCTTGAAAGACCGTTGCGCAAATACCGTGTGACATGAAATATTGCATCGACATTTTATTCTCTGGGTCTCTGATAAAAAAAAATATATAATGTTTGGGGGTTCTAAGTAGTGATCGACCGATATCGTTCTTTTTATTGCCTATACCGATATTTTGGTCAGGGCATATCGGTATCGGCCGTTATCTGCCGACATTTAAAAAAAAAATGTTTTATTCTTTTACACAGACACTCTTGTGGAGGGATCTGGGGGTCTTAAAGACCCCCAAACCCCTCCTCTGCACTTAAGCATTCAAAACGCCAAGTTTGGCTGTTTTGAATGCTGTCATTTTTTTTAATTTGGCGCTGAGTAACCCAAAGTGATGTTATGACATCACTTCTGGGTTTTTACATTGGGACCTGATCAGAGCCGAATGCGGCTTTGATCAGGTCTTTGGCGGCCGGGCGAGCCGCGGAAGACAGCCGAGCGACTTCTCAGCTGCATCGGTTGCAATTACAAGACAGCTGACCGTCGACTATCCGGTACAGCACTTTCCCGAAATATCGGCAATATCGGTAACCTCAGGGGCCGATTCCGATATATCGGGGAAAGTGCAGATCGGCCCTCGTATATCGGCTTTGCTGATAATCAGTCAATCCCTATTTCTAAGTATTTTCTAGCAAAAAATACAAACTTAAACTTGTAAGCAAAAAGTTCCAGAAAAGGCCTGGCCTATCTGATCTCTGGTCTTACCTTCAATCCTGCATTGTTGAAAAGACTCCTCTCCTGTACTGAAAATGCTTAGTCTAATTTCACTGCACACAGTGACTTTCTCACAGTGTACATTTGAAACTGCAACTAGTGAGATAGACTGCCTCATTTCCTAGCTGGAAGACATTCAGCATCATATAGTTCTTTCTCCCCCAGGCCTACTGTCCCTGGCCTGCCCTGTTTATTCATTGGACTTCAGTTCTTTTTAATTATGGAGGCTTAGCATTACATGTGGGTAATATCTAAGGTGCTCTGATTGCAAATGATATTTGCATAGAAACACGCATTCCTTCACACTCACCCATCAAGGTGTTGTGATATTTGCATAATTTCCCCTAATAGCCATCCCACTACCTACATCAGAGAGACGTACTGAGGCATGGTCTGCCTGCATTGCATAGAGAAGTACAGAGACCCAACGATGATATCACTAGGTCTAAAAGGTATATCATGACAATGAAAGTCTTTTATTTGAAAATGTCATTAGCATGTTGATGAGTAGAGAATAGAGGAACCAGGAAAGATAAAATATAAGCAGATTAAACTTCAGATTTTATACGTGTTGTGTATCTGTTTCCAGTGATCCACAATTGTAAAGTCTTTTGTGGTAAAACAAGGAGCCCAGTGAATATTCCTGGAACTCATTTTGTTGAGCCTGTAACTCAGTATATTTTAGCACTATTAATATTGCAGTACTTGTAGAGCTCTACAATTCTGTGTAGCCATACTTTCAGGTTATAAATCCATTGTTGAGGCAACCCTAGTCATTACGGAAGACACTCCTGAAGTGGTTATAAAGCCTTGTTTTTTTTTGTTTTTGTTTTTTTAAATAACAAACATGTAATACTTACCTGCTTTATGCAGTTGTTTTTGCACAGAGCAGTCCAGATCCTCCTCTTCTTGGGTCCCTCTTCGGCTCTCCTGGCCCTTCCCTCCTGTTGAGTGCCCCCACAGCAAGCAGCTTGCTATGGGGGCACCCAAGCCGAGTCACCGCTCCCTGTGTCCATTCAGACACAGAGCCACAACCCGGCCTCCGCCCCTCTCTCTTCTGATTGGCTGAATGATTTTGATTGACAGCAGTGGGAGCCAGTCGTACCACGCTGCTGTCTCAGCCAATGAGGAGGGGACTCCCAGGCAGCTTAGACAGACACTCCTGCAACATCGCTGGATAAAGACGGGCTCAGGTAAGTATTAGGGGGGGCTGAGGGGAGCTGCTGCACACAAGGGTTTTTTATCTTAATGCATAAAATGCATTAAGATAAAAAAAAAACTTCTGACTTTACAATCCATATAACTCTCACACATAGTTTATTTTATTTACAGTTGAGCTGTTAATTTAGTTAATAAGTCATTAATCAGTTTTATTAGAGCAGTTTCAGTGGAATGTTGAAGGCAGAAGTCAAACTGTAGGGCAGGGGTGCCCAACCAGTGGCCCACGGAGCCCTCTGATGTGGCCTGCGCCCTCCTGCTCTGGGATTGCGGGTTAGCAAGCCCAGATCGCAGGTTGCTGACCCTCCAGAGCATGCATGTTGTGAATAAAGCCAGCAGCAGAGGCATCAAGAGGCTGTGGAGCAGAGCCGCATAAGCCGTTGCTTCCTGTATAGTCCTGGGTCCTGTCACAGACACAGTGATACCAAACGCACTCTGCCTGGGACAGCAACAGCGGGCGATACCTGAATGGAATATTGTTATTAATGGTTAGTTTATTACTGAAATCACAGTGTATATATGGACATATCTGTTCTGCAGTGGATACTGGGCTGCTTTCATACTGATCCACAGGTGCAGCGCAGCGCACCTGTGGGTTACCTGCACTGAGCCATAGACTTCTGTTTGTTACCTGCGGGTTTGGTTCGCTTTCAGAAAGTGCACCTCACCTGCAAGATATAATAGAAGTCTTTGGCAAAGTGCAGCTAGCCTGCAGGAAAGCCACAGGTGCACTGCGCTCCACCAGTGGTGTAGGTAAACAGTAATGCATCGGTGTGAAAGCAGCAATAGACCCCTTTCATACGATCAGTCTGACCCAAACGGACCCTCCATTCACCTCTATGGTGCGGCAGATGTAAACGGACTTGTGTCCATTTACACCCGCCTACCTCCAATTTGATCCATAAAAAAAAAAAAAAAACAGAACTGGATCCATCCCCTTCCATCTGAGCAGAACAAATCGGAGGGCCCATAGAGTAGAGTGAGCTATGTCCATGTCTGCTCTGAATATGCAGAGTAGACACGGACCTGTCATCCGCCTGCTCTACTTATTGTGGCTCGCGACCGGTTATCAAGTCGAATAAGTAGCCCTCTTTCTTCAAAAGGTTGGGCACCCCTGCTGTAGGGGGTTGAGAAGGTTGTTATCGGTGAGGTCGCAGCTTGTCTCTTGTAGACAAGGCATTCAAGAAGTTTGGAGGCAAGGCAAATAAGAAGTTTGGAGTCAAATGGTAGAAGGAAGATGGGTCTTAGGTTGTTCAAACTGGTGGGATCCAGTGACGGTGTATTAAGTATGGGGGGTAACCAGTACATTTTTTTAAAAGATGGCGATAGAGAAGGAGAGATTGAAAGATTATATTAATGCCTCAATGTAGCACAATGCAAAAAAAAAAAAAATCAAACCTTCCCTTAATTATAATAAATCATCACAAAAGATCCCAAAGTATATATTCACATAAATGAGATGTCCAAAATAAATGTTCACATGAATGAATTGTCCATTTTTTACAATCCAATGAAGAAAATCCTCCACCAATGCGTGAAGATTTCTAAATTCTTCCACTCCTTTTAACCACTTAAAGACCGCCCGCCGCAGTTTTACTGCGGCAGGTCGGCTCTGTCCCGCAAAATGGCGTAACTTTACGACCCTTTGCGGGACCGCTAGAGCGCGCCCCCATTCGCCACAGGTAAGCCGATCAGCGGGTCCGGCGGCCACGATTGCTGCCGGGCACCTGCAATTGCTCATGGAGACAGAATGGCGGTCTGCCGTTGTATACAGACCGCTGTTCTGTCAGTTATGAACACAGGGAACAGGGATCCTGTGTTCCTCTTATTTTGGAACACAGGTCTCTGTGTTAATGCAGAAAGCCCATCCCCCACAGTTAGAAAGCACCCCCTAGGGACACATTTAACCCAAAAAACTATTGCAATTCCATGTTCTGTGTACTGTGGGAAACTAGATATAATGAATGCAGTGTCCTGGGTTTAGTAACACTTTAGTTCAAGGTAATATATTTCAAGGTAATATATGTTGCTTGTTGCCCCTCTATGGGCCTTGCTACTACACTAACTTAGGATCTCTTCTGGTAGCACCACAGAGGAGTAAAAAGGAAATGGGATCAATAGTGCTCTCTGTGTAATACTCTTTTTTTTTTTTAAATAAAACTCCTAAAATAAACACTCACATTAAAAAAGCACACAAAGCGATATGAATGAGGCATACCATGTTTTAGTAGTGGAAAAGATTAGGAATCTTCAAGATTATAAACATAATATTTTTGTTAACGTATCATGTTAAATTTACAACCACTTAGCGCCCTTTCACACAGAGAAGTTTTTCAAACACTTTTGCATTAAAAAAAACGCCTGAAAAGCTCAAGCAAAATGCTTCTTATTAAAATCGATGAATGCTTCACATTGGTGCAGTGCGGTGAAAAAAATTCTGCATGCAACATCTTTGGAGCATGTTTGGAAAGCTAAAAAAAAAGCCCCCCAAAAACACCCCCCTCCATTGAAATGAATGTAAAGCACGTCAAAAATGCCCCAAAAGTGCTTCAAAAGCGTTCCGTGTTTTACTTACGGTTTTGAAGCGAAGCAGTGAAAGGGCTCTTATACAATGTAATAAACAAAAACAGAACCATAATACCAAATAAAGGTAACCATCCCTGTGAAACCAAGCAGTTAACAATAATCCTCAGATGAGTAGGTTGAAAGAATATTAGTGAGAGTTCCCCACGTTAACCAAAAAAAGCTTTTTTTTCAACTTGCATTAACAGACCAGAGTTCAGTCCATCTAAATCTTCTAGTGCATCTATCACTTTCCTCTCCCCATACTGACGGTCCAAAGGTGTTTGCTTTACAGGAGAAACGTTGGCTCCTGCTGCTATTATTACAGGTACTTCTATAGTGCTGTCAATTTACACGGCGCTTTACATATATACATATTATACATTCACAATATTCCTTGCCCTCAAGGAGCTTACAATCTAAGATCCCTAACTCACACACATACTAGGGCCAATTTAGACAGGATCCAATTAAACTACCAGCATGTCTTTGGAGTGTGGGAGGAAACCCTAATATTATTATTACTATTATTATTATACAGGATTTATATAGCATCAACTGTTTGCGTATCACTTTACAACATGAGGCCAGACAGTACAGTTACAATACAATTCAATACAGGAGGAATTAGAGGGCCCTGCTTGTTACAGCTTACATTACCCGGAGGAAACACACGCAGGCACATAGAAAACATGCAAACTCCAAGCAGGTAGTGCCGTGGTTGGGATTTGACCCTAGTGTGGCTAGGTGGTAGATATCCACTAGCCACACTAGGGTCAAATCCCAATGACCCTAGTGTGGCTAGGTGGTAGATATCCACTAGCCACACTAGGGTCAAATCCCAATGACCCTAGTGTGGCTAGGTGGTAGATATCCACTGTGCTGCCCCAGTCAAACCCTTGTCAGAATGGATCGGGGACATGGCTTGCCATCACTGTGTTTGTACGTGGACACACAGCCGGGCTCAGGAGCATGCATATACTGGTGCCTTATTAGTACACGGCTTACTACCTGAAGGCCCCTACAGGGGGGGTCAATAGCGATGGTGAGGGACTGCCAGAAAAGGAGTAAAGTTACCTTACTGTGCCATATTGTTGCGATTTAAAAGGTTAGTATAACCTTGCTACTTAAAAAAAAAAGTATAACCTTTTTTACTGAAAAAAAAAAACACTTTAGTAGCTCTTTCAATTTTAAGAGCGGTTAATTAAAGCTCAATTCCATCTAACACTTTTCTTGCTTAATATTATTTATTGAAGTTTCTTCTCATAGCAGAATCAAAATCAAAGAACACTGCCATTGGAGAATGTTAGAAGTGGAAAAATCCAATAAAAAAAAAAAATGGCATCCAAGGGGCACTGGGACTTTGATGAGTTTAAACAGGGTAGCGAGAGGCCAAGAAACATTTGAGTCCACTGGCTCAGATTAGGCTGCTCACAACAGGCAAGGCTACCCTACTGTGGGTACTCCAGCAGGTTACCAGAAAAAGAGGTGCATATATGGAAGGAGTGCCAGACCAAAAAATTTGGAGTCCAAATTAATTTATTGATGTTGTGCTAAAAGACAGCCAACACGTTTTGGGGGTCAAAGGGAACTTCCCCTTCCTCAGGGCTTCAGTTAAAAATGAGAAGCTTCTTATTTTGACTGCTGATGCAGATACTGCTGGCCAGGAATCCTAATCCAGCAATCCGCTTCCCTGCACATATTCAAGCAGAAAAACCTTATTTTGAGTCCACTCAAGGTTCTCAGTTTTTAACTGAAGCCCTGATAAAGGGGGGGTTCCTTTAATCTTCAAAACGCATTGGCTGTCTTTTAACATGGCATCAAACAAAGGAATTTGGACTTTTTGGTCTGGCGTTCCTTCCACATATGCAAAAAGGAGGAGATCGGAAAAGAGAGGCAGAGGTTCCTTTTGGGTCTACCATACGATCCTCAGTTGGGTGGTTGGGTGGCTTCCAGCTAACACTTTTCAGGCCCTTTACAATTACATGTTTTTTTTTCTTTTGAAAATGGGTCTAAACATATAAATAAAAGCTGACTGTTATAAGCACCCATGGTTTGTCCCAACTCTAACTGTCACTTTTCCACGACAACATACTCTACATGCAAAAGTGGAAACCTTTATATAAAGGCATGTGAAAGTGAAAAAAAAAAAGAAGCTGAATGCTACTATTACAGATATTGTTCCCACGGAGTACAATACTTTTCCTTATAATGGTTCTTTAATTCTGATTTGTCTCTCAGTACACAGTGCGCAAGCTTTTAATACTGTACACTTGTAGAATTCCCTGAAAGATCTGTTTTGTCAGTTTCTTCTGAAAATGCAAGTGACTATTTGAATCTACTGCACAAAGCTGTAGTAGAAACACTGCTGAGTGCCTTATGTACTTGTTTCCACAGGAAGAGCACATCTTGTTCCAGTTGGAAGAAGGAATAGATGCCTTGGAGGCTGCCATTGAGTATAAAAATGAATGCATTCAGAGCCGAAAACAGACCTTAAAAGAGTCCTCTCAAATCCTCACACAGAGTGAAAACAACGTCATTGAAAAATTCAGCTCCTTTTCTGCTGCTGAGACGAGATCTATCCTTGTCAAGTACTTCAAAAAGGTAGGAGCTGGTAACTGTTGCTCAATAGCATTATTTAAAGCTTCTTGAAAAAAGGCTAAGTGATGCTACACATTCTTTGGTGGTTTTATGTCATATCAGTATATATTCTAAATGCATGGCGACCCATCTCCTAAGGACAATCAAACTGCCAGAGAAAACAAATCCATTTACTTGTTTTACAAATGAAACTTGCACATCCACTGTCGAAAATGACTTCACAAATTTAGAAATTCTGTAAACTTTCTGTAGTTTAGTGCACTGTGTTTAGCCAAACATACTGTACCTAAAGCGGAACTAAACCCATTGATTTAACAGCTTTTGCTCTCAACCAAACTATCAAAAATAGCTGGTGTCATAACTGATCACATGTGCAGCATATTGGCAGTTGCAGATCAAACAGAAGCTAAGGTGGCAGCTTACATGGCTGAAAAGGCTAGAAGGGTATAGTTGTGCTTTAATCTAAATATTTTTTTGAAGTGAATTACTATATTTAATGCAAAGCTACCAAAAAATGTAAAACTCAACCCCTCCCTCCACAACGTTTGCTAGGCTCTTCCAAGCACCAAAACTCACATTTACAGCCAGTCCAATGCCTGCTACCGGCACTTCCAGGTATTGGGAGAGTTACTGTCCCTCCACATTGCAGCACTTAGGCCTGCATACCCAGTCACCAACCCCCAGTAGTCACAGGAATGAATGTGTATTGTAGGGTGTGCAATTACCACTACTACTGGGTATTCCCCACTACTGCCAAAAAAATCTGAAAGTACATAAGTGAATATCCCTAAAGAAAAAGTCTACCCTAACACTCAAATCCCAGCATCTATAGATCTCCTCGATTTAACACTAACCTATCTAGCCCTGTAAATAAGAAATCAGTATACTTCCCTTTTTTGAAGCCAATCCGACCCTATCCCATGCTGAGCTGTCAGCCGCAGCTTCGCTGTGGAGGCGGGTGCAGGGGACACTGCCGACAATAAAAGTCCCATAGTAAGTCTATGGGTGATGTTACTTCCCATTCATTTCACAGCTGTTGTCGGCCGTGTCCTCTGCAGAGCTTCTGCTGCTGGAAATAGGGTCGGATCGGCTTCAAAAAAAGTATGTATACTGATTTCTTCTTTACAGGGCTAGATAGGATAGTGTTCGATCTTTGAGATCTATAGATGCAGAAATTTTAGTTTTAGGGTGGACTTATCCTTTAATCCCAAAATAAGTGAGTACGTTAACAAACGGTCCCAGTGAATAACATCCACGTCACATCAGACTTTGGTGTATAAAACCGTCTTCTCCGCGAGCAGGATAAATCAATAATCTAGTGAGTACACACACCACTACAGTGCACTAATGGATGTGCCCTCACTTCCTATGATGGACCTCACCAATACAATTAGAGGTCCAATATCACTTTAGAAGGTAAGCTTCACAGGTGCACACTTCCAATAAAGCTCTTCTTGTAGGGGCTTAGAAGACATATATAAACACTGAAGGAACTTCACTAGTGTAAAACCACCAATTATTTATTAAAACCAAAATACAATCTTACTCATTTATAAGTAGTAAGAAGTTGCATTATATATGTCCTGATCCACAGCTGTTACCAGCCAGGAAGATCCCTCAATGTTGTCATAGGCCCTCCTAGTGTGATGACGTTGGGAAGTTCCACCCATCTGACATGTTGCATCAGGGAAATTAAGAGCAGCATGGGGATTTTTTATTGATTTTTATTTACATATTTCAATATATTTTTTAAGTGCTGAAACTTGCTGAGACCAGATAAAAGCTTATTTAACTATTTATGTACAGCCTTAAGTCTAAATGGCAGGTAGCATTGCAAAAATCCCCCTTGGACTGCCACTGCGCTGTCAATCTGCCTGAGGGTGGTTCAGGTTCACTGGCACTCTATACAGAGCTGATCTTAGCAGCTGTGTACCTTGTGATTACTGTAATGACCAATTACAGTGATCACAAATTTAAAAAGTATAGTGTTTACAATAATTAGCCTGCCCCTTCCCCTTCCTTTACAGGGTTAATTAATTAATTAATCAATCAGTCATTTATTTGTTGGTTCCAGATGAGCAGCAGTTGTGGGCTTCTTTTTAACGCTTTCACTCCCATCTCTCCTGTGAAATGGATGAAGACTATCCGTGCTGTCTCTACAGTGACCTATATGTTAACCTTTCACCTGTCTTAACCTGCACATCTGTACACTAAAGCCCCGTACACACGATCAGATTATCGAGCGATCTGTCGTCCGTTTTTTGTGGCATGCTAGTCTGATGCGGAAAGTGAAGGGGTTAATTTCATACGAATTATCCCGTACAATGGAATTCTACTTCAGAAGTGATGTCATACGTTGGATTGTTTTGTATGTGTTCTTTCGTCTCTGAGCATGCCTAGTCTTGCTCTTAAGATTTTTTTCTGTCAAACTGTACTAATGAGACAAAAATCGGACGTTGTGTTGACGGACAATAAAAATTTTATAGCCTGCACATCAGGATTTTTTCGGCCGAAAAGTCTGAGTCGGCTGTCGAAAGCACCATACTAACAATCCAAAAATCGGCAGATCAGTCGTCGGACGAATTTTCCCTTCAGATGTTCTTATCGTGCGTACGGGCCTCAACTCTCTCCTCTCCATCCTTCCAATGTGTGTAACCTCTGTTACCCTCTTCACCTACTCCTCCCTCCATGTACAGTATGACCTGTATATTTAAAGTATACCTTAAGGCACAACTTATTTTCTTTTACGTCCTCTGAGAGTCACCGCCCACTCATTCAGTCTTCACCAATGGGTATTGACCTCTTATCCATAGGAGCAAACTAGGCATAAGACTTGTTAAAAACAAAGTAATTTACATAGACACACCTATGGGGGCTGTCCCACTGGTCCAATACCCCCCTGCTATCAGCCATTCCAACTCAGTTTGTCTTCTGCCTAGTTAGGAGTAAGATAGGCTTCCCTGTGCTGGGACTACGGTCTCAGCCTTTCTTCTGTTTTATGATTTTATTTTCTGCAAATGTGTTTTTTCTTTGCACTACTAGCTGTTTATTTGTCAGCGTTTAGTTAGTCGGATCTTTGGATGACGACAGCGTTGCAGAGCTGGGAGTCGCACTGGTCGTCTTGGTGCTCCAGGACAGAGGGCCTTATGGAATCCCAGCCCGCCATCGAGCGTTTAGCAGGCTATGCGTACACCCTGGCCTCGCAAATGACCTGTCCCTGTCCTCAGGGATGAAAGCCCGCGAGGTGGCCACCTCGCTTGGACGTCTCAACCACGGTTCCGTGCATTGCTAGCGTCCTGCGTTTTTTGGCTGACGGCACCCCCACCGCCTGGGGTGGGAGGCTTCCCGTCGATGAGAGGCGCCCACGCCATCGGGTACGGTAAGTACATTCTGTGTAGGGCCTCTGTCTGGGGATGGCAGTCTGATGTGTCTGTGGTACCCCCTCATGTCTGTGCGTTCGGGGCTCCCTTACTCCCGGTCCCTGCGGGGGCTCTACCACGTCTGGAACGCTATGTGGGGGGGTTGTGGGGGTCCCTATCCTGAGTGCCACTATTTTGTGTGTGTTGGGGTGCAGACATGTGCGGCGGCCGCTGCGGGGTTAAAAACCGCGGGTCCGCCATTTTAGGTGTGGGCAGCTGCTTGGCTTCACTATGGGCGCTTCTGCAGCTATGTATGTAGTGTATTTTGGCGCCTTCAGGTGCCATCTTGTGTGTGGCAATGTGTTCCTTCTGTACACATGTCGGAGGCCATTTTCCCAGAGCCTCCCATTGCTTTCTATGGGCAACCATTTTCCCTTAGCCTGAATCCAGTTCAGCCTCATGCGGTGTGACATCACTTCCTCTTTCATGCAGAGGAGATCGCCAGGCAAGCGTGGTAACACTTGTGGGGGTCTGTCTTGCTGTTTTGTGGGAAATATCTCTGGCTATCCGTTTCATTCCTGCCTGCGGGGTCTATCAGTATAGTCCTTCATAGCGGTGTACTGCAGTGGGATCACGTGCGCTTAAAGGACAAGTACCAAAAAAAAAATACTTTTTTCTCTTGGAGTCCCAGGACAGGAAATTTCCCCCAGCTTTGATGGATGATTCAGGCTCCTCTGGATCTTCTGCCCTGACTGCTGCACTTGCGACTTTAGCGTCTAAGGTGGATCTTTTGATGGCTGAACGGGATTCTAGAAAAGGCCTAGGTTTTTTTCGCTCCTCTGATTCAGAGTCTGACATGGTTGCCGTAGATAGTGTGCCCCTTGAAGGGTCTCATTCTTCCCATTCTGAAGGGGAGGCGGAGGATGAGGAGGGGGATGATTCCCCCCCTGGGACGGCCGAAGAACGAGCAGCTATGGCTGCACTGATTACTGCTGTAAAAGATACACTACATTTAGAGGATGAGCCCAATCCTCCGGGCAAGTGGTCCTCTTTTGGTACCCGCAGATCCTGAAAGGCGGCGCAGGTGTTTCCTTGCCCCGCTGAGTTTCACGAAACTGTGAGTGAACAATGGCGCAATTTGAAGCGCAATTTTGTGGTGCCAAAACTGTTTCAATTCTGTTACCCCTTTGCGTCTCCTACGGATTTGCGCTGGTCTGTGGCCCCTAAAGTGGATCATACTGTGTCCAGACTGAACAGGGCCACTCTGGTACCCACTGAGGATTCTCCGGAGTTTAGGGACCCTACGGATAGGAGGCTGGATTTCCTTGCCCGCCTTGCCTATATGGTGGCAGGTTCCATGCTGAAACCTATTTTCGCCTCCGTCATGGTGTCTCAAGCGGTGGCAGATTGGACCAGGGTGCTTAAGCGCACCCTCATGGCTGATTCTGCCCCCCCCCCCCACTACCTTGGAGATGGTGGACCAGATTTATCAAGCGGTTATGTATCTGTGTGACGCGGCCTTGGATGAGGCTCCATTAGCAGCACGCCTGTCTGGTGTCGCGTTACTTAACCGTCGCTTGATTTGGTTAAAGAGCTGGTCGGCCGACCAGACTTCCAGGAAGACGGTGTCTGACATCCCTTATGCGGGGATTCATCTTTTTGGGGAATCCCTGGACGAATTGGTTAAAGGAGTCACTGGGGGCAAGAGCACTCTGCTGCCCCAGAATCCTAGGGGTAAGTTCTTCCGCGGTAAGCGGGGCCCTTCCTTTAAACCAAATCAGGGGTCCTTTCGTACCTTCAGGGGACAGGACAAGGGCAAACCCTCCAAGGGCCAGGGTGGCCAGAGAAAGCCCTGGGCGGGCAAGCCAAAAGCCGCCCAGGCTGGTGCGGCGACCCAGTCCGCCACTGCCTGAAGGTGCGCCCTCACCCGTTTCAGGGGTGGGGGGACGTCTGCGCGGTTTTCTCGAACCTTGGCTGCTCCGGATTCTGGACAGGTGGATTCAGGAAATCATTCGATCAGGTTACAAGATCGAATTCCTTTCGCGACCGGCAGACAGATTCTTTCCCTCAAATCTTCATTTGACCCCAGATCGGTTGCAAGATCTTCATCGGGCGGTACAGGATCTCCTCGCCCAGGGGGTTATCTTCCCGGTGCCACATCAGGACAGATTTCGGGGGGTTCTACTCGAATCTGTTCACTGTGCCCAGAAAGGAGGGCAGGGTGCGTCCGATTCTGGACTTGAAAGCTCTCAACCGCTTTGTGCGAGTTCAGAAATTCCGCATGGAATCGCTCGGTGGTGGCCTCCTTGAGTCCGGGAGATTTCCTGGCTTCTATCGACCTAAAGGATGCGTATTTACACATCCCCATATTCAAGGGTCATCAGAGGTACCTCCGGTTGGCTATCGCGGAGGAACACTATCAGTTTGTGGCGTTACCTTTCGGTCTCGCTTTGGCTCCAAGGGTGTTTACCAAAGTGCTGGCTCCTGTTCTGGGCCTGTTACGGGCACAGGGCATTGCGATTTTGGGATATCTGGACGATCTCCTGTTAAGGTCGAGTGCCAGTCAGAACCTGCTGCGCGATCTGTCCACTACGGTTCAGACGCTCCAGGAGTTCGGGTGGACCATCAACGTTCAGAAGTCGACTTTGTCTCCTTCTTTCTTCTCCCATATTTGGGGATGCTCCTAGACTCCGCCCAAGCGAAGGTGTTTCTGCCGGAGGACAAGCTCCGGACCCTGCAGGACGAGGTCAGGTCCCTCAGGGACAACGAGTCCTCATCTCTCAGGACCTGTATGTGGTCCCTGGGGTTGATGGTGTGTTAGCTCAATCCTCGTCAGGAGGCAATCACGATGATATTACAGCCCTTCCCCCAATAGATAATGGATTTCCCCTCCAACCAGCTGGGAGTTATGACGACACACAGCACTCAAACTTGGTGCAGTCACAACTGTTTATTTCAAGTTTCGTGCTCCCATTTAAAGGGTATTTCGGCGGCAAAAACGGCTTGAAACTGGTTTACAAGCCGAAGTCAATTGAACAGTACAACATCACTCATAGAAACAGTTACATGAAAAGGATTTTGTGTCCTATACATCTGTGACAATATGTGGGGTGTCGTGTGTTTGGAGATTGTGTCTTGTGGGGCAGACACTTGGTCTGTGTTCAGCTGTCATGTGTTAATGTAAGCAATTGTCAAATGTGTACAGGTGGAGTCCGTAATTTCCATGCGCAGACTTAACTTTGTCAAGTGTCCCAATGAATGAATGAACAGGTGTTTACATGTCGTCTAAATGCAAAACATAGCTGTCTGCTGACCAAGGTGGATGAATGGCTGTCAGTGCCAGCTCGTTAATATGTAAATGCAAGGGCCTACACTTCATCACAGAATGGGCACAAACCGAAATATATCTAAAAAATCATAAGGCATATTAATACAACCTTTCAACCCAACCTTTGATCCCAGCTTATTTATAACGGTGGGATCACTTAGAGTCTCTGAATAGCACAAAACAGGTGACATTATATTCCAAGGTGTATGTAGGCTGGCGACTTGGTTGTGTGCACATAGGGATATAGCTTCTATTGCAGGTCATGTTGTAACATACCTCAGCGGAGGTTACATATCCTGTATCTATCTCTACCATTGTCTCTGTGAGTGAATATGAGGATCTGTCACTACGATAAGCATATAGATTTGGATGAGTGTATACATCAGTGTCTTCTATACTTGAGTCAGCCCACACCCCACTATAATAGACTTTTAAAACATTAACTGGGGTAGGAACAGCTAGCAGGCAGGTAGAGAACAAATCATTAGAATTGTAGTGATCAGAAAGGCAAAAGTCAGAAGAGTTCAGTATGTTGGTAGCAATAAACATCCATATGTTGTCCTTTGTGTCCAATAAACTTGACTTTAACTGTAAAGTGGAGACATGAATGTCTCGTGTCTCTCTCCTTTCCTGGGGTGAGGAAGGGCAAAATGAGGAGAGGTTCTCAGGGTGGTGAGCACATGTTGCCAGTAACCAAACAGTGGCTACTAGTGTTGAGCTTGCTGTAAACAGTACCACTGCTGCAAAAATGGGAAGTTTTACAGGAGTAGGGGTGTCCGTTGGCATTGTACCAATGCGTCTGTCTGGATCCAACTGGAATTCGTCTGGTGCGCGTCACAATCTCCGGTCTGTCGTCGTGGGGTCCAGGGGTGGGGCTTCCGTCTGTCTGGATCCAACTGGAATTCGTCTGGTGCGCGTCACAATCTCCGGTCCGTCGTCGTGGGGTCCAGGGGTGGGGCTTCCTTCAGTCGCGATGCTTGGATCCAAACCGGGGAGTCGTCTGTCAGTACCGCTGTTCTGGTCACTGCTTGAACTATTGCAGGGGGTCCGTAGGATCGGTCTAGCGACGTCAGCTTATGGAGGGGCCTTCACCAGGATTCTGTCACCAGGCTTGAATGGGTGGGTTGGTGCACCTGTTGGCAAAGGAAACGAGAGCGAGAGATCACCATAATCACTGTTTAATTTTCCAATTAATTAATTCTGCCACATTTTCCTCTTGCAAAATCTCTAGATATGAGAATAAATGGACTCATGGGGTTGAGACGGGGCTGAAGTCATTCTGACTTTAGCAAGAATAGCAGGTAAGTACAGAGACAAAAATACAAGCTTTACAAGAATGGCAGGAGTATTTTGCGCCACTTGGCGTCTGGCCTATAGACAGGCAGCAAAAAATAAATGCTAGTGAAGCTACTCGCAGCAC
Source organism: Pelophylax lessonae (assembly GCF_965119305.1). NCBI lineage: Eukaryota > Metazoa > Chordata > Amphibia > Anura > Ranidae > Pelophylax > Pelophylax lessonae. The sequence continues at coordinate 353,078,950 of NC_138768.1, forward strand.
TGAGGTTTAGGGCCTACAGGAAGGCAGGTAACAGGAAGGATACTTAATGGCACTGTTGTGGGAGAACACAGCATGTCTACACATGCAACAATGGTGAGGACCCTTGGAGGGGTTGAACTGCCTTGTATTCCTCCAAAGGTGGAGATGGGTTAAATTGCAGTCCTCTGACTCACCCAAGCAGGAAGCTACCTAGAACTGAGTATCCCTTGCATGGCTAAGATGCTGTGATCACTGAACAACAGGGAGTGAAATTCAAGCTGTCTTGTGTACATGGACAAATAGAGACACACAAAACAGCTAGAAGTCAGTACTCATGCAGACATAAATCTATAAGTGATTGCTCAGTTTGCTTGGTGACACCTGAACAGGAAATTGAAACCCAAATAGCCTTGGAGACACAAAATCTGACTTCAAGGACCATTCATATGCAAAACCTGGGCAGTGAGTCACTTTCAGGATGAAAAGAGATCAACTAATTGAATTCACTGCAGGAGGTTACCTTTAAAATTTTATCAGAGTAGTAACGCTGGCATAAATTCATTTTAATTCTTAGCATACTATCAACAAGCCAACCACTTCCATCCTATTTTTTTTTTTTTGAATGACAGCTTTCTATTCTACTATTTAACAATACAGATTTCACATACTGCACATCTGATAACGTGCTGTGACATATAAATGACAATCAGCTCACTAGTTTCCAGAGCTACATATGGTATATGTACACAAATCTGTAAAATTTCATTTGTATCCAAGATCATAATATAAGAGTAGTACTACAGTATCTGCCTGAGCACATTATCCCATACCAATAATCTTGTCAAGAGAAAAGGTAGTAAAAGCATAAGTGCATAAATTCAAAAATTAGTGTTTAGCACCAGAATACAAAAGTATGTACCAATATACCAAAGGAAAACTCTAAAAAAAAGACCAGAGATGCTTAATTATCTAAAGCATAGCACCTCATTTATGCCAGAGCTCATATATGTCAAATTAGAACACATCAAATATCTGACACCCAATAAATAAAAACTTTCTAACACCCATAAAAACAGCCTAATCAATCAGGAAAAAATCTATTTGGAAACAATACTCCCATGAGGTTGGTTGTTGTTGAAGGCTGTGCTTGGTCGTTCTGAAAATCTCAAATTTCACTTATCTGAGGAATAAGCATCAGAAAGGTTTAGTAACAAAACATTTTACTTTTCCTCCTAAAAATAAACCAACGGTTAGAGGAATTGAGCATACAGTAAGCATATCAAACATTTCCTTCCTAACAGTGCACTTTTCTAATACCAAAAATTGTTGACGTCAAATTAATTATTACCACGTGGATTTCTATATTTTTTGTTATTATTATGGTATACCATAAACTTAAAGAAAAAAATTATTATTGTTCACCATGGTTGAAAAAAAAAATGAGCAGCTCAAAACATTAGTAATTTCTCATTTGAAATACAAGAACCCATACGTCACCCATTCTTTAGCAATTCGGAACATTCCTTAAACTTGTTTTCTCTAAAAGGCAAAACTGATCGTTAATTTGTATGACAATACAGCTGTTTACAGTCCCTTTGCAGTTACCTGTGTCACAGACCAAAAGAGGTGGGGGGGGGGGAGGAGGGTTTGTTTGCTAAAAGGGCACTTAGAAAATATATACTTTTTTTTTTTTTTTAAAAGCCAGTGATAAAGAAAGAAAAGTTGGTGACACAAAACCTTAATGATGAAAGTTTCAAAATTGCTTACGATTTTTAAGGATAGAAATACAATTTTAGTCCTTAAGGTCACACTTTATACACCAAATATATATTTCCTTGCTTCTAAAAGCTGCCATGACCAGCATAGTACGGCAAAATCACATCACTTTTAAAACATAAGTAATAACCACAAAACAAATTATTATGCAACCAACATTCATTCAATGTTATGAAATGCTTTGTTGATACAGCAGCACCTATAGGAACAAATGTTAAAACAAACACAACATAACGATTTATGGATCTAAGGTTGCCCATACATGATACAATTTTCATACAATCTTCCTAAACGTAAATTTCATCATTTTCCCGGAATTCTCCTTACCTTGAAAATTTCCCATTATCTTAAGCTCAGAATACAACGTGAGATCAGCTGAGCTTGAAAGTTTATATATCTATGGGTAGTGACATCAGTGTTTATACTTTATTGGAAAAAACCTAGTTCCCAACTTATGCGGTTTCCTGCGTCTAAATAATCAGATTTATACATATATCCAATTTATGGTCTGCTGATTAACTATCCTTGGTGGGCAAGACTATACCTTCAAGCTCAGCTTAATATCACATACAATTTCCACATAAATCTATACAATGGCATGCAATCTTATATAACGACTAAATACACTTAAGTGTCTATACAAATATATACAAGGTTTTTGGAGGGGGAATCCACCATCACACACAGTACTGCTTTGTAACCGGGTTCCAAACCCCTTTTTATCTTTGGCGCTCCAAGCGCTGGAGTATCAGACCCCATCTTTGGGAATTTCAGATTCCCGGGAGTTGCTAAAATTAGCGGTTAACTGGGTACCGTTTATCTGCTCTGACAGTATAGGGTAGTAATAACAATAATAGAAAATATGATTACTTACCCCATACTGTTTTTGGCAGATCCAACTTTCTGACACCAAACTGTTAGCTCAATCCTCGTCAGGAGGCAATCACGATGATATTACAGCCCTTCCCCCAATAGATAATGGATTTCCCCTCCAACCAGCTGGGAGTTATGACGACACACAGCACTCAAACTTGGTGCAGTCACAACTGTTTATTTCAAGTTTCGTGCTCCCATTTAAAGGGTATTTCGGCGGCAAAAACGGCTTGAAACTGGTTTACAAGCCGAAGTCAATTGAACAGTACAACATCACTCATAGAAACAGTTACATGAAAAGGATTTTGTGTCCTATACATCTGTGACAATATGTGGGGTGTCGTGTGTTTGGAGATTGTGTCTTGTGGGGCAGACACTTGGTCTGTGTTCAGCTGTCATGTGTTAATGTAAGCAATTGTCAAATGTGTACAGGTGGAGTCCGTAATTTCCATGCGCAGACTTAACTTTGTCAAGTGTCCCAATGAATGAATGAACAGGTGTTTACATGTCGTCTAAATGCAAAACATAGCTGTCTGCTGACCAAGGTGGATGAATGGCTGTCAGTGCCAGCTCGTTAATATGTAAATGCAAGGGCCTACACTTCATCACAGAATGGGCACAAACCGAAATATATCTAAAAAATCATAAGGCATATTAATACAACCTTTCATGGTGTCGGCCTTCAAGGCCATACAATTTGCACAGTTTCACACGCGGTCTCTCCAGGCAGAGATACTGGCCAGATGGGACAGGCTCCCTCAGTCCTTGGACCCGAGGGTGTCTCTGAGTCGCCAAACCAGAGTGGGTCTTCTGTGGTGGCTCCAGTCCCCAGCTGTAGCGGAGGGGAAATCCTTCCGGCCGTTGCTGTGGACGGTGATTACAACGGATGCCAGCCTGTCGGGCTGGGGTGGCGTTCTGGGCAACCTGTCTGCCCAGGGCACTTGGTCGGTGGAGGAATCTTCCCTACCGATAAACATCTTGGAATTGAGAGCGATCAGGCTGTGCCTGCTCCATTGGTTCGGATCGTCTTCTGTACGGGTGCAGACGGACAATGCCACTGCGGTGGCATACATCAACCACCAAGGGGGCACCAGGAGTGCCCAGGCGGCCCAGGAAGTGACCAGTATTCTGTCTTGGGCCGAGACTCGTGTCCCGGCGATATCAGCAGTTCACAATCCGGGTGTGGAGAATTGGCAGGCTGATTATCTGAGCCGCCAGACCTTGGACCAGGGGGAATGGTCCCTGCACCCGGAGGTATTTCAAATGCGAAGTGGGGATCCCCGGATGTGGATCTGTTCTCGTCTCGGCTAAACCACAAGGTGGAAAGGTTCGTGGCAAGAACGCGCGATCCTCTGGCAGATGCCTCGGATGCACTGGTGGTGCCTTGGCTTCAGTATCTTCTGATCAATGCCAGTTGTTGTCCAGGTTCCTTCGCAGGTTGACCTTGGAACAAACACTGGTGATTCTGGTGGCGCCGGACTGGCCACGCCGGTCCTGGTACGCGGACATCGTTCACCTGGCCGTCGAGTCTCCATGGCGGCTGCCAATGCGGGAAGATCTGCTGTCTCAGGGATCGATCTTCCATCCTGCTTTACAGTCGCTGGCTTTAATGGCATGGCTGTTGAAAGCCAGGTCCTGGGAGACAGGGGTCTCTCCTCAGAGGTTATTCCTACTTTACTCAAGGCTAGAAAAGCCTCGTCTGGTAAGATTTATACTGCACATGGAAAGCTTATTTTGCCTGGTGTGAGTCCAGGCGTTTCTCTCCTCGTTCTTACTCGGTGGCGAGAGTGTTGGCTTTCCTCCAGTCTGTTGTGGACCAGCGCCTGGCGTTGGCCACCATTAAGGGCCAGGTATCTGCACTGGCTGTTCTTTTCCAGCGCCCTGTGGCGTCTAATTCTTTGATTCGCACCTTTATTCAAGGTGTGCGTCACTTGGCCCCTCCTAGGAGGGGAGCCTCTACCTCCATGGGACTTGAACTTGGTTCTGTCCGTGTTACAACGTTACCTCGCTACCTCTGCTGTCTAAAAAGGTTGCTTTTCTGGTAGCGATCACTTCTGCTCGGAGTCCTTACCTGGTGGTTCATAGGGATAAGGTGGTCTTATGACCTAATCCGTCATTTCTTCTAAAGGTGGTTTCGGATTTTCCCCTCAATGAGGACATTGTTTTACCTTCGCTCTGTGCGAATCCTAAGCATCCTAAGGAGATTGCCTTACATTCTTTGGATGTCAGGGCGATCAGGGTTTACCTGTCGTCGACTGAATCCTTTCGAAAATCGGATTCTCTCTTTGTCCTCCCTGAGGGACCTCGGAAGGGTATGGCTGCGTCTGCGGCGACCATTGCAAAATGGATCAGACAGACAATTGTTCAGACCTATTCGTTGAAGGAACGGGTACCACCCTTCCCTGTCAAGGCGCACTCTACCAGGTCGGTGAGTACGTCCTGGGCCCTCCGGCATCAGGCCTCGGTGGCCCAGGTGTGCAAGGCTGCAACTTGGTCGTCAGTGCACACCTTTTCCAAATTCTACTGATACTTCCTTTGGCCGCAAAGTTCTCTGTGCGGCAATACCGTAGGGGACCCAGGTTTTGTGTGGGTCCCTGGCTGTTGGGGTTGTTTACCCCCTTGGTTATTTGCTTTCCTGGGTTGTTGCTCCTGTTGAGCTTTTCTGTTGCCCAGAAGGTTCCCTTGCGGTTCATGTAAGGTTCCTTTCTCTGATGTGGGTACTGCGTTGCCTTTTCTGACGGTTGCGTTTCCCACCCCTCATGTCTACACTGCTTTGGGACATCCCCATTGGTAAAGACTGTGTAGCGGGGTTAAACATGCCTAAAGACACTGTTTGATATGTGGGAAGGAACTAGGCTCCCTCTAGTGGTAGCTGCATGGAATTTCCTGGGCTGTGACTTCCTTTTCACAAGATGAAGAAACTACATCTCCCAGGCTGCTTTGCAAGATCCAGGAACTAGGCTCCCTCTAGTGGTAGCTGCATGGAATTTCCCGGGCTGTGACTTCCTTTTCACAAGATGAAGAAACTACATCTCCCAGGCTGCTTTGCAAGATCCAGGGTGCACGGCTGCACCGCACGGCACTATGGGGGAGGTTATTTAAAGGAAGAGAGAAGCGCGCGAGAGGGGGGGGCCTTTCTGCGATGGACTCTGAGGAACCAGCGAGCGAGAGTGAAGGACTGACACTGGATATTGGGCCAGAGCCTTTTAGCCTGGAGGGACGACGTGGAACCGTCCCATCTCAAGCACGAGGCACATTCCTGGAGGTCATACTGCTGTTTGCTGAGACCGGAAGTCATCCGCCAGAAGGACCCCGCGCGGCTGGCATATAGCCAAAGGACTGAGACCGCAGTGGAAGCGCGCGAAGGAGAAACTTCTGTTGGTGAGAGGGCACATGCCCAATAACTGACTTTATCTGCTGAAGAGACAGTTTTATCTACAGATAGCGGTAGCGCAGCAGGAGGTGATAAAACCCCGGGGTTTATCACCATACTCTCTCAGGAGACTCATAGACAAACAATAAGGTCTGTAAAGGAGTCGCCAGAGGCTTATCTCTCTCGCAGAAGTTATTGCTCAGTTACGCAGACACCCTGCGGTGACAACTAACAGCTCGTTGTTTTTTTCTCTCTTGATCTTTATTCCTAATCTGGATTACAAATGAGCTCTATTCAATAACCTTGCTAGCGAAGATCAACAAGAAAGAAGAGAACTCTGGGGGAGGGACTCAGATAGGCCCACCTACCTGGTACTGTGTCTAGCCTTAATGCAGGAGGAGTGTGGGGGTATTCTTTTACCTTTTTAAAGCTGTTTTAAATAACCTTTTATGGACTTGTATTGTATTGTATTGTATCTCCCCTATTCAATTTGATACATAGTAAACTAAGTTTGGTTAATTACAATCTTGTGCGTTGTTCCATTGTGTCACCCAGAAGGACTACTATCCAAGAAGGTAACAAGGTATTGTTGCATAGTGAAGTATTGTATTCCAACCTGTGCATCTATTTGATAGTCCAGTCCTATTCTGGGTCAGTTGTGCCTGAGGAGGGATCGAGCCAATTTGATTGGGTTGTTAGGCAGGGTGTAGACCCAATAATATAATCAGCAGCTCCTGCGGGGGTGGTGCTACACGTGGGGGCTCGTCCGGGATTTCTACAGTCCTGCAATACAACCCTCTCAGCCATAGAATTCCCTCCCACGCAGAAATGGATCCTGTCGCTGCTGCTGAGTGGTGCAAGGAAGAGAATGTCATAGTGGAAAATGGCCTGGTGGTTGAAATCAAGGGAGAAGCCTGGACTGAAGAAAAGCTCCTCCCTGTTTTGAGGGCACTATCCACAGACAGGAAATTTTGGGTGATTGACATGAAAACTGACACCACTGTCCCACACACGTATGCACTGTGTGAGTGGAGGAAGGGGGTCCCTGATTATTTCAACGGAAACAGTGTAAAAACTACTGACCAAACAGAACTTTTCCTGATACATCCAGGAGTTCCTATTGCGGGTCCCTCATCCACCACCCCTGGGGTATCCAGCCAAGAAAAAGGTGTCCAAGAAGGGCATCCTGAGTCATCACCTTTGTCGACTTTTAGCTCAGAACTGTGTGCTGTTCTTGGGGAGATTGTGGCAAAATGTAGTAGGGACTCCTCGAGCTATTTGATGACTGGATATAGGAAGCTCCGGACATTCTCTGGGAAACAGCCTGTGCCTTCAGCAGAAGATGGGTTCGAAGAGTGGTTAGATACCGCCACTCAGGCTTTGGAGGAATGGGAGGTACCAGAACAGCACAAGAAGCAGAGAATCACAGAGAGTTTAAGGGGACCTGCATTAGAGGCTGTACGTAATCTAAAGCTTAGCAAGAAGAACTGCACTGCACAGGATTATTTGGACATTCTGCAAGATGTGTTTGGTCGGACGGAGAACGCGGCTGAACTTCTCTACCAGTTGGACCACTGTTATCAAGAAGAGGGGGAGAAGTTGTCCGAATTCATTAAACGTCTGGATAGGATTATCCACCAGATTCTGCTAAAGAAAGGAATAGACCACCGGAAAATAGATGAGACTCGTGCACGACAGGTTCTGAAAGGGGCTCAACCTTTAGATCCCATTGCCATACTGTTACGAACTCGTCGAGATGGCGGCATTCTAGAATACCCCGATCTGATTCGAATGGTCAGAGAGGAAGAGGTTATGTTGGACAACAAGAAGAAAAGTCGGCAGTTTGACTCAACTGCCCGGGTTGGAGTGATAAGTGTGGAAGAGGGTGACTCTCAAGTTGAACTCCTAAAGACCCAAGTGTCTCAGTTGATAGAAATGGTGTCCATCCTGATTGGTCAGGTATCCACTCTACCCAAGGGGAGTATATCGGAGAGGCCAGATGAACCTGTTGTCTCAGCACAGATCCAGAGCCACGGCCTGCAAGATTGTTAACTTGTTTCAACTGCGGGGGAGTTGGGCATGTTAGAAGGGTATGTCCCAGCTCAGGAAATGCTGCCGCGAAACCTCGCGAGCCAGCGGGAAACTTCAGAGGACACCGGTGAAGGAGTCAACCGGGTGTCCGTCAGTCTTAAGGGACTCCAGAAGTGGTGCAGGATCAGGGAAACTGAGTCAGGGGGTCAGACCCAAATATAATACCCCCAGTTCTAGACTCCGGGTTACTGAGGGAAGGAAAGTCAATGCACACCGGGTTCAGCGGGGGCCCAGATCAAGGAAGAAAAAGGAGAAGAGGGCCAGGGTACAGAGAACTGAATCAGACAACCAGGCTACATCAAGAGAATTCCCAACTAACTTGGTCGGGCCCTCCCCAGTGGTCTCGGTTCAGGTGGAAGGAATTTACACAAGAGCCCTCCTTGACACAGGGGCCCAGGTGACTCTTTTGTATAGAGACTTCTATGATAAATATCTTACCCATCTACCTTTGCAGAAGTTGGAAGATCTGGAGATATGGGGTATTGGGACCCAAAGTTTTCCCTATGACGGGTATCTGCCAATCAAGTTGACCTTTGATCCATCAGTGGCTGGTGAAGCGGAAACCTTCGACACCTTAGCGGTGGTCTGTCCTCGTCCACCAGGGGCCAACAAAAGCTCTCTCATCGTAGGAACAAACACTGACCTGGTAAGGCGCCTTCTGATACAACTGGTCCAGGGACAAGATGCTCAGGCGCCAAGGATCCATCCCATGCTACGGCAGGCCTACCAACGATTAGTGTTGGAGCAAGAGACCCCCGCAGAAGGAGTTGGACGACTTTGGAAGCTGGATAGAGCAGAAAAGGTCTTACAGCCAGGAGAGGTGGCCTGTTTTAAGGCTTCTGTTAAACTCACATGGCAACAGCCGGGTCCCTTCATTATCTTTGAATCAGGTCAAAAGGAGAGACAGAGAGGGATAGAAGTGATCCCTGAGGTGATCCCTTTGAAGGTGTTACAGGAAAACCGTGGAAGGGTTTTAGTGAGTGTCAGAAACACCTCTATTACACCAGTGAAGGTACCGGCCAGAGTGCTCCTGGGCCAAGTCAACCCGGCTACCCCAGTTGCCCCCATTGATTTCAAAGAAAAGGAACAGGGTGAAGCGGTTATAGAGGAGCTTTGCTCTGGAAACGCTGCCCTCCCGCCGGAATGGGTGAAGAGGGCCAAGGCACAACTTGCTCGATGTAGGGAAATATTCTCTAAGGACGAGTTTGACGTGGGATGTGCCAGGAGCGCCACTCATAAGATCCGCCTGAGTGAGGACAAGCCTTTCAGGGAGAGAGTCCGGCGAGTCCCCTTAGGTGACTTAGAAGATCTACGTCAACAGCTGGCAGAGCTCAAAAAGATCGGGATTATCCGAGAATCCAGGAGCCCGTATGCTTCCCCGATAGTGGTAGTCCGGAAGAAAAATGGATCTTTGAGGCTTTGTATCGACTACCGAACGCTGAACAGAAGAACCATCCCAGACCAGTATACCACTCCTCGAATCGAAGATGCCCTACAGAGTCTGTCAGGGGCGAAGTGGTTCAGTGTGATGGACTTAAAGAGTGGGTATTATCAGATCCCCATGCACCCTGAAGATCGGGAGAAAACAGCCTTCATCACCCCTGTGGGGTTCTTTGAGTTCAATCGCATGCCTCAGGGGTTGTCCGGGGCCCCTGCTACCTTCCAAAGGCTGATGGAGAGGACCGTTGGAGATATGAATTTGATAGAGGTACTGGTATACTTGGATGATGTTATCGTGTTTGGCAGAACTTTAGAAGAACATGAGGAGAGGTTGGAAAAGGTCTTGAAGAGGCTACATGAAGAAGGTCTGAAACTTTCTCCTGAGAAGTGCCAATTCTATCAGTCCTCGGTCCATTACCTGGGCCATATCGTGTCTGAAGAAGGGGTGGCCACTGACCCGGACAAGCTGGATGCTGTTGCTTCCTGGCCGAGACCCACAAATGTGACCGAACTCCGGTCATTCTTGGGCTTTTGCTCCTATTACAGGAGGTTTGTGGAGGGGTTCGCCCAGATTGCCCGACCCCTAAATGAGCTCCTGAAGAATGAAGAAGATGATGTCCCTGAGTTGGTAAAGCCGGCGAAGTCCACCATAGGCCCCCGGAAGGCTAAGGAATCCATCCAGGATCAGTGGACCCCGGAATGCGAAGGGGCCTTTGTCCAGCTGAAGGAAACCCTAACCACTGCCCCTGTGTTGGCCTATGCGGACCCCACAAAACCATATGAACTGCATGTTGATGCCAGCCGAGATGGGCTGGGGGGGGTACTTTATCAGGAGCATGAGGGTCATCTGCGACCTGTTGCCTATGTGAGCAGAAGTCTACTGCCTGCTGAAAGGAATTATCCTACTCACAAACTTGAATTCTTGGCCTTGAAGTGGGCAGTGGTTGACAAATTGAAAGACTACCTGTACGGAGCTGAATTCATTGTCAAGACAGATAATAATCCCCTCACCTATCTGTTGACTACGGCCAAGCTGGATGCAACAGGACATCGATGGTTGGCTGCCCTCTCTAGCTTCAATTTTAGCCTGAAGTATCGGCCAGGAATCGGAAATAGGGATGCAGATGCCCTATCCAGAAGGTTGCATGTTCCACAGGAACCTGCGGAAGAATGGACTCATTTGGCTCCAGAAGGGGTGCGTGCCCTATATCAGGGAACTGAATTTCGATCCCGAGGAGGGTCAAGAGCAGAAGAGATTGGGGTTTCGGCTATCGGAGTACCCAAATGCTACTGCCAGGTGACCCAAGTTGAAGGGGAGGGTTTGCCCCGGCTGTCCAAAAGGGACTTGCGGAAGGAGCAGTTGGAAGACCCTTTGGGAAAACTTCTCTTGGAAGCCCTGGAGATCCAGAGCCCTGAGTTGCTTCTAACTGACTCCCCTCAGGGGGCCCGTCTGTTGCATAGAGAGTGGACCCGGTTACAGATCAGAGAAGGAGTGGCCTACCGGAGAGGTCCATCTGAAGATCTGGAGGAGAAGTGGCAACTGTTCTTACCAGCTAAATACAGAGAGGGAGTTCTGGCCGCTCTTCATGATAATCATGGCCATCTGGGGCCCGAAAGAACCTTTCAGCTTGTCAGGGACAGGTTCTACTGGCCTTGTATGAGGGCCGAAGTTGAAGGATACTGTCATTCTTGTGTCCGGTGTATACAGAGGAAGACTCTGCCACGTCAAGCAGCCCCAATGGGCCATCTACAAAGTCAGGGACCCATGGAGCTGGTGTGCATTGATTTCCTTTGCTTAGAGCCTGATCTGAGTGGCCAGGGGAATGTCCTTGTGGTAACAGACCATTTTACCAGATATGCTCAAGCATTCCCAACAAGGGATCAGAAGGCCTCAACGGTAGCCAAAGTTCTTGTAGAGAAGTTCTTTGTACATTATGGGTTACCACAACGCCTCCATTCTGATCAGGGAAGGGACTTTGAAAGCAGACTGATCAAGAGACTGTTAGATATGTTAGGCATTCAAAAGACTAGAACCACTCCCTACCATCCACAGGGGGATGCCCAGCCTGAACGATTTAACAGGACTCTTTTGGATATGTTGGGGACTTTGAGCTCAGAGAAGAAACAGCATTGGGGCAAGCACGTAGCTGCCATTGTGCATGCCTACAACAGCACTGTCAGTGATGCTACTGGATATTCCCCTTATCGGCTGATGTTTGGAAGGGAGGCTCGGTTGCCAGTGGATTTGGCCTTTGGCATTTCGCCTGATCATACCTCTTTAGCATCGCATAGAGGATATGTGGACCGACTGCGGAAGAGTCTGAAAGCGGCCTATGACAAGGCTCAGGCCACATCTGATCAACGTGGACTGCGGAATAAAAAAAATTTCGACCTAAAAGTTCGGATCCATGACCTGCAACCAGGGGACAGGGTTTTGTTGAGAAACTTGGGTGTCCCGGGAAAACACAAGTTGGCAGACCGCTGGAAGTCCCAACCTTATGTTATCTGCAAGCAACTGCCAAACCTTCCTGTGTACCAAATTCGGCCTGAAGGAAGTGTGGGTCCATTGAAGGCTTGGCATCGGAACCATTTGCTGCCTCTCTCTGAAGCGGTTCGTATGCCCCCTGTGGAAGACTTGTCAGAGGCCCCTTCGACTTCTCGCCGGTCCAGACCAGTTACCAGATCTCAGACGACGCTCCCAGATGAGGGAGAGGGAAGTTCTCCATCTGAAGATTTGGAAGATGAAGAGGAGGTACCCGACTGGTTGTGGTCATCTCAGTTGCCAGAACCCACACCTGCCTCCCTGTCTTCATCTGACTTGGCTGATAGAGGAGCCCTTCGGGCAGAAGCCCCTGAATTCATACCCTTTCATATGCTTCCAGAAGAAGCAGCTGAGGATGAAGATTCTGAGGAGGAGGTTGCACCCTTCTCTGAAGAAGAACTGACCTCTCTTGAACCATCAGGTTCCTCTGTGTTGGAACATGAGGAGGGGGACATTGAAGAATCCTCAGAAGTGCCTGATCCTAGCACCTCTGAGAGCATGCCTCCACGGGAACAGAGGGAAAGGAGAGTCATTCACCCACCTAAGAGACTGACCTATGATCAATTGGGTGAATGTTCGGAAGAAGCTGTTTTTACCTCCAAAAGATCTCCTGACCAGCCTAGTTCCTCCACTGTAGATTTGGTGGGGGACAACCCTAGCTCACCCCCAGGCACAACTGTACAAGCCACCCAAGTTTTGGGGGGTCTGTGAGAGATCATGAGAACAAAGTATTGAAGTAGAAAACGTTTGCATTTAAGTTTGTACATAAGGATATTGGGTTTGGCCATTATAATAAGCACAGTTTTTGATGTTCACAATTTGGTTTACTTTGTAAGTTAATGTTTGCGCACATTTTGTTGCTCTGACCTCACTATATGTTTTTTTTTCTTTCTCACCTTTTGATGTTTTTTTTTTTCAACACAAACTTTAAGATGTAAGTGTTTAAGAAATTGCAAAGGCACAAGTGCTTTTTAAAGGAGCACTATATAAAAGCACTAGAAATCAGCACTATATTAACACTGTAGAAATCACTTATTTGGTTATTAATTGCACTTTATCGTTTTACTGTTGCACTGCTATTAGAATACAAAATTGGATATATTCAGATTGACTTATTTCAGCAAAATGTTAATGTTTTTGTTGTATAATGCCAACTTATGCACTAGGGTACATACTGTTGACCTCTTTGGGGACCAAAGTTTCTCAAGTGGGGGGAGTGTGTAGCGGGGTTAAACATGCCTAAAGACACTGTTTGATATGTGGGAAGGAACTAGGCTCCCTCTAGTGGTAGCTGCATGGAATTTCCTGGGCTGTGACTTCCTTTTCACAAGATGAAGAAACTACATCTCCCAGGCTGCTTTGCAAGATCCAGGAACTAGGCTCCCTCTAGTGGTAGCTGCATGGAATTTCCCGGGCTGTGACTTCCTTTTCACAAGATGAAGAAACTACATCTCCCAGGCTGCTTTGCAAGATCCAGGGTGCACGGCTGCACCGCACGGCACTATGGGGGAGGTTATTTAAAGGAAGAGAGAAGCGCGCGAGAGGGGGGGGCCTTTCTGCGCTGGACTCTGAGGAACCAGCGAGCGAGAGTGAAGGACTGACACTGGATATTGGGCCAGAGCCTTTTAGCCTGGAGGGACGACGTGGAACCGTCCCATCTCAAGCACGAGGCACATTCCTGGAGGTCATACTGCTGTTTGCTGAGACCGGAAGTCATCCGCCAGAAGGACCCCGCGCGGCTGGCATATAGCCAAAGGACTGAGACCGCAGTGGAAGCGCGCGAAGGAGAAACTTCTGTTGGTGAGAGGGCACATGCCCAATAACTGACTTTATCTGCTGAAGAGACAGTTTTATCTACAGATAGCGGTAGCGCAGCAGGAGGTGATAAAACCCCGGGGTTTATCACCATACTCTCTCAGGAGACTCATAGACAAACAATAAGGTCTGTAAAGGAGTCGCCAGAGGCTTATCTCTCTCGCAGAAGTTATTGCTCAGTTACGCAGACACCCTGCGGTGACAACTAACAGCTCGTTGTTTTTTTCTCTCTTGATCTTTATTCCTAATCTGGATTACAAATGAGCTCTATTCAATAACCTTGCTAGCGAAGATCAACAAGAAAGAAGAGAACTCTGGGGGAGGGACTCAGATAGGCCCACCTACCTGGTACTGTGTCTAGCCTTAATGCAGGAGGAGTGTGGGGGTATTCTTTTACCTTTTTAAAGCTGTTTTAAATAACCTTTTATGGACTTGTATTGTATTGTATTGTATCTCCCCTATTCAATTTGATACATAGTAAACTAAGTTTGGTTAATTACAATCTTGTGCGTTGTTCCATTGTGTCACCCAGAAGGACTACTATCCAAGAAGGTAACAAGGTATTGTTGCATAGTGAAGTATTGTATTCCAACCTGTGCATCTATTTGATAGTCCAGTCCTATTCTGGGTCAGTTGTGCCTGAGGAGGGATCGAGCCAATTTGATTGGGTTGTTAGGCAGGGTGTAGACCCAATAATATAATCAGCAGCTCCTGCGGGGGTGGTGCTACAACTGTATGAGTAGGCGGCGACTGTCGGAGGACGTAAGAGAAAACTGAATTTTTGTAAGATCTTACCGTAAAATTCCTTTCTCTGAGTCCCCGACAGTCGCCGCCCCGGCCCCTCTTTTGGGGTTCTTATACACTTAACTGCTTGCTACCAAACAGAGTTGGGATGGCTATTGCAGGGGGTATTGGACCAGTGGGACAGCCCCCATGGGTGTGTCTATGTAAATGCTTTTGTTTTAACAAGTCTTTTGCCTAGCTACTCCTAAGGAGGAAATCGGGTAAAATGCTGGATCGCGGAAAGAGCAAGAACTACTGTAAAGTGAAAAATCTATTAATAATGTGCACAACTAGTAGCTACAGTTAGGTTAGGATGATTCAAGATCCATTTTTCTGTATAAGTTTTCCACACAAATGTATTACTGTGATTTTTCATTAGCAACTGTTTGGCACATACAGGAACTTTTTTTTTTTTTTTTTTCAGGTTGTGACTCTACGAGAGGCAGAACGGAAGCTGCAGCTGCAGTGCCAAGAGCTAACTATGAAAGTGTCTGAGCAGGAAAATATAGTGAGAGAGCTGGAGTCTGCTTTGGAGCACAGTACACTGCAAATTGACAGGAGGATGACCCAGCAACAAAAGGAACACGAACAAAAGATGCAGCTTATTCTACAGCACTTTAAAGGTTGGCTGCCAGTTAAACATATTTCAGGCTGTTTCAGCCTACTTTCCTCATGTGCTTGTACAGGTATAGGTATTTGTGTGCTGTATATGGCAGTGTTGCATGCATTGTCTTTCTCATGTATGAACTGCCATTCCTATGGGCAAGAATCACAGCTTCTACACTTTCCTCACAAATTAGAAATGAAAGGCCCCTTCTTTGTTATGTACGATACAGTAGAGAAAGAAAGGTGCAAGGCTTGGTAGAAAGGATTAGAAGCATTACACAATTAGGTCTAATGAATGAAATGTTCTCCAACATTAAAGTGATTGTAAACAATCACATTATAAAACAACCCATTCAGATTAAAGCGGACCTTCAGTTATTTTTTCATCTTTCCATCTTTTAAATCCTTTGCCCTTGTCTTAACTTTGGATAGTAAAACATTTTTTTTTCTGCCAGTAAATACCTTATACAGCCCATGTCCTTTTTCTTGTCTGGTGATTAGCCTTGGCTAATGACACCATGCACAGCTCTCTCTCTCAGCAGGGGGGGGCAGGAGAGTGGAGGAGGGATGAGTCACGGCACAGGAGAGCCAAGGAGAGCTGCAGAGCTAGAGGGGGGCTGGGCGAGGGCAAAGATATGAGGGAACTAAAAGATCCATGTGTATTCATCGAGAGAGGAGAAATGCTGCAGGCAAGCAGTGGTGTGAGTGTGTCTGTCTTTATATATGTGTATGTGTGCCTGTATATATATAAATATATATATATATGTGTATATGTGTATATGTGTGTGTGTGTGTTAGGGATGCACCGAAATGAAAATTTTGGGCCGAAACCGAAAATGCAGGATGCTCTTGGCCGAAAACCGAAAATGACTTTTTCCCCCAAATCATTTTTAACAGATAGAAGAGGGGCATACACCAAAAACAGGCAGCGACGTACACCTGTCGCTGCCACCCTGTCACGGTATATGTACTGTGACGGGTTGGCAAGAGGTTAATTTAATTACCAATGGTATTAGTATTATGCAGCATGAGGGGGTTAATGTATTGTCACTGCTGGTCACTGCTGCATTAGTGACCAACCAGTGGCAGTTATTTAACCGCTTTGTGCTGCATTAGTGCAACCAGTATCAGTGTTAATTACCAATGGTTGCACTGATACTGGTTGCACTAATGCAGCACAAAGGGGTTAATTAACTGCCACTGGTTGGTCACTAATGCATCAGTGACCAGCAGTGACAATACATTAACCCCTCATGCTGCATAATACTAATTCCATATGTAAGCTGCCTCAGCAACCCCCCCCCCCCCCCCACCCCACCCCCACTGCCTCAGCGTCCCTCCGCATCCCAAGGATGCAATCTCCTTACCCTCACTCTGCTCCTTTTTTTTTTTTTTTTTTTCTTCTTCAGCATAATGATCAAACAAATAAAAAAAAGCAGTCAATGTATGGGTTGCATAAGTGCTCAATGGAACTTGGAAGAACAGAGGGGGCCCGGGGGGGGGGGGGCAGATAGGGGAGACAAGGGAGGGAGATAGGGACAGTTATGTGTAATGAAAAGTGTAAATGCAGTGCTCAGTGCTCACTCGTTCAAGGTCCGAGGGCGAGGAGAAGGCTGGATGGCTCAGGTATCATTCACGAGGCTTGGAATGTGTAGCTGCTTGCTGTTCTTCATATTTCCCGCCCACATCCCTCTCTCTGTCCTGCACATACGCCGAGATAGGAGAGTGGGCGGCCCCGGCCAGACACAGAAAACCTGGGGTGGGAGGGGGGAGGAGGATGAGCTGCATGTCTTTCTCCTCTCCTGTCCGTGTCTGGGAGGGGTGAGTACTGCTCGCTGCTGGGCTGTGTGAGAGACGAGGTGTCACAGACGCTCCGCTCGGCTGCAGCCACGGCCCGTAATTGAAAAGACTGATTCTCTTATCCTACGGATGGGAGAATCAGGGACTTTTCAAACCTGAGCTGCGCCCTCCTCCTTCCTCACGGCGGCCATTCATTTCGGCACTTTTAACCTATTTTCGGCCGAAATGGGATAGGCTCATTTTCGGCCGAAAATTTCGGTGGCCGAAATTTCGGTGCATCCCTAGTGTGTGTGTGTCTATGTAAATCCAGGAAGTGAACAGGCTGCAGCCAGTATTTGTGGAGGGAGATTTCTGCAGCATATTTGGCAAGTACAGAATCACAGTATATATATAAAAGAATATGCAAATTGGTTGGAGGCAAGCTTCAGAATGGCAAACATGTTTTTACTACAAATTATGTGAGCAGACTGCAGTTCCTCTTTAACCTCCCTGGCGGTCTGATTATGTCAGTATTTTTGAATGTCAAAGCGGTACATTGTTTTGCATGGAAATCTGTTGTTTTATGTTGTAGGCCTGTAAGTCTTAGGAATAAAACAGTAAAAGTGAATTAATACATTTTTTATAAAAATAAAAGGAATAAAACAGTAAAAGTGCAGACAGGGCACTGGACAAAGCACTCGGGACAAAACTGAGGTGAAATGGTTTGATACAATAATGTAATCCTAACAGATTACAGTGTATCATGTCATGTTTTGTGTACTTTTTTTTTTAATTTTCCGCCTCCCCTACGCCGCGGGACTCACAGGGAAGGGAACCCGAAAGACGGATGCCAGCGTTCCATCAGAATACCGCTACCTATCCGATTCTGCACCCGAAAGTGACATTCGGAAAGAAAAACTTACTGCTCATGTGCCATGCGTTCCAACATGGCCGCTATGCGCTCCAATAGCTTTCCTAATTTCACAGAACACGAAGCAGCTGCGGACATCTTCTTACACTCACAAGTCTTGAGTTTTAGATTTATTTTACCAGTAAACTGACCTTATAGACTGAATAACAGTATTACATTTCTATTATTATTGTAATATAGTAAATACAGTGCCTTGCGAAAGTATTCGGCCCCCTTGAACTTTTCGAACTTTTGCCACATTTCAGGCTTCAAACATAAAGATATAAAACTGTAATTTTTTGTGAAGAATCAACAAGTGGGACACAATCATGAAGGAACGAAATTTATTGGATATTTCAAACTTTGTTAACAAATAAAAAACTGAAAAATTGGGCGTGCAAAATTATTCAGCCCCTTTACTTTCAGTGCAGCAAACTCTCTCCAGAAGTTCAGTTCTGAATGATCCAATGTTGACCTAAATGACTAATGATGATAAATAGAATCCAAAAACACAGAAATAGAGAGAGGGAAGGTACCCTCTCTGGAAGGTTGCTAAAGAAGAGCTCACAGGGATTGGTTTGTGCAAAAACAAAATATAACCTTTATTAAATTTGGGTGCAGTACATACAAAAAATAATATGGAAATCAATAAGATAGATACAAAAAATAAATAAAAAACTACCTAGTTACAGATTGAGACTCGGTAGCTGATGGCCGACCCCTCGGGTCGGTGTCGGTTGTGCATGAAATGCAAATGCATCAACCTTGCCTGGCACCTGTGGCACCTACTGGGTTTCTGTTTTAGGAGCTTACTATGGGGAGCGTGTGACGTATGATAAATTCATTTGAGTCACCAATTTACTCAACCCTATGTGTAGAGGTGTCTACTGCTCTGTATCCAGTTTATGTAAAAATGGTGTGTACCTTGGAAAAGCTTAATGGTGAGTATGGTAATGACCGGCAGAGGGCAAACGGACCTGCTTAAGGTAAGCAAGGACTGTCCATGTTCGGGTGATATAGAATGCACATAATTGCAACCAATCTAAGATTTAAGGAAGTATATGGTATATCACAAATCTAAATATACACATAAAAAGGGTGGCCACCCGACATGTAAACAGTTGCTGATTCCCTGTGGAGATCTCAGGGACTGTTCGGCACTTCCATAGTCATAGGGACAGAGAGTCCAATCATGTGATGGGGGTGGTGTATGTATCACCCGGTAGATATGGGACACGGACAAGATCTTACTGGATCTACAGTTGGCGGGGGCAATGAAGTATTGATGGGACTTCAGTCTCAGCCCGTGGTGCACGGAGGGAGCAGGCCAATCCGGAACTGGGGAGGTATTACCAAAGCAAAGATAGGGATACAGGATATATCTGTCTTAAAGTGTGTGTAGTGATACTGATCAGGGATGGGGCCCACCTAGTCAGAGGAAAAAGGGTTTAATAGCGGTGATCCATCCATAATCCTGGGTCAGTCCATCAAGGATAAGTAACATACAGTGTCTGTGTGTGGGGATCGTATCGCTCACCTTACCTCTCTGATTGACTCAAATGTGGGATGAAGAAGTCCAGTACCTCTGATCAGTCATCTACTCACAGTGGATGGTGTGTCTCCTCTTGTCCCTTGCAATGGGATGCTCACCCTGGCCGGTGCTCAGACCTCCGGAAGTGCAGCCGGGAAGCTCTCTCACTCCGATGCTCTGTATCAGGCAGTAAGATGCCGCCGCTCCTGCGGCGCTGCTTGCTTCTGGCGTCCCACGTGGGTGTGCCGTGCTGGTCCTCTAGAAGGTAGGTAAGCTTCCTACTGTGCCTGTCAGGTGCTGGCGTCGACCAGTTGACTAGTTTCGCGTGCCCTGCGCACGCTTCTTCAGAACTTAAAATGGTGTAGTCTCTTTGGGCAGAATAAATAGTAGTCCTGATTTTTTTGGCAATTGATTTCAGCTGTCCCATAATGCAGACTATCGCCATCTTGTGGTCAGACAATGATATCACATTTGTAAGTGCTCAGTGGCAAAGAATATTTAAAAACAAAACGAACATATAAAAACATATGTACAGATCTTGATGAGAGTATTCTGACTTTGTGGCTTGTCAATTTACAAAGATGGTAACATAGCTATTTATGTACTACGTATGCCGTCATTGATAAGCTGATAAAGTGCAGTCCCCCAGAGGGGATCAAATGCTTGACATTAGCATGGAGGATCGGTGGATCGAGTCTCTGTTTTTGTAAAAAATATATATATTATTAAGGAAATTTATTATTTTGCAAAATTCCCGATATTCTTTGTGGGAGGTACTTATACATACATGGAAAACAGCCTGAGGAAAATATACCATAGAGGAAGGAATTGTTAGACTGTGAGTAGATGACTGATCAGAGGTACTGGACTTCTTCATCCCACATTTGAGTCAATCAGAGAGGTAAGGTGAGCGATACGATCCCCACACACAGACACTGTATGTTACTTATCCTTGATGGACTGACCCAGGATTATGGATGGATCACCGCTATTAAACCCTTTTTCCTCTGACTAGGTGGGCCCCATCCCTGATCAGTATCACTACACACACTTTAAGACAGATATATCCTGTATCCCTATCTTTGCTTTGGTAATACCTCCCCAGTTCCGGATTGGCCTGCTCCCTCCGTGCACCACGGGCTGAGACTGAAGTCCCATCAATACTTCATTGCCCCCGCCAACTGTAGATCCAGTAAGATCTTGTCCGTGTCCCATATCTACCGGGTGATACATACACCACCCCCATCACATGATTGGACTCTCTGTCCCTATGACTATGGAAGTGCCGAACAGTCCCTGAGATCTCCACAGGGAATCAGCAACTGTTTACATGTCGGGTGGCCACCCTTTTTATGTGTATATTTAGATTTGTGATATACCATATACTTCCTTAAATCTTAGATTGGTTGCAATTATGTGCATTCTATATCACCCGAACATGGACAGTCCTTGCTTACCTTAAGCAGGTCCGTTTGCCCTCTGCCGGTCATTACCATACTCACCATTAAGCTTTTCCAAGGTACACACCATTTTTACATAAACTGGATACAGAGCAGTAGACACCTCTACACATAGGGTTGAGTAAATTGGTGACTCAAATGAATTTATCATACGTCACACGCTCCCCATAGTAAGCTCCTAAAACAGAAACCCAGTAGGTGCCACAGGTGCCAGGCAAGGTTGATGCATTTGCATTTCATGCACAACCGACACCGACCCGAGGGGTCGGCCATCAGCTACCGAGTCTCAATCTGTAACTAGGTAGTTTTTTATTTATTTTTTGTATCTATCTTATTGATTTCCATATTATTTTTTGTATGTACTGCACCCAAATTTAATAAAGGTTATATTTTGTTTTTGCACAAACCAATCCCTGTGAGCTCTTCTTTAGCAACCTTCCAGAGAGGGTACCTTCCCTCTCTCTATTTCTGTGTTTTTGGTTACATGCCTGGTTGCGTAGGGTTCCCGGATCAAATTATCCGTATGGGTATGCTTCAATAAGGTCAGAATTTACTGACCTTAAGGCGACTGGATCCCATCCACAGCACAGCTTTTTATCCGTAGGTCCGATAAATAGAATCCACCTGTGTGTAATCAAGTCTCCGTATAAATGCACCTGCACTGTGATAGTCTCAGAGGTCCGTTTAAAGCGCAGAGAGCATCATGAAGAACAAGGAACACACCAGGCAGGTCCGAGATACCGTTGTGGAGAAGTTTAAAGCCGGATTTGGATACAAATGCAAGCAATAATATTGAAATGGAAGGAGTATCAGACCACTGCAAATCTACGAAGACCTGGCCGTCCCTCTAAACTTTCAGCTCATACAAGGAGAAGACTGATCAGAGATGCAGCCAAGAGGCCCATGATCACTCTGGATGAACTGCAGAGATCTACAGCTGAGGTGGGAGACTCTGTCCATAGGACAACAATCAGTCGTATACTGCACAAATCTGGCCTTTATGGAAGAGTGGCAAGAAGAAAGCCATTTCTTAAAGATATCCATAAAAAGTGTTGTTTAAAGTTTGCCACAAGCCACCTGGGAGACACACCAAACATGTGGAAGAAGGTGCTCTGGTCAGATGAAACCAAAATTGAACTTTTTGGCAACAATGCAAAACGATATGTTTGGCGTAAAAGCAACACAGCTCATCGCCCTGAACACACCATCCCCACTGTCAAACATGGTGGTGGCAGCATCATGGTTTGGGCCTGCATTTCTTCAGCAGGGACAGGGAAGATGGTTAAAATTGATGGGAAAATGGATGGAGCCAAATACAGGACCATTCTGGAAGAAAACCTGATGGAGTCTGCAAAAGACCTGAGACTGGGACGGAGATTTGTCTTCCAACAAGACAATGATCCAAAACATAAAGCAAAATCTACAATGGAATGGTTCACAAATAAACATATCCAGGTGTTAGAATGGCCAAGTCAAAGTCCAGACCTGAATCCAATCGAGAATCTGTGGAAAGAACTGAAAACTGCTGTTCACAAACGCTCTCCATCCAACCTCACTGAGCTCGAGCTGTTTTGCAAGGAGGAATGGGCAAACAGTCTCTCGATGTGCAAAACTGATAGAGACATACCCATAGCGACTTAAAGGTGTAATCGCAGCAAAAGGTGGCGCTACAAAGTATTAACTTAAGGGGGCTGAATGATTTTGCACGCCCAATTTTTCAGTTTTTTATTTGTTAAAGTTTGAAATATCCAATAAATTTTGTTCCACTTCATGATTGTGTCCCACTTGTTGTTCTTCACAAAAAATTACAGTTTTATATCTTTATGTTTGAAGCCTGAAATGTGGCAAAAGGTCGAAAGGTTCAAGGGGGGAGAATACTTTCACAAAGCACTGTATATCAAGTAACCTGCGGGTAGAAGGTGTCGACGTCCATCTTGGTCACCCCGCACTGCTCAGTGCCAAACTGATACTGGAGTGAAATAGACTATATCACTCGGTCGTGGTGAAATTATCTATTTCAGTATAAAAGGTGAGTTTACTGCAAAAATAAGTCTAAAATTCAAGAGTTGCTTGGTTGTAAGAACATATCTGCTGCTGCTTCATGTTCTGTTACATTAGGAAAGCTATTGGAACGCATAGTGCATGCGCAGTAAGTTTTCTCGACCGCCACTTCCGGTTGCAGAATTTGATAGGTAGCGGTATTCTGATTGAACACCAACATCGGGGGATCGTAGGGACAAGGTAAGTTTCACTACAGGGTAATCCAGAGTGTGGCTCAGGGTTACCGCTTTTGGTACTGAAAATTAACCCCGAGCCACACTCCCGCAAGGGAGGTTAAAATAGAAATGAAAGGCAAAACATTTTAAAAGATATACTTGTAGATATAATAAAAAAAAAAAAAAAATATATATATATATATATATATATATATATATATATATATATATATATATATATCAATTCCTTTTTTTCTTTATAAGTGATCACATTCCCTATGTTTTCAGCTGCATAAGAGCTGGGGGATGGAGAAGCAACAGTACACTGAGCTTCCTAGTGAATAGCAGTGCAGCGGGGGTGTGTCAGGACAAATATAATCATTGGAGAACAGCAGGTTAAGTTCCCAGAACTGACCGCGGTGTGTTCTCCTTCTTTGTGTGGTCAGTTTTTAAAAGGAAAGCAAGGGGGCTGGCAGGAACAACAGTGATTTCACACAAAGGAAGCAATACAAAGAGAACACAATACTTTCTCATAGAAGTATATGGTGCAGCAGACACATATTAGGAATATGAAGTTTTGGGGTAACAAATGCTTTAAAATTGACAAATGTTTAAAAAAAATGACAGATACACATCTGGACTATGAATGCTGGGTAATACAGCACAAGGCAATATTCCAAAAAATCTTAGTTACTCACTCTAGGTAGTTAGTAGCAAATATTATACTATAAACTTTAACGTTTCTACAAATAAGAGTTTTTCTTACTCTTACATTAGGGGCACAAAAGGAAGTATTCTAATATATTGGGTTATGCTGCATTTAAGAGGTTGGACACTGACAAAGCTGTAAGGAAAGTCAGTTGTAACCCCTTGTAACTCCCAGGTTTTTGCTAGTGTCCTAGGAGAACTTTTCATAATTTTTTTGATCAAGATTCCTTTTTCATCTACCAAGTTTTCTTCAGTATTTGCTTAGCCACAAAGGGCTCATTTTGCAGCAGGCTGTATCCAGACCCTGCCGAGAAGAAGTGGGGCCAGATTGTAATGTGTCTTTTGACACTGGACTCTACTAAAAGTGCTCACCTAGTGAACACAGTGTTGAGTCATCCTCAAAGTGCTTTAAATGTCCAGGGTGGCAGGACCCTGTCCCTGAAGACTCCTCAGGGGTTATACCTGCAGGAGGGGTGAATATTGGTGGCAGTGGCATGTTCCCTAGATCATGCGTCTCTATCCCCTGATATACCAGTGGGGTGCCACAGGCCTTCTAAGGACCTAATTTGCTGTGAAGTAGGGTTTTTTCTCTAGCATACAGGGAGTCTGTTGGTGCATACATCCCTGGCCTCCCATAAGTGGGTAATCAGTCGTGTTCTGACGATAACACTTTCAGTCCGACAGGTGGGAAGGGGAGATGCCACAATTTTTTTTGTAATGAATGCTTGAGTGGCCTTTTCTGCAGCTGCGTGGGCTCTGAGCCCCTCTGCTCCTGCGTCCCCTCTATGGTTGCCATACTGAGCATGCCTGCTCCAGTACGGCCACAGGCATGTGACCTGGTCACAGAGGGCATTATCCTTTTTTGCGCCAGCAGCAATTTTGTGAGTACCCTTCTTGGCAGGCTATTACTCTACCATAAGATGGTTAATCATAAGGGAAAGGGCAGCGGTCCTGGAGCCTGACCAGCTGAAGATCCTCTGACAGTTCTGAGGGGGTCTTGCATTATTCCCTCCAAAAGATCACTGTCTTCTGCCTGACTTGCAGCAGAGTCAGAGTCTTCCTTAACCCCTTCAGAGCCTTACTCTTTCCTCAATTTTATCTAGGGAATAATTATTAGCTACTGTACCTGAGTGAATAGGAAAAATTTCAGCCATGATAGGTGACTTGCAGAACGCATGGGCCGCAAGTGTGCTTCCATGCCCTATCCTGCAGAGGCTGCATTTGATTCTGCACAGTCAGATGAAGATAAGGAAGATTGTACCCTTCTTATTTGAGGAGTTGGTGCAAGAGTTATCTCAGTCTGCAGACATAGATTCAGATTGTAAGGATACAATTTCAGACCTTAGTGATGTAGACCACACATGCCTGGGTTCTCTAAAAAGCCCGGAGTCTGTTGAGAGTTTTCCAGTGCTTTACCTATTGCAAACAGTCTTGTTTTTGCTCCTCCTAAACATTTTCCCTAGCAATATCCTATGGAGGAGGGCTTCCTCAAGAAACAAACTATCCCTTTTGTGGAGCTGGCAATTTCCTTTTTTAACAATACTCTAACTTTTCCTGGTGAGGACATCCCCATGTTTAAAGATGCATTGGATAAAAGCCTGCCATTATTACCATATCCATCTGCCAGACCTTAGCTGTCTGGTCCAAGGTTATGCCCTGGGATCCTTGTTCTATCGTAATAGATCCTTCTTTTCTCCAGTAACTAGAGTGCATGCTTGCGGCCCTATTCTGAAGACTAAATTAACCGTATGCACTCTTCAAAGCAAACTTTTGAATAAAATCAGGAATTCTTGGTTTGCAAACATTTCAATGCATGTTCAGGCTAGTCAACTGCATAGAAGTGATCCCACTCTGGTCCTTACTCTAATATGCATAATGCCAAATACTTTCTTATAGCATACATTAATGGACATATATAGGCAATATGAAGCATAGAGACAAAGGTGGGGGGAACTATAGACTGTGTGACCCTAATATTCTGTGTGGCTGGGCTAGTGGATAGTATATGTCAGACATCCAGAATGGGCCTCCTTTTTTAGTACCCTTAGGACACTTTGGCTCAAACGTTTTTCTACGGGGCATCGGTGCAAGAAACTGCTCTTGTTAATACCCTTGACAGGTAAGGCCACTTTGGAGAATCCCTGGATAACTTTATCATGGAATTAATTGGAGGGGGGGGGGGGGCAGAGAGGTTACCAAGGCAAAATGCTCATCTGGTAAAGCCTCTATTCTGGCAAGAGAAAGTTCAGTTCTTGAACCCTCAAATACTCCAAATTTATGAGCAAGTCTTTCTTACAATGAGGGGTGCCCTCACTTGTCAGTGTTTTGGTGCAGCTCCTCTTTCAAGGATTCATAGCCATTCTCCCAGAATATGTGAGGTTGTAGGGTTTCTTTTTAACCTATGACTGGGGCATCTGTCCCATTTAGGATCTAAAAGTTCTCAACATCCATAGAGTGCAAAAACTGCCATGCCAGTTATGACTTCCCTCCATTTGGGAGATGTGCTGTCCTCTGTGGGCACCAAGAATGCCTACTTGCATGTCCCCATCTTCCAGGTGCATAAAGGCTACCTGAGTTTTGCTGTGGGCATTGACCTTAAGCAATAAGTTGCCTTTCCCTTTGGCCTGTTCACTGCACCTCAGGTATTCACCAAGGTGCTAGCCCCTGTTTTTGTGCTTCTTTTCTTGCAAGACATCCCTGTAGGGGGATAACTGGATGACCTTCTTATGAGAGAATAGCCAAATAAGGCTCTGTCAGCCAATGTCAGACTCTGTAGAATTTAGAGAGATTCAGGGGGATCCTATGTCAGCACTAGAACTGTCTCATTGCTTTGAGTATCTAATCCGGATCTTAAATACAGCCCTGTCAAAAGTTTTCTATACTCTTTTTCTAGACTCTCTGCTCCCAAATTCAGACCTAATGGTCACCTCCTTTGAGTCAGTTTCATATGCCCGATTTCACTCCAAACTGTTGCAATGCAATATTTTGGCAGCATCGGTCAAGAGGGTACAGTTTCTAGACCATGCCATATGCCTGACCAGCAAACCAGGCTTGGCCTTGCATACTGTGTCACAGGTTGAACGCTGGGATTGGAGAAACCCTTCCTTCCAGTGTTTTGGAAGGTTATCACAATAGATACCAGCCTGTATGTCTAGGGCCAATTCCTAGATACCCTTTTGGTACAGTGGACTTGGTCCTCTTTAAGGTCATTTGACCAGAATTTAGTCATGCAGTGACATGGCAATGGCTTACATTTACAATCAGGGAGAAACCTGAAGTCCTTTGGCTCAAAGAGAATTGGATTTAATTCCGATTTGGGCAGAAAATCATGTTTCAGTCCTGTTTGCCGTGCACATCCCAGGTGTGGAAAAATGTTGTGCGGACTTCCTCAGTTGCCAGGGACTGGACACTGGAGAATGGTCTTCTCACCCCGAGGTGTTTAAAGACCTTTGATGCAGTTGGGGGATGCCAGATATGGACCTTGTGGCTTCCTGTTTTAACAGCAAGCTGAACAGGTTTGTTCCCAGGTCCAGGTATCTTCCTGCCTTCACATTGGGTGTTCTGATGACTGGATCTTCTGTCCTATTGGCAAGTTTACCTTCCTGTTTCTTAGTCAATAGCCTGGCTGGTACATCCTGGATCCAGAGGGAGAGGGACCTGTTTAATGTGTTTATCCTTCTGCTTCTAAAAGCTAATAAAAATCAAAGAAAATGTCATTCTAGGAACTTCTCCATGGGACAAATCCTGTATTTTCCTCAGTCTGGTGTAGATCAGTGGTTGGCTCAGACTGAGTACCATCAAGAGTGAAATCTGAACCTAAGTGGTTCTCTTTCAGAGACTACTTACCTCTCACTCCACAGTGAAGGCCTTTGCACTGGGTATGGCTTACATAATCGCTTCCAGTGACTCTGTGAGATCTCAGCCTTGTTCTGTTGGTTCTTCAGTAACCGCTATTTGAACTTGTCATGTATGTTCCTCTCTATCCTTACTCCAAGCTTGCCTTTCTTGTTGCCATCCCTTCGATGAGGAAAGTCTTTGAGTTTGTGGCCTTATCTTGTAAATAACCCTTTCCTGTGCTACACAAAGTAAAGGTTGTTTGGAGGCCCATGACCTCTTTTCTTCACAAGGCGGTTTCTTCCTTTCAGTTTAACATAACATTTTTTTCTACAATCTTTCTGTACTGCTCCTGAAGAGATTTTTCTCCATTGTCTGGATTTGGTACACACTGTTCAAGTTTATCTCTCAGATACAGCTTCCTTTCAACAGTTTGACTACCTGTTTTTTTCTGAAGGTCCCCAAATGGGACAGCCTGCTTCACACTCCACTTTTGCTACATGGATTTGACAAGCCTATGACCTCAGGTGGCCCAACAGAGGTGACCCAACGGAACCACCTGAAGAATGACCAAAGCCAGCATCAGTTAAGGCCTGAACATCCACTTAGTAAAACTTTTTTTCCCTGTCAAAGCTCATTCCACCAGATCTGTTAGTGCTTCTTAGGATTTTTAGCATCAGGCATTTGTTTTTCAGATATGCAAGGGTTGTCTGCTTCCTCTGCGACCATTTCCAGATGGATCAGACAGACGGTGGTTCAGACCTCTTCCATCAGGGGTCAGGTTCCACCTGGTCGTCGGTGCACACTTTTACAAAGTTTTATAAAGTGGATATGTTGGCATCTGCGGATGCTTCCTTTGGCCGCAAGGTTTTGCAGGCTGCTGTTTAAGAGGACCTGATCCTCTTTGAGGGTGTATTGTTTTTTTTCAGATGGGCCCTGGTTGTTTGGTTGAGCCCCTGTTGCCTGGTTGGCTAATGTATAGCCTTGGGAATTTTTTGGTTGTTCCCACCCCTCATGTGTATCATGCTTTGGGACTTCCCAATGGTTATAAATACCAGGAGCTGTGTCTGTCAATGAACGAAAGAGAAAATGGGATTTTTGACTTACCGTAAAATCCATTTCTCTGATGATCATTGACGGACACAGCACCCATCCCTCTGCAGGGTTATTATTCTCCTGAAACTGCTTGTTACAAAACTGAGTGGCTATAGCAGAGACAGGGAGTATACCCCCTGGGACTGCCCATGGCTGCAGCCAGAATTGTTTTTTTTTTTTTGCCCAGTGTCCTACTCAGTATAACCCAATGGTTATGAATACCAGGAGCTGTTTCCGTCAATAAACATCAGAGAAATTGATTTTACGGTAAGTCAAAAATCCCATTTTTTTTTGGCAAAGATTTGAAAATATATATGACATGTTAATTGTCACAGCTTTTTCAAGGCAACTAAAGACTTAAAATTGCTTGGCTGCCACTTTTAAGGTCTTTATCTGCCTTGGGTGAATTTGAGCTGTTGCATCTCCCAGCTTGAGTGGTCGGATGGATAAAGGTAAGGAGCAGACTCACATGATACTCCTGTTTGAGCATCTATTTTTTCAGACTTCTTCTCGAGTTCTTGTTCTGAACAATATGTAAATGGGAATTTGCACACTTTGCCTGCATGAGGCGTAAATTACTGCAGATTTTTTTTTTTTTTTGCTAAAGAATGCACGGCGCTTGTTTACGCGACTGTGTGCATAGGCATATTACAATTTAATGGGCTGGATTTTAGCTCAGTAAAAAAAAAAAGCTGTACTAAGCTTTTTCAAGCTGCAGTGTGCAAGAGGCCTAAAGCTGACTTGTTATGGTAGTGTAACTTTACATATATCTGTAAATGTATGCATCCTAAACCTCTGTTAGAAGTGTTGTTTTATAGCAGGCCTCACTAAATAGCAGGCCGTGCCACTGTCCCATCCAGGCAGCCGTGATCGTGACATTTAGGACCCGCTTTTTCCCAAGCCTTTGCCGCTGTCATTATCATAGCAGAGCGGAGAGCGAGAGGCAGGACAATTCTGGACTGAGGGTGGGAAACACAGCAGCACTGATTGGGGAGGGGGGGGGGGGGCTGGAGCTGCCTTAGTTTTTTTCAAGAAAGTTAACCACAGCAGCTCCTGCCCTCTGGCCAGTGCTGCTGTGCCTCCAGAACTGTCTTGCCTCTTGCTCTCTGCTCTGTGTAAGGTAGGAGAGTTAGGGGGCTAGAGAACACTACTGCTGGGGAGGGGTGTGTGTGTGTGTGTGTGTGTGTGTGTGTGTGTGTGTGTGTGTGTGTGTGTGTGTGTGTGTGTGTGTGTGTGTGCGCATGTGTGTAGGATGGCAATGCTGTGTGTGTGTGTAGGGGAGGGATGTGAAGAAGAACAGTATGAATGGGGTAGGGCACACTACTGTGGGGAGGGAAAAGGGGTGATGTGAAAGGAAGGCTGTGTGTGTTGTGTCGGAGGGGGGGTGGTTTGAAGGAGAAACAGTGCTGTGGGGGGGGTTGATGTGAAGGAGGCAATGGACAGTAAGGTTGTGACTTAAAAGATCTCCGTCAGCGCCTAAAAATGTTATTCAGTCCTCTGCTGGAAGAAATTTTTACTGATTGGACCTCCGTGAATTTTAATTAAAAGCCTCTGGTTTACAGTTTGTTTATTTAGATGTTTCAGGGCTACCTAGCTGTATTGAGTGCTGCGCAGTTTTTGCAACAGGTAGGGCTTATTCAGATGAATGATCTGGGGAGGTTAGGATGCTGAATGTAGAGATGGCTACACGCTGCCTCTGGGCAGAGCAGTACTATGGGTGCATAAAAACTGTCCAGTTTGTGTCCAGGAAAGACATTTCTTGCTGCACATAAACTGCCTGCATCCAGGGCCAGTCCCTAGTCACATTAAATAGCTCTTATGAGCAGTTACATGTGCACAGCATTGGTGCCTGTGATTGATTTGTACAGGCAATGACTGTTCGCATACACACTGTGTGCATGCCCTCCGACGAGTGAATCACTGATTTTTGCCAACTGCTGCCACAGCTGTCCCATCTGAATGTGCCTCCAAAAGTTTACTCTTATTGTTTCTTGCTTATCTCTATTACTATAGTTTGTCAATTTTATACTTCCACCATAGATAACGACAGTGGAGTCACTGCAGAAAACACCAAGACATATGAAGCAAGGATTGAAGAGCTGGAAAAGGAGCTTTTCTTTTACAAGACTACCAGCCGAGAATTGAGAAAAAAGCTGAGGGACTTGGTGGGAGAATCTAATGTGACCACTTCTAAAAGTAAGTTTTCATTTTTCTTTTCTTTTTCTTCTCAAACAGTTCATTGTGTTGTCTTTTGAGCCATAGACATACAAAATGATCACAAAGGAGATGATTAAACTATTTTGATTTTTTTTTTTAAGACAATGGCTCTAGTGACGCTCATCAAAACAAGAACGAACCACCAG
Source organism: Pelophylax lessonae (assembly GCF_965119305.1). Classification (NCBI taxonomy): domain Eukaryota; kingdom Metazoa; phylum Chordata; class Amphibia; order Anura; family Ranidae; genus Pelophylax; species Pelophylax lessonae. The sequence goes on from NC_138768.1 coordinate 353,110,124, forward strand.
TGATGACTAAGGAGCAGAAATGGGCATCAAAGATCGAAACCAACAAAGCCAACAGGAAATCGAAAGACACTGCAAATAACAGGATCCAGCAGAACTTCACCAGACCAGGAGATCTTGCTGGGGCTAGAGAACAGGTCTCAGAACCGCACAGACAAATCAGAAGGCATTTCTCTTCTGGGGATGACCCAGAGGACTTTGTAGAGCCACAAAACATAAAATCTCAAGCTCAGCCTCTTATGCAAATGACAAAAGCAGAAATCAACAGATCACCCCTTGTAGTAAATCCAGTGAAACTGTCTCGACGAGAGGTGCGGCAGATCTCTGTTTTAGAGCTATCAACTAGACGCTCTAGCATTGGCTCCATAGTTGCAGATTCAATTGAACTTGCACAAAAGTCAACAGACTTTAAGTTGTAAGTTGAAAAACATATTTAAAGTAGCACTTCAGCATTTTCTTTTGTGAAAGCAGAAAAGTTTGAAAGCCTGGCAAACCAGGGCCAGTTTGTTTTACAACTTTAAGGAGACTTATATTAGGAGCAATATGAATGTATGCCATTGGTGACCTTCTGAAAAAGCTGTTTACTTTACTGTCCCTGACCTAGAACAACAATGTAGCAAGACAAATCGTAGTGAAGTCAAAACACCTAATTCATATTTATTCTCCACGTCAGTGATTCAAAATTTTTCAATCTTTGGATCAGCAAGAAAGCCTGGCATCTAGCATCTTAAGAAGGACATTGACTAGGCAGCCCATTCACAGCACAGATTCCTTTACTAAGAAAATGCCAGCACTAAATTTTGAACTACCTTATTGTTGTCACTGTGTATTTGAAATTATGTAAATTAATTTGTCAAAATTTAATTGTATTTATGATTTGCGTTAGATAAAGAGCAAGTATTGTGTTACCTTTTATGTTGTGTGGTTGGAAAAAGTTAAAAATGCATTCTGGATTCTCTTCTAAGTAGAGTTAAAGGGCCACCATTCCTAAAAACAGCTTTACCTACATAAAACACAATTAAAAACACACATACTTACTTGAAACATACAGTAAAAGCTTCCAAATTTGATAAAACTTTTGATATTGAAACCTACTTTGCGGTAATGTGCAAATTATTGTCCTCTGTGATCTAAGCCACTTTGTTTTATATAGGAATGTTGTTATCTTATTGACGTGGCAAAAGCAATAACGTCTGACTTTTAATTGTGTATGTGTAAAAAATAAATGTTAGGAAATTTTTCTAAAATTATGTTTAGGAGCGGTCAGTTTAGTTTGTAAGGAAGAAAATAGAACTCTGTGCATTCAGGATCTGCTCAAAAAGTCCTGTGAGTCCTGTGAGATTTAGACAGGCATCTAAATGTCCCTTGCCTCTGAAGCCTAATCCGCATTCATATTGCGCTCCAGAGGCTACTGACAGGTGTTAAAGAAGCGATGCAACACCTCCTCACCACGGGTCTCCTGTTTTAACCCCAGTTTTAGTGACTAAGATGCCGCAACTGTGTGCACTGCACACAATTGTGGGGCATTTGTGGCACTTCCCCATTGACTTGAATGTGTAGCATTCGAAAGGCTTGCCATCCACCTATCGCTACAAGTCAGGAAAGTGAAGCATAGCCCCTGTCTGCTGTCTATTGCAGCTTAAGGGAGGGCGGTTGGTGGGTGACAAAAATGTGGCTCAAACGCACAAATCCGCCCCCCACAACCGTAAGTCTAAACAAGGCCTAAATGCACCTAAACCTGGCTAAAATTACTTTAAAGCACTAACATCTAAACACAGGAAAGTGTTGGGGGAGTATACTTCCCAGTTAACACCTCCTATGGTTGGTAAAGCAAAACACAGGGGAGCCAGTGTGCTTGAGGACTTAGAATGTACCCTGAGCTGTGCATGCATGCCAGAAGGGTTACAAGAACCCAGCTAATGAGGAGGCCAACAACCTGGAGCCCATAAGAAGCTGGAAAGAATATTTTGGGGCCTGCAAGGCAGCTGACAGATGTAGGTGAGTATAGTTAAGCCCCTTTCACACTATCGGACCGATCGGGCCTGCCTGTCTGTTTTCCAGGCGGACCCAATCGGGCCATCCATTGTCCTCTATGGGGAGGCGGATGTCAGCGGACATGTGTCTGCTGACACCCACCTGGCATCCGATCTGACAAAATCCACTAAAAACAGACACAATGCCCGGCGGGTGTGGAGATGCAACTCGGTGTACATCTTGTGATATGTATGCGTTCCTCAGACATGTGATCGAGGGCGAATACAAATGCGCAAAATGTAAGCACGTTGCTTCCCTGGAAGCTCAGGTCCTGAATCTAGGGAAGCAGCTGGCAACACTGAGACGAATGTCCATACCGGAGGAGAGCCAGGATCGTACCAGTCAGGTGCAGACAGGGGTCTGCACAGAGGTGGGCAGAGTATTGGAGGTGCAGGCATCAGAGCAGAGTAGAGGGGTGACAGTTAGGAGGGGTAGAAGGGGACAAGGCAAGGAGGCTGATCCTGGGCTGGAGCACCCCAATAGATACGCCCCGTTGTGTGATGTTGGGGAAACCAGTCAGGGACCAGCATTGCTGGAGCAGAGTGACGCCCCTAGCTGCCAGGGGAAGAACTCCTCCAGTGAGGCCGGGAGAAAGGGAAAGGAAAGACAGGTGCTGGTGGTAGGGGACTCAATTATTAGAAGGACAGACAGTGTAATCTGTGACAAAGACCGTGTGCGCCGAACAGTCTGCTGTTTGCCGGGAGCTCGGGTTCGGCACATCGCGGATCGGGTGAACAGATTATTGGGTGGGGCTGGGGAAGACCCAGCTGTCATGGTACACGTGGGTACTAATGACATAGGCAGAGGAAGATGGAGAGTCCTAAACGATTTCAGGGACTTAGGCGCTAAGTTGAGGACTAGGACCTCCAAGGTAGTATTTTCCGAAATACTACCTGTACCTCGAGCCACACCAGAGAGGCAGCGGGAGATTAGGGAAGTTAACGAGTGGCTGAGGAGCTGGTGTAGTAAGGAGGGTTTCGGGTTCCTGGAGAACTGGGCCGACTTCTCAGTCGGCCACCGGCTCTTTGGTAGGGACGGATTGCACCTAAATGGGGAGGGTACAGCCGTACTGGGTGAGAGGATGGCCACAAAGTTAGAGGGGCTTTTAAACTAGGTGATGGGGGGGAGGGTACAGGTGTAGAATTAGCCAGTGGAAAGCAAGATTCAGAGGGCAGAAATGGGGGCATTAGCGGTAGGGTGTTTGGAGCTCCTAAACCCAGGGTGGGTATGGGGAAAAATCAAGAGAGCAGCCTAATAACAAATGAGGATATATGTAACCGATCAAAATTAAGAGGTTTGTATACCAATGCCAGAAGCCTGGCCAACAAGATGGGAGAGCTGGAGCTGCTGATGTTTGAGGAGGACTTAGATTTTGTGGGGATAACTGAGACTTGGTTTGACAGCTCGCATGACTGGATGGCGACCATTCAGGGGTATTCCCTTTATCGCAGGGATAGAGAAGGTAAAAAAGGGGGAGGGGTATGTCTGTATATTAAGAACAGTATACAGGTAAATATGAGGGATGATATTAATAATGGAGCTATGGATGAGGCAGAATCCCTATGGGTAGAGCTTCAAAGGGAAGGCACGGTGGGGAAGGTAATATTGGGCGTATGCTATAGGCCCCCCAACCAGAGGGAGGAGGGTGAGGCGGACCTCATGTTACAGATAGGATTGGCAGCAAGGATGGGAAATGTCATTATAATGGGGGACTTTAATTATCCAGATATAGACTGGGCAGAAGGAACCGCGTACTCAGCCAAGGCTAGGCAGTTCCTAAATGTTTTGCAGGACAATTTCATGGGTCAGATGGTGAATGCACCGACAAGAAACAATGCGGTACTTGACCTACTGATTACCAACAATACAGACCTGCTCAAGGATATAGAAATACGGGACAACTTAGGAAACAGTGACCATAGGTCAATTGGTTTCAGTATTAATTACAGTAATAGGAAACACAAGGGTAATATAAGGACACTGAATTTCAAAAGAGCCAATTTCCCTAAACTGCGCTCGCTGCTAGAAAATATCAAATGGGATAGAACCCTGGGAACAAAGAACACGGAGGAAAAATGGGAGTGCTTCAAGAGCATACTTAACAAGGGGATTGGCCAGTGCATTCCAAAGGGAAATAAATTTAAAAGAGCAAAACTAAACCCTGGGTGGCTAAACTCCAACATAAAAATGTATATTAGTGCTAAAGAAAAGGCCTTCAAAAAATACAAGACTGAGGGGTCATTGGCAGCATTTAAGCATTACAAAGAGTGTAATAAGAAATGTAAAGATGAAATCAGGGCGGCTAAAATAGAACACGAGAGACATATAGCGGAGGAGAGTAAAAAGAACCCCAAGAAGTTCTTTAAGTATATAAACAGTAGGAAAGCAAGGCCAGAACACGTTGGCCCCATGATGATAAAGGAAATATGGCCACTGAGGACAGAGAAAAGGCGGAAGTGTTAAATAATTTCTTCTCTTCAGTCTTCACAAAAGAATCGGGGGGCTACACGAACCCAGCTTGTAAGGCCGAACTAAACAACACACTTCAGCAAGTGCCGCCATGGCTAACAGAAGATAGACTTAGAGCTAAACTAGAGAAACTTAACATAAATAAATCCCCGGGACCGGATGGCTTGCACCCGATGGTTCTTAATGAGCTCAGCCAGGTGATTGCCAGACCATTATTCTTGATCTTTAAGGATAGTTTACAGACGGGTATGGTGCCAGCTGATTGGAAAAAAGCCAACGTGGTACCAATATTTAAAAAGGGGCCGAGATACAGTGGGTACGGAAAGTATTCAGACCCCCTTAAATTTTTCACTCTTTGTTATATTGCAGCCATTTGCTAAAATCATTTAAGTTCATTCTTCTTCCTCATGAATGTACACATAGCACCCCATACTGACAGAAAATCAAAGAATTGTTGACATTGTTGCAGATTTATTAAAAAAGAAAAACTGAAATATCACATGGTCCTAAGTATTCAGACCCTTTGCTGTGACACTCATATTTAACTCAGGTGCTTTCCATTTCTTCTGATCATCCTTGAGATGGTTCTACACCTTCATTTGAGTCCAGCTGTGTTTGATTATACTGATTGGACTTGATTAGGAAAGCCACACACCTGTCTATATAAGACCTTCCAGATCACAATGCATGTCAGAGCAAATGAGAATCATGAGGTCAAAGGAACTGCCTGAAGAGCTCAGAGACAGAATTGTGGCAAGGCACAGATCTGGCCAGGGTTACAAAAAGATTTCTGCTGCACTTAAGGTTCCTAAGAGCACAGTGGCCTCCATAATCCTCAAATGGAAGACGTTTGGGACGACCAGAACCCTTCCTAGAGCTGGCCGTCCGGCCAAACTGAGCTATCGGGGGAGAAGAGCCTTGGTGAGAGAGGTAAAGAAGAACCCAAAGATCACTGTGGCTGAGCTCCAGAGATGCAGTCAGGAGATGGGAGAAAGTTGTAGAAAGGCAACCATCACTGCAGCCCTCCACCAGTCGGGGCTTTATGGCAGAGTGGCCCAACGGAAGCCTCTCCTCAGTGTAAGACACATGAAAGCCCGCATGGAGTTTGCTAAAAAACACCTGAAGGACTCCAAGATGGTGAGAAATAAGATTCTCTGGTCTGATGAGACCAAAATAGAACTTTTTGGCCTTAATTCTAAGCGGTATGTGTGGAGAAAACCAGGCACTTCTCATCACCTGTCCAATACAGTCCCAACAGTGAAGCATGGTGGTGGCAGCAACATGCTGTGGGGGTGTTTTTCAGCTGCAGGGACAGGACGACTGGTTGCAATCGAGGGAAAGATGAATGCGGCCAAGTACAGGGATATCCTGGACAAAAACCTTCTCCAGAGTGCTCTGGAGCTCAGACTGGGCCGAAGGTTTACCTTCCAACAAGACAATGACCCTAAGCACACAGCTAAAATAACGAAGGAGTGGCTTCACAACAACTCCGTGACTGTTCTTGAATGGCCCAGCCAGAGCCCTGACTTAAACCCAATTGAGCATCTCTGGAGAGACCTAAAAATGGCTGTCCACCAACGTTTACCATCCAACCTGACAGAACTGGAGAGGATCTGCAAGGAGGAATGGCAGAGGATCCCCAAATCCAGGTGTGAAAGACTTGTTGCATCTTTCCCAAAAAGACTCCTGGCTGTATTAGATCAAAAGGGGGCTTCTACTAAATACTGAGCAAAGGGTCTGAATACTTAGGACCATGTGATATTTCAGTTTTTCTTTTTTAATAAATCTGCAACAATGTCAACAATTCTGTGTTTTTCTGTCAGTATGGGGTGCTATGTGTACATTCATGAGGAAGAAGAATGAACTTAAATTATTTTAGCAAATGGCTGCAATATAACAAAGAGTGAAAAATTTAAGAGGGTCTGAATACTTTCCGTACCCACTGTATATCCCGGGTAACTATAGGACGGTCAGCCTAACATCAGTAGTCTGCAAAATTTTGGAGGGGATGTTAAGGGACCACATACAAGACGTTAGTAATGAAAACGGTATTATAAGTAGTAATCAGCATGGATTCATGGAAAATCGTTCGTGCCAAACCAATCTATTAACCTTCTACGATGAAGTGAGCTGCCACCTAGATAAAGGAAAGCCTGTGGATGTGGTGTATCTGGACTTTGCAAAGGCCTTTGACACCGTTCCCCACAAACGCTTACTGTACAAACTAAGGAAGGTAGGTATGGACCATAAGGTGAGTACCTGGATAGAGAACTGGCTCCAGGGGAGAGTACAGAGGGTGGTGATTAATGGGGAGTACTCGGATTGGGCGGGTGTGGAAAGTGGGGTCCCCCAGGGTTCTGTCCTGGGACCAATCCTGTTTAATTTATTCATAAATGATCTAGAGGAGGGGATATCGAGTACAATCTCAGTATTTGCATACTAAACTAGGCTTGCCAATATCTTCTATGCAGGATGTGGAAACCTTGCAAACGGACCTGAACAAAATAACGGGGTGGGCAACTACATGGCAGATGAGATTTAATGTTGAAAAATGTAAAGTAATGCACTTGGGGGCCAGAAAGCAAGCTACTCACTAGGGGGGGAACCTCTGGGTGAGTCTAGGATGGAAAAGGACCTGGGGGTACTGGTAGACAACAAGCTTGGCAGTGGCATGCAATGCCAAGCCGCCGCAAGCAAAGCCAACAGAATACTGGGATGTATAAAAAAGGGGATTCACTCCAGAAATAAAGAGATTATTCTCCCACTCTACAAGACTCTGGTCCGGCCACATCTGGAGTATGCTGTCCAGTTCTGGGCACCGGTCCTTAGGAAGGATGTGCTGGAACTGGAGAAAGTGCAGAGAAGGGCAACAAAAATAATTAGGGGAATGGAGGACATCAGCTATGAGGAAAGACTATATATATAATATGACAGCTTAAATGCCCAACGAAAACCAAATAAAGGGACCCCCAAGGAAGGGACACCATAAACAACGTGGTAGGTCCCGTGGAAACCAAAGGGGAGGCACTAGAGGCTATCCCCAGCCTAATTATGTGAATACACACAATTACTATCAACCATTAGTGGGACAGGATGCAACCGGAGATGGGACCCCACGCCGACAACCTTTTTTAGGGAGAGGCAGGGGCAGGGGGAGGGGGAAGAGTCGACCCCAACCCCAGGGACGTCAAGGGGAACATTGGGGAAACCCAAACCCCAACCCAAATCAGTATCCAAGCAACAACGAGGAGTCAGAGCGGGACGGCGAATACAACGCCAGAAAAAGAAGGAGGGAATGAGAGGACAGGGCATTTATAATATTAGCTCTGTCACTCTAACAGACAAAGAACTCCATATACTGGACCAGGGCCTGAAGTGTGCCCCTAAACGGACCCTTAACAAATTTAGTACTTATATTGACACACATAAGTACATACGCAAACTTAACATCAAGAAATACCTTATTAGTAACCCCATTAATTCCGTGAGTAATACTTATTCTGGTATGGCGGTGAATAGTGGTTTGAGAAACAAGTCCATATGGAATCCCCCGGTTAGAAACAACCAGGCAGTTGAAATATTCAAAAGTTTAGTTTTGAAAGACCTCCAGCACCTACCGATTGATCATTCTGTTAAGAACAAAAGTAGACACATACAGGAGGGGCTGGAATCCCTTGAACAAAGGATAGACATTATCATCCGACCCGCCGACAAGGGTGGGGGAGTGGTGATAATGGATCCAGAGTTTTATCACCAACAAATACAGGGTATGTTGGCAGATGAAACCACGTATGTACTGTTGTCAAAGGATCCAACTAGTGATTTTGAAAGTGACCTCAGAGTTTTGGTAGACCAGGGGTACAAAAACCATGTGCTAACAAAAAAAGAGAAACAATACCTGGTCCCGAGTGCGTGCAGAATACCGATAGTGTACACGCTACCTAAGGTCCACAAGGATCTGAATTGCCCACCGCCCCGCCCGATAGTTAACGGGATAGGGTCGGTGTGTGCTAGGTTGGGCCAATATTTGGACACCTTCCTCCAACCCAGTGTCGTAACTACAAGGGCTTACCTTAAAGACACTAAGGACCTGCTTATATCGTTGGATGATGTGGTCTTGGGGGATGACTCGTCCGCTTTCTTAGTGACGGCGGATGTGTCATCCCTCTACACCATCATCCAACATGATGATGCTCTATTGGCCCTTAATTGGGCCCTGAGTAAGAGGGATGATTTACCACATAACCAGAAGTTGTTTATCCGGAATGCCCTGGACTTTTGTCTAGGGCATAACTATTTCTGGTATAATCAGTCCTTCTACAGCCAGAAGAAAGGTGTGGCAATGGGAGCGAAATTCGCTCCCAGTCTCGCCAACCTTTTTATGGCAGAGTGGGAGGACAAACATGTATTTTGTAGGGAGAGACCAGAACTCCTTTTCTATCGTCGATTCATAGACGATATTATTTTTGTATGGAACGACACAGAGTCCTCATTATTGAACTTCATGAGCTATTTGAATACTAATACAAATAACATCAAACTCGAGTTCAATTGGAGTTTAACGGATATCCACTTCTTGGACGTAAATATAAAGAAGGGTTCGGGCAGACTAACTACGTCTGTCTTCTTCAAGTCTACAGATAGAAACAGTTACCTGTCTATTCAAAGTGGACATCACCCGAACTGGCTGCGTAATATACCGCGTGGCCAGTTCATGCGAGTACGACGGAACTGTACATTTGAAGAAGACTATATCGCCCAAACCAATGTTCTTAAGGAGAGGTTTATCCAAAAGGGATATGACGAACAATGTCTTGAGAAAGAGATTGAAAATATTCTGGATATCCCTCGAGCTGCATGCTTGCAGAACGTGACGAGACCCACAAATGGATCTGACGATAAACAATGGAGTTTTTTGTCTGATTACTGTGAGGACCACAAAAAAGTAGAAGCCATCTTCAAAACCCATTGGAACATCTTGCAGATGGATGCAGTATTGGGACCTGTGTTGCCCGATGTTCCATCCTTCATTTACCGTAGGGCCCCGAGCTTTGGGGACAGGGTGGTGAAGAAGATCCTTAATCCCCCGGATACTTCCTTCTTTCCGGGTAGACGAGGGTTTCACAAATGTGGGAGATGTAAGTCATTTTCGTATACCCCCCAAAATCAGAGGAGACGTGAGTCCTTTTATGTTGCAGCAATTGACAAGAGTTTCGACATTAGGCATTTCATCACATGTGATACCACGCATGTGGTGTATGCTTTAATGTGTCCCTGCAAAATCATTTATATAGGACGAACTAAACGCACTTTGACAATTAGAGTTGGGGAGCACATCAGCAATATTATTAAGGGCAAAACAGAGCACAGTGTCCCAGCCCATTTCCGTTCACATCACCAACGGGACCCCAGTTGTTTACAATTCTGGGGTGTCGAGCGGGTGACACCCCCGTGGAGGGGTGCCAATTGGGTTAGGGAATTATCAAAGTGCGAAACAAAATGGATATTCCAGACCCAATCTTTGAGCCCTGTAGGATTAAATATAGAGTTGGATTTAAATTGTTTTATTAGTGATCATTGATTTTAGTTTCCAACTCTATATTATATTATTTTATACTTGATCTTTTTTGTTATTTGATCTTTCATCTTTGGATGATGTGCGTTGGGAGGACCGTGATCCCCCAAAGTGTTCGCACACACAAATGTCCCTAGGCTTGTGACTCATGCTGTCTAGCGTTGGTTATGGGCTTAGGGTTATTTTAAATATTTTAATGATTTTACTTATATATATATTTAGTTTTGCCTATTAGTTTCCAATAGATTCGTGTTCTTTTTTCTGGTGTGACATGTTTTTGCTTATTATTATGATATTTTTGGTATATGGATTAAACTTCCATACAAATTTTCCTTACATTGTTACACTTCCATTGGTAGATGGCGCTGTTGTGCATAGTGTACTGAGTACACATAAATAACTTCTTGGTCTTCCTGGTGGGTGGAGCCCATACATCCGGCCGGGACTCTATGTTATTATTCTTCCGGGTCATGGAGACCTTACATCTGGCCGGGAATCCGTGCTATTATTGTTCCGGGTCATATGTTAATTAAGGAGGAAGTTTTAGCTGATTGGGCGTAAAGCTGAATCACTATGATTGGTCAGAACACGATCGTCACTACCAATGGAAAGTGATGTAATTTACAGCGTTTTAAGTATGTATATACACTAGCGATTTTGTATGGATACTATCGGTCTATTGGTGGTTGAGTGGTTGGTGTCTTTTTGCTTTCAGCATAAGGGTGCAATTAACTTCCTGTGTGCTATACTTCCGGGTCGTAGGACGGCCCATTGTAGTGAATAGTGGCGAGATGGAGGGTTACTGTGCTGTCTTAGCCTGCTATTGGCCAGTATTCTACAGGCATCCACCAATAACCGATGGTGTGAACCTCGGCACCACCCTACTTCCGGGTTATAGGGTAATGTACCATAGAGATTAGTGAATTGAGAGGAAGTGATCCTGTAAATCTAGTCTGTGATTGGTCGACACACCTGAGCAACCACCAATGGCCGATGATGTCAACCCTGGCCCCGCCCTGTGGGTTGATGGGCATGGGTATTTAAGGTTACCGCCAAGCCGCCGTGGTCACGCTCCCGGGGAAGAAGTGGAAATCACGAAACGCGTCAGGGCGTGACCAGGCGGTGTAACCAGGCTGTGTAAGAGGAGTTCGGATTACCCAGAAGGCGCGGCGTCCACGGCGTGGAGCCTGGACATCATCTCCCGAAGGGCATCCCTCCCCTATTCGTGACTGTTTTTTTGCGTTTGATGACATACAAGACATGTGAGTGTGTTACCTTATGTTTTATTTTTATTTAATAAAACCCTTTTAAACGGTATCACGCTATTGGGATTATGTTCTCTCCTCCCCATATGCTGCTGAGCTTTTTTTGACTGCGCTGGTGCGATTCCTGTTGTGGATACTCTGGACCAGTGACCATCATTATAAGCCTGAATGCTCAAACACGAAAGTGGGTTGGGCCACAGCATCTGGTGAGTGGGCAATTCTCCTCCCCCCTTGGAGCACGGTGGTGGTGGTGATCCTTTTGAGAAACACGTCTTCGTACATTATCATCCCAGGAGATAGAGTGAAGGATTATGGACTGTTTGAGTCATTTCTGAACTTTTTCCTGCTGCCTATGTGACATCTATTGCATTTCGGACTTTTGTGCAGTGGGCACAGTATTTTTTTGGCACTTGCTTCTTGACAAGTTTGCGCTACTATATATATATAGGGATATTGCTGAGTATCTATCTATTATATATCTTTCTCCATATGAGGAAAGACTACAAGCACTGAACTTATTCTCTCTGGAGAAGAGACGATTGAGGGGGGATATGATATCAATGTACAAATACTGTACTGGTGACCCGAGCATAAGGAACAAACTATTCAGAAAAAGGAGATACAATAAGACACGTGGCCACTCACTAAAACTAGAGGAAAGGCGGTTTAACCTTAAAGTGCGTAAGGGGTTCTTCACTGTAAGAGCGGTAAGGATGTGGAATTCTCTTTCACAAGCAGTCGTATCAGCAGGGAGCATTGATAGTTTCAAAAAACTATTAGATGGACACCTTAAAGACCACAACATACAGGGGTATACAATGTACGGTTAAAAGCAAACACACACACACATCATAGGTTGAACTGGATGGACTGATGTCTTTTTTTCAACCTCACTAACTATGTAACTATGGCGATACATTAATCATCGGTATAGCAGGTCGGATGACATGTAGTCCGTTTCCATCCGACCGCCCCATAGAGGAGACTGGACTCCATCCTTGTCCGCTCTGCTATGGCTAAGGACCTGTCATCCGCTTGCTCAACAGGGATCAGCAAGGAGATCCCCCACTAAGTAGACGGACCCCGCTCAGATGAATCCGCTCTGTGTGAAAGGGGCCTAATTCTGTAAAGAATATGTACAGACTTTTTAGTTTAAGATGAAATGAGTAAGGATTAGAACCACCGTCAGTTTTATTGCTGTGTCTCTGCTGGAGAGATTTACCCTCTTTATTTGTCTTGGTAAACGTTGTCACCGAGACCGAAAGTGATCAGAAAGCCAAAAGTTGTCACCAGAACAAACGGTCAAAGGAAATTTTCCCATGGTGGCTCTTGTAGCAGTGACAGTTGTCTACAAGAAGAAATTCTCTCACTTTGAATATATTTCCCCTTGCATCCTGTTGCGCCTGTGGGACAAGAAGCAAAGGAAAACCTTCCCAATGACAGACAGTATAAAATAAACCAGGGGTCTCCAAACTTTCTAAACAAAAGGGCCAGTTTACAGTCCTTTAGACTTTAGGGGGGGGGGGGGAGACTGTGGCTATTGGGAGTAGAAAGGCCCCGATGTCAGTGTGAAAAAATAATGCTCCATTGTTTGTTTCAGTGGGAGTAACTGTGCACCATTGATGGTGTCATTGGGATAAATTGTGTCCCATCATAGCTGTCATTGGGAGGAATTTTACCCCAACATTAGTGTGATAGGGAGGAATTGTGCCCTATTGTTTTTGTCATTGGGAGGAATTGTGCCACACCATTGGTGTGATAGGGAGGAAGTGTACCCTATTGTTGGTGTCATTGGGAGGTATTGTGCCTCATCGTTTGGTGTAATAGGGATAAATTGTGCCCTATTGTTGGTGTCATTGGGAGATATTGTGCCCCATTGTTTGTATTAGTGGATGAAATGGTGCCCCAAGGGCTGGATAAAAGCAAGCAAAGGGCCACATCTGGCCCCCGGTCTGCAGTTTGGAGACCACTGAAAAAACTGACGGGTTTTAACCCTTTCCTACTCTATCCCAAATTAGAAAATAAAAGTTGTGGCTATTAATACACTTTAAAGCGGATTTCCGGCCTCGGGGGTGAAATTTAGATAAAAATACCACCGGGACAGTCAGGGCTAGTACATTCCACAATGGATAGCCTCTGTACTGTCCCAGGTCGCACTTACCTTTTAGAAGAAATACTTACCTTGAAAATTTCTTCTCCAGCGCTGCCATCTCGGATGTGGGCAGCTGAAGCCAGCGCATCTTCTTCTGCGTCCTCTTCCGTGTCCTCTTCTCCCAGAATGCGCCTGCACCAGCCCCGTTCATCACTTCCGGTGCGGGCACGTCATCCATCCAGAGCTTCTGGGCATGCCCACGAGTTGTTTAGCAGGGAATGAGGTGCCCGCACCGGAACTGACAAGCGGGGCCGGTGCAGGAGCATTAATTCCTGGGAGCGATGATGTTAAGCTCCCAGGAATTAATGCAAGGAGGAAGTGACGGCGCGGCCCGTGGCCGCAGAGGGAGGAAGTGGAAGAAAGGTGAGTATATTTTCTTCAATAACAAGGTAAGTAAACAAAAAAAAAATCTTAATTATCCATTTGTTTTTCAGGTGACACTCAGCAAGCGGATGGCCCAAAATCGATTTTGTCGATTTTGAGGCTGGAACTCCTCTTTAAATAATTATAGGTGATTTTGCATCTTAGTTTATCCAATCATAAGCTCAGCTAGTCCATCTGTATTTCTTACATGATCTGAATAGCACTAAATAGGAACAATGGTCAGAGAAGTAAATACAAATTGTTTGATAGGGCAAAATTGACTTAATCTGCAATGTGTGCCCACAGGCTAGGGAAATTGACATCAGTGTCGTTCAGCAGGATCAGTGTTGTGTTTATTACAAAATTCATCCCCCGCCAGGCCGAACATACTTTTTAAGAGGAACTGAATGCCAGGAGGTGGGCTTATGGGTCATGCGACCACTGTAATTGTCTGTCACGGTGGTGATATGGTGATATCGAAAGTTACAAATTGTAAGCCATAATCGGGAGCTGTCTGTGACCACTTAGTCGCTGTGTTGTGTGTGCACATCGATTGCCCTTTCAGTACAGAAAGCCATTCACCATAAATGTATATGTGCAGTGGCTCAACATTAAAGCCAAATGCCCCAGCTGCCTCATATATGAGTACGGCCGGCAGGAAAAGGTTAAGTATTGATTATATGTTCTGGTAAGTGTCTACAAGCGTCTACAAATGTTACATATGTACCTGTACATGTTGTCAGCATATTTTTTCTTATAAGCTACAATACCTTTAAAGTGTTTACCAGTCTATTTGGGGGGAAAAAATTCACATGAAAATAAACAGAACGTTTATTACGATGATTGTGTTTCACGGAGACCTTTACCCAGATCTTAAAAACAAATCATAAAATAAAGGCACCTTTAAAAATGTATTGAAATGACAATGAAAAAGTACATTTTACGGTGTCCTTTCCTTGAATTCGTAATTTATTATATTATTTTTTATTCCAAGTGTTTTTTCATTGTTGCAAGGGCAGATGGCTCCTCCTACTTTTCGGAGTTCATTTCCACCCCAACTCCCCCCCCCCCTTCCACGCTGACATACTAGAAGACTCCATATTCTACCTGCAAACCTCCTCTTACAGAAAAAGATTGGATCTGGCAGTTTGCAGACAAGGTTTCCCTGGAAGGCACTGGTGATGTAGCCTTCCCAGGGGACATCTGTGAGAAGCCATGGCTAAGTAATCAGTGCCTCAACAGACCAGAAAGTGGAATGTAAATAAATGTAAGTAACAAAATAAATGTTTATTTAAAAATAATTTCTGGGTGTTTGCAAACTATCCACTTTAAAGTGTAAGTCCAGGCAAAAACTAACTCTAAACCTGCTCTGGGCCACATCCTAATCTATCTAACCCTGCAAAGCAAACATGGCTATATGTACCTATTCTGCAGAAGATCCAGTCCAGTTTCCAGCAGTGGATGCTGTGTGCAGGAGAGGACCAAAAACTGCTGGGAAGTGACGTTACCCATAGACTTACTATGTGGCTTCCATTGTCGGCTGCCTCTCCTGCACCTGCCTCCACGTTGAAGTCGCCTCTGACAGCTAATGATGGGACCAAACCGGATCAGCTGCAGAATAGCTAAGTACAGCGATTTTTGCTTTACAGGGCTAGTTAGATTAGGTTTAGAATGTGGCAGAGAGCAGGTTTAGCGTTACTCAGGTTTTTCCTGAACTTCCACTACAGCTTTTTTTTTTTTTAACTGAGCTAAAATACAGCCCATTAATTGTAATGTGCCTATGCACACAGGCATGCAAAGAAACGCCATGCACCCTTCAGTAAAAAGAAAAATCTGCATTTTTGGTCAGTAATTTACGCCTCATGCGCGCAATTGCGCACAAATGGCCATTTTACAAAATGTGCAGAACAAGGGCGCGAGAATACGGCGCGAGAATACGGTTCTGCGCATTTGCTAGAAAATGCGCACATGCGCGAACACATATGCGAACACATAGGCCGCGCACATACAAAAAATTCTGGGAGAATGCATAAATGCCCTGAAGTAGAGAGAAACCTGGCCTTTTTCCAGAGGGAGAGCTCAACACCAGGGGGGGCTTGTTTGTCCTTTTTGGGCATTTTGCCATGAGCTTGTTAAGTGGAGACCCCAGCTGGGAGGCTGGGGGGCTGGGAACTACTGTCTGCTGCTGAAGGCTGAATAAGGGGCTGTCGACAGTTCGCTGAAGGCCGCTAAATCTCCTCAATTTTTTTTTGCAGAATCTGTCCAACATCTGCCACACAGGGACAGTGTTCAGAGTTCAAGAAGCCAGTTCAGTGTCTTTAGGTTTGCTATATCAAGTTAATGGATTATCCTACCTTTCCCAATCCCCATTCAAGTTCAATCCTTTATTACAGCATCAAAATCTGAATTTCTGGAGCCAAAGGAGTCAAAGTGCATGTGTTGTGGAGCAACTACTGGGAAAAAGAACCTGGGCAATTTTCAGCGAATTCTTCAGGGGTAGTGCTACACTTGTCTGAGCTGTCGACAGATGAGCTTATCTGTGTTTCCAAGACCAACAGACTGCTTCCTCAGCAGAAACAAGTATCTGTAATGTAAATAATAGGTGAGATATAACTTGTATACCGTTTTTGTTGGCATCCAGACTTGTAACCTGGTCAAGATCCCTCAACCTTGAGCCAAAATGGGTACCAGAAGGACTAGCTCCCATTCAATCAGGTCTCTGTAAAAGCATTAAATACAGTGGGTACGGAAAGTATTCAGACCCCCTTAAATTTTTCACTCTTTGTTATATTGCAGCCATTTGCTAAAATAATTTAAGTTCATTCTTCTTCCTCATGAATGTACACACAGCTCCCCATATTGACGGAAAAACACAGAATTGTTGACATTGTTGCAGATTTATTAAAAAAGAAAAACTGAAATATCACATGGTCCTAAGTATTCAGACCCTTTGCTGTGACACTCATATATTTAACTCAGGTGCTTTCCATTTCTTCTGATCATCCTGTAACGCTCTGGGGTTTGATTTAGTGAACTGGATTTGCAGCTGCAGAATTTCCACTCAGTAGTCTTGTAGAGATGTGTTGAATCACCTTATCCAACTCTCCTGACTCATCATAGTGGCTCAGCCCGCTTCAGTATGCACATACACAAACACTCAGATAAGATGTTGCTGGAGTGATAGATATCTATGCAATAGTATTGAGGTGATATACTGAAGGAATAGGCTTGAGTAGTGATAGCAATTAATGATAGGCACTCAGGTAGTAATGTTGCAGGAGCGATAGCAGATGGTGATAGATAGTATGCAGGAGGGTTAGCAATCATGTACAAGTAACAGGTGGTAGGGGATAGCAGATGAAGTGTACAGGAGATGCTAAGTTAATGCAAGGATATAAGTTACAGGTGGTAGTAGGCTCAAGAGCTAGCAATCTAGGTAACGATGCAGGTGATAGATATTGTAGTGCATATATCCTAGAGTTTAGCAACAGTTCTTAATATGCAAGAATAGATAGCATGTGACTTGATAGGAAGGGATCCCCTGCGGGGTACTTATCACTAGCTGGTAAGCGAGGTAAAGGATCAGGTAGCGAGGCTCCGGTCAATCCAGGTATAGGAAGATAGCTGGAGGATTCGGCAGCGTCAGACAGGGATGTATAACGAGCGGTTGCACGAACACCTTGTGATTGCACAGCGTCGGTTGAAATAGCCGCTCAGAGCGGCGCCTAGTGATGACGTCATCAGATGTTAAAGAGACATGCAGCTATATGCGTTCCGCCTACCTGAATGGTGGAACGCAATGCGGAAGTAAGAGGCTAGAAAGGTACTGAAAATACCAGGATCTTACACATCCTTGAGATGGTTCTACACCTTCATTTGAGTCCAGCTGTGTTTGATTATACTGATTGGACTTGATTAGGAAAGCCAGACACCTGTCTATATAAGACCTTCCAGATCACAATGCATGTCAGAGCAAATGAGAATCATGAGGTCAAAGGAACTGCCTGAAGAGCTCAGAGACAGAATTGTGGCAAGGCACAGATCTGGCCAAGGTTACAAAAAGATTTCTGCTGCACTTAAGGTTCCTAAGAGCACAGTGGCCTCCATAATCCTCAAATGGAAGACGTTTGGGACGACCAGAACCCTTCCTAGAGCTGGCCGTCCGGCCAAACTGAGCTATAGGGGGAGAAGAGCCTTGGTAAGAGAGGTAAAGAAGAACCCAAAGATCACTGTGGCTGAGCTCCAGAGATGCAGTCAGGAGATGGGAGAAAGTTGTAGAAAGTCAACCATCACTGCAGCCCTCCACCAGTCGGGGCTTTATGGCAGAGTGGCCCGACGGAAGCCTCTCCTCAGTGTAAGACACATGAAAGCCCGCATGGAGTTTGCTAAAAAACACCTGAAGGACTCCAAGATGGTGAGAAATAAGATTCTCTGGTCTGATGAGACCAAAATAGAACTTTTTGGCCTTAATTCTAAGCGGTATGTGTGGAGAAAACCAGGCACTGCTCATCACCTGTCCAATACAGTCCCAACAGTGAAGCATGGTGGTGGCAGCATCATGCTGTGGGGTGTTTTTCAGCTGCAGGGACAGGACGACTGGTTGCAATCGAGGGAAAGATGAATGCGGCCAAGTACAGGGATATCCTGGACAAAAACCTTCTCCAGAGTGCTCTGGAGCTCAGACTGGGCCGAAGGTTTACCTTCCAACAAGACAATGACCCTAAGCACACAGCTAAAATAACGAAGGAGTGGCTTCACAACAACTCCGTGACTGTTCTTGAATGGCCCAGCCAGAGCCCTGACTTAAACCCAATTGAGCATCTCTGGAGAGACCTAAAAATGGCTGTCCACCAACGTTTACCATCCAACCTGACAGAACTGGAGAGGATCTGCAAGGAGGAATGGCAGAGGATCCCCAAATCCAGGTGTGAAAGACTTGTTGCATCTTTCCCAAAAAGACTCCTGGCTGTATTAGATCAAAAGGGGGCTTCTACTAAATACTGAGCAAAGGGTCTGAATACTTAGGACCATGTGATATTTCAGTTTTTCTTTTTTAATAAATCTGCAACAATGTCAACAATTCTGTGTTTTTCTGTCAGTATGGGGTGCTATGTGTACATTCATGAGGAAGAAGAATGAACTTAAATGATTTTAGCAAATGGCTGCAATATAACAAAGAGTGAAAAGTTTAAGGGGGTCTGAATACTTTCCGTACCCACTGTACATTCAGGTAGTTTAATTTGACAAACACAAATACATTCTGTTTTAAAATAAAATGTAATAGCGCCAGTATGAGGGGATTAAAGACTCATTGATCTTGGGCTGTTTGCTGTTATTTTCTCATGATCTCTAACCCTTTGGTGTGTGGAATTACAGTGCTTCCATATTCCATATACAAGAGATGGTCAGAGACTTCAGGCATGATACAGGAGATGGGCAGAGACTGTGGATATGATAGAAGAGATGGTCAGAGACTGCAGACATCATACAAGAGATGGTCAGAGACTGCAGACGTGATACAAGAGATGGTCAGAGACTGCAGACATGATACAAGAGATGGTCAGAGACTGCAGTTGGGATACAAGAGATGGTCAGAGACTGCAGACATGATACAGGAGATGGGCAGAGACTGTGGACATGATACAAGAGATGGTCAGAGACTGCAGACATGATAAAAGATAGAGGAGCGGAGCACTGGGGGGGGGGGGCAGGAGAGCACAGGGGAAGCAGAGAGCACTGGAGACAATTAAGGGGGGGTTTGGAAAGCATTGCAGGGGGGTTGGAGAGTGTGGGGGGTGGAGAGCACTGAGGGGGGGGCTGGGTAAACCAGAGGGACGGAGAGCACGGGGGGAGGGGGGACTGGAGATAACTGAGGGGGATAGCCAGAGAGCATGGGGGGAGCTGAAGAGACCTGGGAGTAGGGGGGCTAAGGAGCACTGGGGGGGCTGAAGGGCACTGGGGGGGCTGGATAGCACTGGGGGGCCAGCAAAGGAAGTTGGATAGGAGGGGCCGTGGGGCAGCTGCATAATGAGGAATTGATCTTTCCATATTCCTCCTGTGCCCGCTGAATGCCTGCAGGAGGGAGAGGAGGAGAATTAGGCATTGAGCAGGTGCAGGAGGAATATGGAAAGATCGATTCCTCTATATGCAGCTGTACCGGCCGCTTCCTATCCAGCACACAGGGAGGCTGCACAGGCACTTACCTTCTTCCTGCCCCCTGTGAGCAGCGCAAACTGAAGGAGCTGCTATTGCAGCTGCCTTCACAGGGAGATGCGTGCTAGCCCAGTGGCGCCGGCAGGCACCCCTGAGCGGCTTGACACCCCCCATGCGTGGCACCCGGGGTGGGTCGCCCCTCTGCACCCCCGTTGGTATGCCACTGTGTATTAAATTGCAGCTTACCAATTCTTAGATGTGGTGGCTGCATTCGTTTTTTATGCTTTTCCCCTTATTTTCAATTGGCGATCCAGCCAGCAAGTCTGTTATTTTTTAAATTTGCAAGTTACCATGGTCAGCTTTTATTTTATGTAAATCCTTTATTCCAAAATGGAATAAAAAAAATGTTGTTACTGCTTCTAAAGTGTTAGCTGGAGTTCAGCTTGAATTTGTTAGTCAAGTCCATCTAACTCTGTTAGTCTAAAGGCCCGTACGCGTGATAAGAAAATCGGAAGTAAAATTTAGTCCGAAGAAAGATCTGCTGATTTTCGAGTTGTTAGTGTAGTGCTTTTGACAGCTGAGTATGAATTTTCTTACGATAAAAGCTGAATGATTTGGCTATACATTTTTTATCGTACGTGAACACGCGTACGTAACGTCCAATTTTTGTTTAATTAGTATAGTTTTCATCCAAAAAAAAATCGTAAGAGCAAGATTAGGCATGTTCAGAAACAAAAGCATACATACAAAACAATTCAAAACATGACATCGCTTCTGAAGTTGAATTCTGTCGTATAAGAATTTTCATATGAAAGTAACCTCTTCACTTTCGTTATAAGAGTAGCATGCAACAAAAAATGCACGAAAATTCGAATGATAATCTGATCGTGTGTACGAGGCTTTACACTACCCTCCCCCCAGACTGACAACGTTGCTGTCCAAATGTAACTGCTTTACTACATCATCCAGAATGCAGACACTCTAAGGGCCGGTTCACACTCTTGCGAGTGCGGCGATCGCATGTAATATCGGAGCGCACTGCTCCTTCATTACATGCGATCGGATGTGCGATGCGAATTCAGCCATACACTTTGTATGGCTGAAATTTGCACTGCACCCGCACAAAAGACGCACAGGACCCTTTTTTCCAGCCGTATCAGGATCGGATCGCACAGTGGTTCACACTTGTGTGATCCGATCCTGTGCAAACTGTCAGATCGCACTGCGATATGCAATCAAACTGGGGGTGTCGTTAACATTTAATTGACACCCCCTGCTTATCGCATATGGCAGTGTGAACTGGCAGATGTGCGTTTTGCGATGCGGGAACAGGCTGCAAATTCGCAGCCTTCCCGCATCGCACAAGTGTGAACCGGGACTAAAACAGAATGTTTGTTACTAACTCGATCACCAGGTAAAATAAAGAGAAAAAAGCATAAAATGAATGCAGCCACCACATCTAGGGATTGGTAAACTGCAATATAATACTTTTGTTTTGTTTTTTTTTTCTGGGGGGGGGGGGGCGATTAATACCGCTTTATGTTACCACTGTCAGCATCATCTCCCCCCAAAGTCACTGACTTTGGGTCATGGTGGAGGCCTACAATTCCTAATTCCCTTTCAAGTGCACGCTCACTGTATGCCGATTGGGCTTACCCGGATAAAGTGCTTTCCCCACTGAAGCATTTTTTTCACACTGCTACCCCATTAAGGAGGAATTCTACAAAAAAAATGGGGTTCTCCAGCTGGTGACCTGACTATTCCATCTTTAAAAAAGACCTTAAATTCCATGGCAAGGCGTATGCTTTAGTCCACAGAACCAGGCTCAGAAGATCTGGCCATTTGGCAGATCCTGGAAGGTTTTCTAAGAACATTGAGTTTCTCAGTAGATGCTTTGGAAAACTCCTTAAGGCACCTTTCAGAAGTGGACACTATATCAGTCCACATAAGAGCGATCCTATGACTTAACCACTTAAGCCCCAGAGGATTTGGCTGCTCAAAGACCAGGGCCTATTATGCCATTCGGCACTGCGTGACTTTAACAGACAATTGCGCGGTCGTGCTACACTGTATCCAAATTAAATTGACGTCCTTTTTTTCCCACAAACAGAGCTTTCTTTTGGTGGTATTTGATCACCTGTGCGATTTTTACTTTTTGCGCTATAAACAAAAAAAAGAGCGACAATTTTGAAAAAATAATATATTTGCTCATTTTTTTATATTAAATTCCCCCCCAAAAAAATGTAAAAATCAAAATTTTTAACATTTTAGGCCAATTTGTTTTTTGCTACATATTTTTGGTAAAAAAAAATCGCAATAAGCGTTTTTGGATTGGTTTGCTAACTAAGGGAAAGATTTATGTCATTTTTATTGTTTTTTTTAAACAGTAATGGCGGCGATCTGCGATTTTTCTTGCGGGACTGCGACATTGCGGCAGACAGATCGGACCCCTGACTAACATTTTTGACACTTTTGGGGGTACCAGTGACATTACTACAGTAATCAGTGCTATACATATGCACTGTTACTGTAAAAATGACACTGGCAGGGAAGGGGTTAACTTTATTAGCGATCAAGGGGTTAAGTGTGTCCCTATGGGCGTGATTCTTACTGTCAAGGGGCGTGGCTTGTGATGTAACCACAGAGACATAAGATTCTACATAGCAGGATCGTATGATCTCTGCAGTTACATCAGGGAGAATGACAGACGGCTGTGTTTACATCAGCCTCCTGCCTTTCTCCCTCTCCAGCGGAGATCGCGAGTGACCGGCGGACATCAGAGCCGCCGGTCACTTGCGCGGGGATGTCAGGGAGGGAGCGCGGCTCCGGCGGAGCGCGCTCGCCCCCAAGACGCTCGTGGGCGAGCGACGTACCGGTACATCGCTTTGCCCAGTAGAGGCTGACTGCCGCCATATATAGTCGCGTGGCGGTCGGCAAGTGGTTAAGGTGTCAGTAAAGGCTAACTTAAACAATTTTTAAATATGTTCCCTCCTCCCTCCTCCTCCTACCTTTCCTGCATATCCTGTTTAAAAAGATCTATGTACAGTGCATCCGGAAAGTATTCACAGTGCTTCACTTTTTCCACATTTTGTTATGTTACAGCCTTATTCCAAAATGGATTCAGTTCATTATTTTCCTCAAAATTCTACAAACAATACCCCATAATGACAACGTGAAAGATGTTTGTTTGAAATCTTTGCAAATTTATTAAAAATAAAAAACAAAAAAAATCCCATGTACATACTGTAAGTATTCACAGCCTTTGTTCAATACTTTGTTGAAGCACCCTTAGCACCAATTACATCCTCAAGTCTTTTTTAGTATGATGCTACAAGCTTGGCACACCTAATTTTGGGCAGTTTCTTCCATTCTTCTTTGCAGGACCTCTCATGCTCCATCAGGTTGGATGGGGAGCGTCAGTGCACAGCCATTTTCAGAACTCTCTAGAGATGTTTATTCGGGTTCAAATCTGGGCTCTGGCTGGGCCACTCATGGATTTTCACAGAGTTGACCCGTAGCCACTCCATTGTTATCTTGGCTGTGTGCTTAGGGTTGTTGTCCTGTTGGAAGATGAACTTTCGCCCCAGTCTGAGGTCCAGAGTGCTTTGGAGCAGGTTTTCATCAAGAATGTCTCTGTACATTGCTGCATTTATCTTTCCTTCGATCCTGACTATTCTCCAAGTTCCTGCCACTGAAAAACATCCCCACAGCATGATGCTGCCACCACCATGCTTCACTGTAGGTATGGTATTGGCCAGGTGATGAGCGGTGCCTGGTTTCCTTCAGATATAATGCTTGCCATTCAGGCCAAAGAGTTCAATCTTTGTTTCATCAGACCAGATCATTTTGTTTCTCATGGTCTGGGAGTCCTTCAGGTGCCTGTGGGCAAACTCCAGGCAGGCTGTCATGTACCTTTTTACTGAGGAGTGGTTTCCGTCTGGCCACTCTACCATACAGGCCTGATTGGTGGAGTGCTGCAGACATGATGGTTGTTCTTCTGGAAGGTTCTCCTCTCTCCATAGACAAATGCTGGAGCTATGTCAGAGTGACCATCGGGTTCTTGGTCACCTCCCTGACTAAGGCCCTTCTCCCCCGATTGTTCAGTTTGGCCAGGCAGCCCACTTTAGGAAGAGTCCTGGGGTTTCTAAACTTCTTTCATTTACAAATGATGGAGGCTATTGTCCTCATTGGGATGTTCAATGCCGCAGAAATTTTTCTGTACCCTTCCCAAGATCTGTGCCTCGATATAATCCTGTCTCGGAGGTCTACAGACAATTCCTTGGACTTCATGGCTTAGTTTGTTCTCTGACATGCACTGTTAACTGTGGGACCTTATATAGACAGGTGTGTGCCTTTCCAAATGTCCAATCAACTAAATTTACCACAAGTGGACTCCAATCAAGTTTTAGAAACTTCTCAAGGATGATCAGGGGAAATAGGATGCACCTGAGCTAAATTTTGAGTGTCATGGCAAAGGCTGTAAATACTTATATACATGTGATTTTTTGGTTTTTTTATTTTTAATAAATTTGCAAAGATTTCAAACAAACTTCTTTCACGTTATTATTATGGGGTATTGTTTGTAGAATTTTGAGGAACATGATTCATTTAATTCATTTTGGAATAAGAGCTGTAACATAACAAAATGTGGAACAAGTGAAGCGCTGTGAATACTTTCCAGATGCACTGTACTTACCGTTTTTTTATGCCAGTCAGTTTTGATCTGGTTGTGTGATTCAACACCTCCAGCTCCCCTGTGTAAGGGAGTAATTCACAACAGCTGCGAATCCCTGGAGCCACAACATCACCCATAGGTTCCCATTGCCCATCCGTTGGCATTCCCTTCTCTCCCCTGCAGCAGCGACTCTCTGACATAGGGAATCTCCACATGACAAAACTGGATTAAAAATAGGTAAGTACACAGATCTTGTTTAATAGAGGGTAGGCAGGATAGGTAGGAGGAAGAGGGAAGGAACATTTTTAGGAAGAGTTATGCTGGCCAAACACTAGCCGAAAGATCGTTCGAAAATCTGTCATTTGGTCAGATCGTTCGTTTTTCGTCCAGTTAATGGGCACAAATAGAAAATAGTTTTTAACTTTTCTAGCCTTTAACAGCGTAGGAATCAGTGTTTCTAGCCGTTCCTAATTGCAAGCCGTTAAAGCCAGCAACTGTAAAGCAGGATGAAAGATTGGCCCTTGGAGCAGTAGACCTTTCCTGAGAGGAAGTCTCCAAGCAGCATCGGTGACCAGCCGTACCATATCAGCGTACCAAGACTGGCGAGGCCAGTCTGGAGGCACTAGAATGAGTCTGTGGCATTGGCCAGAGGATCCTGAGATCGTACCACAAACCTCTGTACCTTCTTTGAAATGTGTACAGCAGAGAGGGCTGGAAGGAATCAGTCTGCCCCCCTTAGAACGCCGGCTACTTCCCGAGCCGCCAAGACACTCCTTGTGCCCTCTTGGTGATTGACATATTCTACGGCCGTGGCATTGCCTGATTGAATTGGTACCAGACACCCCTTAAGATGAATTGTCCAATGATCCAGACAAAGTCTGATCGCTCAGAGTTCCAGTACATTAATCAGCAGTCCAGACCCGTTGAGCACAATCTGTGCCGAGGACGCCTCCCCACCCGGACAGGCTGGTTTCCTTGCTGACAACCGTCCAGTACAGGGGGAGAAAGGATTTTTCCTGTCGAAGTGCCTGAGAACTAAGCCACCTCTAGAGACCGTGGATTTTTGTCCCATTTCACCAGAATCTCTTTTTCCAGAGATCTCATGTAGAACTGTGCAAACGGACCTGCTTCGAAGGTAGACACCATCAGGTCCAGTACCCGCATGCAAGCCCAGAGCGATGACTGTCTGCTGGACAACAGAAGCTGAATTGCTTCCTGCAATGTCTGGAATTTTTCAAGAGGAAGAAACACTCTGGCTGAGGCCGAGTCCAGAGTGTGACCCAGATAGTCCAGTTTTGTGGACGGAACCAGAGCAGACTTAAAAAGGTTCAGAATCCAAATGAACTCCCTCAGAGTTCGCAGAGTAATCTTCAAGTTGTCCATCAGAGCAGTCAGAGGCTCCGCTTGCAGAAGAAGATTATTCAGGAACCCCAGTACCACGGATTCCTCACTGACGCAACAATGCTAGCACCAGGGCCAACACTTTTGTGAAGACCCAAGGAGTGGAGCCGAGACCAGAGGGTAAAGCCACAAACTGAGGTAGGCGTCCTTGATGTCAATAGAAGCGAGAAATTCCCCCTGATGTAGGGACGCCACTACCATGCAAATGGACTACATTCGGAACCTCTGTACCCATATAAAGCAGTTTACCGCCTTGAGGTCCAGAATTGGACATACCTTTCCTTCCTGGGAACTGTAAAGAGGTTTGAGTAAAACCCCTGAAAAAGTTCCGAAGTCGGAACCGAAACAATCACCCCTTGAAGTAACAAGTCTTGCACTGCCCCAAAGAGACCCCGTAAGCGATCTGGGGACAAGTGCAGGTTGCAAGGAAAGAACCTTTCCGGAGGATAAGACCGAAACTCGATCTTGTAGTCGGACCGAATGACATTGTGGACCCACTTGTCCTGTACCTGGGAGGTCCATGGATCTAGAAACCAGCAAAGATGTCCCCCCACCCCAGATACAAATGAGGGCACTCCTTCATGCAGAGGAAGCCTTGTCCGCAGGTCTGGAAGAGCCTGCTCATGGCTTGCCAGACCAGGTCCTCTTGGAACCCCTGGTCGAGGCCCTGAAGGGCTTTAATCCCTTGTCTTGAGACCCTGAGGGATGAAAAGGCCTCTTATGAGCCAAGAAGAATGGCCCCCGTCTACGACAGGGTTTCTTGCCCTTGGTTGCCTGTGAAAGAAGAGTACTCTTCCCCCCTGTGAGACCCTTAATGATGTCATCCAAGGAAGCGCCAAAGAGGCGATCCCCTACAAGGGGGAAATCAGATAAGGCCTTCTTAGACGTCTGGTCCGCAGACCAGCATTTCAGCCAGATAATACGCTGAAGGACCACTGCTGATACAGAAAGCCTAGAATCAAAGGAGCCACATCCAAGGAGGCATCACAGATAAACTGTAGCCCCTAGACCAACTGATCCATCAGCTCTGCAAAGGCAGGGGGAAGTTGTTTCTCCTCCACATCCCAGCGTAAAAGTTTAGCCCACCTGGTCAGAATTTGCAATACAAGGGCAATAATAAATACTGGCCTAAGTACCAAACCAGCCACAGTGAACATATGGCGGGCCAGAGCCTCTGCCTTCCTATCACCCGGATCTTTAAAGACCGGGGACTCCTCAACTGGAAATAAGATAGCTTTATTTAACCTGGAAACCAGCGAGTCCACTACAGGTGGGACCATCCACTTTTTTGAGCAGGGAATCCCCATAAGGAAGCCACATAGCAAAACACTTAGGGACCATAAGAGTGCGTTTTGGAAAACCCCACTGTTTTGTGACAATGTTGTCAAAGTAAGCGGAAAAGGAGAACCCTAGCGGCTTTGGAGGGCCTGTTGGTGCCAAAAGGGACCATCGCCTCCGAAGCAGCATCAGCCGCATCCTCCATTTTAAAAGTTTCACGCACTGACACAATCAGTGCATCCACCAACACCTTTTTACGTGTGCTAGAGGAGCAGAGGAATCATCATCATCACTATCTGAGCCCTATTTGAATGCGTGGTCGCAGACCCAGAAGACTCACTTGCGTCCACGGTGGCCAAAACAGATTTAGGATCTAATGAGACAGGGGAGGGCGGGGGGAGCTATATACTAAGCTCACCCGGAAAAAAATGACAATCAGGGGAGGGTCGCCAGCTGCGATTCCGCAAAGGGGATGCCGACCAAGGTCCCATGAATGGACCACCTACTGGACTCAGCAAAAAACAAGGGGGTCACCCTCTGAGCCCCTCCATGGAGGCTTGTATAAAAGGAAATAGCCCCCTTAAAAGGGGACCGTCCACCGTGATGCAGACACGCAGGCAGGGTACCCTGATGGTCCCGCAGCGCCAAAATAATGGCGACATGGCTGCTATCAAAAAGTAAACTGCCCCCACAGCGCCACCCCTTCCAAGGGAGGCTCCAAGCTGGCCACATAGCCTAGTAGGCCACAAGCCGCTGCCTAAATTTTTGTGGAGGCCCAGCCGCAAGCCCAAAAGAAAGGGCAGGGGCTTTAGCTAACCTCACTGGGGCCGCGCTCCCAACGGAGGCACCCGACTCGGCCGCAGGCTGCGGCCTAAATTTTTGTGGACACCTAGCCGCTTGGGCAAGAATCCCAGCATGGCCGACCACCCAGGGGCAGCGGAGGAGAGGGTGGATGCCCAAACGGAGGGTAGTGGCTTCAGCCACCCTCACTGGGGCTGCCCCACATAGCTCCCAAACAGTAGACTGTAAAGCCGCGGCCCAAATTTTTGGCCGGATCCGGACGCGTAAGACGCAGATGCTAAACCATCCGCTCCCCCAGCCCAACAACTGCAGCAGGGAGCCCAGAGGACATCCCTGCCCTAGTCACCATCCCCTAGGGTGGCAAGGAGCCTGTGGCAAAAGCCAGCTCAAAACCTCACCAAGGGAGGGAGGGAGGGGGGGGGCTGGATGACCCACAGTGACCACTGAAATTCGAGAGGGGCTGGGGGGAAGGAGGGGAACCCGAGGGTCCAACCGTCCCAGGAAGGGGCCCACATCCATCCCCAAAACCCTCCAGGGGAAGAGGGAAGAGAGGGGACAGCTACTTACTCTACCAGGAACAGGGTGGGCACCGCTCCTCACTGACCACCGCTCGATCGGAATGGGGCGCTGTCGGCCAGAAGGAACGATGCGACTCGCGAGACGTTTAACTCACAGGCCAGCCCCCCACCAGTGGGGCTATGTTGCGGCCAACCTAGCGCGGAGCTGAGACCTGCGCATGCTCGCTGGCCAGGTTGCCAGGACCAGAGATCTCAGCAAAGAACTAGGTCCTTACCCCTGACTAGGCAGAAAAAAAACTTAGTGCCTATAGCTGAGAGTGGGAGTATACCCCCTGGGACTGCCCCATAGGCGTAGTCAAGCTTTTTCCTGCCTAGTCTCCTACTCCTGTAGGAGGCAGTATAACCCAATGGTCAAGAAGATAAGGAGCTGTGTCCGTCAATGAATGAAAGAGAAATAGTAGTTTTCTTTGCAGCCTTGAAAGACTGCTGTCCCACAGGGCCATCGCACTTGAGTCGGCAGAGGAGAGGTCTCATTGCTTCTATTGCAACCTGTTCACAGTTCTCAAGCCATACAGAGATGTTCAGATAATTTTGCACTGTAAGTGTTCCAAGTTCCTGCAAATACAAAGATTCAGGGTGAAGTCAGTCAGGTTGATTGTTGTTTTGCTTCAGCAAGGGGACTTCTGGTGTCAGTGGATATCAAGAATGCTTACCTGCACATCAAGATTTTTGTATATCCACCCACAGTTTCTGCGATTCGCAGTAGAGAATTGCCACCATCAATTTGTAGGGTTACGCTTTGACCTATACACAACCCCTAGGGTGTTTACCAAGGTGTTGGCTCCAGTTCTATGGGTGTTGAGGGCCTGGGATATCCCAATTTTGGGGTACCTGGATGACCTGCTTCTAAGGGCACAATTAGCTTAAAAATTGACATCCAATGTTCAACAGATGGTACAATTCCTGTAGAGATTCAGTTAGTACTGAACCTTCCAGAGATTAGCATTGTACCCTTTCAACTCCTCGAGTACTTAGGCGTAGTTCTTGATACAGCTCAGGAGAAGGTACTGCCTCCCACAGGACAAATTATTGTCTCCTCAAGCCCAGGTGCGGTCCCTGAGGTGATTGGAAAGTACTGTTCAGGTTTTTTGATACAACAGGCACAGAAGGAGACTTATGACCAGCTTCAGTTTTCTTTGCGAGCTGCCCCTTGTGACACACAGCAGATGCTTATTGATGATTAATTAATTACATGACTGCAACATCGCCAATGGGCTCTGAACTAACCGGGGAAAACATAATAAACTTCTGCCAGGAGTGATGATGTCTGCAGTCTTCGTTGGAGCTCTCCTGCTTGCTGTGCTCCCACCCCCATCTCTCAGTGCGGTGGGGAGCCACCACATTATGTCACATGACGTGATATTATATGATGCCAAAAAAAGGAATATTGAAGCATTATTTTGATAGGTGCTAAGGATTCCTATTTTTACTTTTAGATTAGCTAATGACCCATATAAAATAGTTACAATAGGTTTAATGGCTGCTGTTGAATGACCAAAAATCACAAAAAGTTGAATTCTAATAATCTAGTCAAATTTACCTTTACACTGTAATAAAATAATATCTTTTCAAGGCTTCCTTCTACTACTTTTTTGTGCTTCTCCCTCCAGTTCCTCTGGTCAACTGTTGCTTTGAGTTTAGAGCTAGCCCAATACGCACAGGCCAGCTCTATGAACATACGTTCTAGAATGAAACAATGCTCTTTCTAAAGCCCCGTACACACGTACCGATGGTCGGCTTACAAATGTTCCTCTTTTCTCCCCGGGATGTCGGTGTCTGCTGAAAAGTGCAAAGACAGCACAAGGACAGCACAAGAATTTTGTCCGCCGACTGCAGAAGTGATGTCATGTAATGGTTAACTTTCCCTGTGTTTTCTATTTTCTGAGCATGCCCAGTCTTGCAAATCTGCGGTCTGTCGGCCGAATTGTGTACTGACAGGCGAACAATCGTCCGTTCTGGTGTCGGCATACAAATATTTTCATGTTTGCACGAAAGACTTTTGTCCGCGGATTGTGCGCAGACATCTGTCGGAGGCACCATACTAACACGCGTACAATCGGCAGATCCTTCGTCCACCGACGTTTGTATGCCGACGATCGGTACGTGTGTACGGGCCTTTAGTGTGTCTGCTATTACTGGTTCTGCTGGAGCACTCGGAGGCATTTTCGGAAGTGACAAATCAAATACATGCACGTGCAATGTATTTGACATGTTTTTAATTGTGTTTTTTGGCACAGTGTTTTGAAGAATTGTGGTGAATTCTTAACCACTTGCCGACTGCCTAACGCCGATCTACGTCGGCAGTCAGCCCCTCACAGGCAAAGTGACGTAGGGCTACGTCACTAGCTTGTGAGGGTCTAGGGAGCGAGCGCGCGCCCCCGGAGGCGCGCTCCCGCTCCCGCGTGGTCACGGACCCCCCCGCGCGTGTGACCACCGGACCCGATGTCCGCCGGCCACTCGGCGATCGGCGGGGGAGAGGGAGAATGTCAGGCAGCTTGTGTAAACAAGCCACCTGTCATTCTCCTTGCTGTTAGGATACTGATCACTCGGATCTAGTATGTAGATCCGTTGATCAGTGTCCATACAGCTCAAGCCCCAGCCAATCACAGTAGAAAGCACGCCCCTAGGGATACACACAGCCCCTCCCTCCCAAATAAAGTTAACCCCTTCACTACCAGTGTATTTTTACAGTAACAGTGCATATATATAGCACTGATTACTGTAGAAATGTCACTGGTAACCCCAAAAGTGTCAAAAATGTCAGTCAAGGGTCCGATCTGTCCGCCGCAATGTCGCAGTACCGCAAAAAAAATCGCAGATCGCCGCCATTACACGTTAAAAAAAAAAAACAACAAAAATGACAGAAATCTTTCCCTTTGTTAGTAAACGCGATAACTTTTGCGCAAACCAATCAAAATACGCTTTTTGCGATTTTTTTTACCAAACATGGGTAGCATAAAACAAATTGGCCGAAAAAGTAAAAAAATTTTGATTTTTAAATTTTTTTTGGGGGAATTTCATATAAAAAAATGTGAAAAATATTGCTATTTTTGCAAAATTGACGCTCTTTTTTTGTTTATAGCGCGTGATCAAAAAATCGCACAGGTGATCAAATACCACCAAAAGAAAGCTCTGTTTGTGGGAAAAAAAGGACGCCAAATTCGTTTAGGTACAGCGTCGCACGACCGCGCAATTGTCCGTTAAAGACACGCAGTGCCGAATCGCAAAATACCCCCTGGTCGGAATGGGGGTAAAATCTTCCGGGGCTTAAGTGGTTAAATACAATACAGTTAGTATATTTTTTACCAGTATCACCATTGCCATAGGCAATAGAACATGCAAAAAAAAAAATATATATATATATATATATATATATATATACCCTGGTTCCCTGAAAATAAGCCCTACCCTGAAAATAAGACCTAGCGTTGATTTTGGGGATGGCTGCAATATAAGCCCTACCCCAAAAATAAGCCCTAGTTAAAGTCGTTCTAAAAACATTTAAAAGATTATATAATGTGCAGTGTGTCTCCTTTTGTAACTTTATTGTGGAAAATAGATTATTTATGACCTGAGGTAGATCTCCTCTCCTCGCGGTTTACGTCAGTGGCCCCTCACTCTGCAGTGCTGAAAGCGGGGAAGAAGAGCTCCGGTGGGTCATGTGAGCACCCAATGGCGCTGTAAATAAGGTATTTTCTACTATAAAGTTACAAAAAGAGACACACTGCACAGTGCACACTCTATAATCTTTTTACAAAACAGATTATATAATTTTATAATGCCTTTAATCAAGGTTTATTTTTGGGATTACTGAATGTCCTAATGCTGACTCCTGAGAAGACAGGGGACACAGGAACTTTTTTAAAACCATTTTATTGTTTTATTCCAGGTTTTTTTTAGAACAAAGAGAGGGGTAAATGACACAATACAAGCACTGTGCTGTCTATCATGCCTTAAAGAATCAGGATTTTTTTTTTGTTAGGGTTACAACCACTTTAAGATCATCATGGTGACATGACTGTTTTTGAATAAATGTAAATTATTGTACATAGCGTAAATAAATAAGACATCCCCTGAAAATAAGCCCTAGTGTGTTTTTTGTAGCCAAAATTAATATAAGACCCGGTCTTATTTTTGGGGAAACACGGTATATAAAGAATTGTTGCAGAGTGTCTTATGTACAATTTGTCCAGTAAGCAAGAGATAGGGGTAATGTAACTACCTGCAAATACATCACAAACCTGCTCTAGACATATAGCCCAAATCGCCCACTTCCCCCCTCCCAAGAACTCCTGCTGTCTAGCTCCCCCTTTACCTCCTCCCTTGCTCCAGAACATCTCCCATCTGTAGTAAATTCCTATCCCAATCTATCCAGTTATCTCCTACCCTATCCTCCTTTTGGCTATCCGTGCAAACTCATTAACTGTAAGTCAACCACCTTCATTAGCTGTGATCTTGTGTGGCGGGATGACTACCCTTCTGTGCATGAGTGACGTCATCCAGTTACAAAACTAGACATTTTTTCACCCTGGGCAAAGACTCAGTTAGGCGCAGCCTCCCCTTCTTACTCTGCACAGCCCCCAGCTCAGTCTGCACAGCCTCCAGCTCGGTCTTCACAGCCCCCCATCTTACTCTGCACAGCCTCCCAACTCAGTCTGCACAGACCCCCATCTTACTCCCCACAGACCCCCATCATACTCTGCACAGCCCCCCAGCTCGGTCTGCACAGCCCTCCATCTCAGTCTGCACAGCCTCCCATCTTACTCTGCACAAGCCCCCAAGCTCAGTCTGAACAGACCCCCATCTTACTCTGCACAGCCTCCCAACTCAGTCTGCACAGCCCCCCATCTTACTCTGCACAGCCCCCCAGCTCGGTCTGCACAGCCCTCCATCTCAGTCTGCACAGCCTCCCATCTTACTCTGCACAAGCCCCCAAGCTCAGTCTGAACAGACCCCCATCTTACTCTGCACAGCCTGCCAACTCAGTCTGCACAGCCCCCCATCTTACTCTGCACAGCCCCCCAGCTCGGTCTGCACAGCCCTCCATCTCAGTCTGCACAGCCTCCCATCTTACTCTGCACAAGCCCCCAAGCTCAGTCTGAACAGACCCCCATCTTACTCTGCACAGCCTCCCAACTCAGTCTGCACAGCCCCCCATCATACTCTGCACAGCCCCCCAGCTCGGTCTGCACAGCCCTCCATCTCAGTCTGCACAGCCTCCCATCTTACTCTGCACAAGCCCCCAAGCTCAGTCTGAACAGACCCCCATCTTACTCTGCAAAGCCCCTCCCAGCTTAGTCTGCACAGCCCCCAGCTCAGTCTGCACTGCCCCCATCTTACTCTGCACAAGCCCCCCAGCTCAGTTTGCACAGCCTCTTACCCTATTCTGAACAATCCCCCCAGCTCAGTCTGCACATCCCCCATCCCACCAGCTCAGTCTGCACAGGCCCATTATCTTACTCTGCACAGCCCCCCAGCTCAGTCTGCACAGCCCCCCCCCCCCATCTTACTTTGCACAGCCCCCACCTATCTTACTCTACCTTAGACTGATCACAGAAAAGGAAGATTCCCTTTCTCCCTGGCACTACTGGATGACCTCAGCGCCCCGCCCCCTCAAAGAAGCAGGAAAAACAGGGAAAACAAATAGAAATTCAACACACAGGACATTTGCCAAGCTTCATCAAAGTTTAAAAAAAAAAGCATCAAAAACACATCAAAAAGGCATACTGAAGTGGTTGGCGCTTTAATGTGTGTTAAAGTTGAAGCAAGTGTAAATGAGACCTTATTTCGAAAAGTTAGGATGTGGGGCCTCCATAGATCGGACTTGTTTTTCCAGCACATGCCACAGATGCTCAATTAGATTGAGATTTGAAGAATTTGGAGGCCAAGTCAACACTTCCAACTTGTGTTCCTCAAACCATTCTTGAATTCATCAGACCAGGCCACCTTCTGCCATTGCTTTGGGGTCCCGTTCAGATGCTCACATGCCCATTTGTAGGTATTTTATAGCTATGGATAGGGGTTAGCATGGGCACCCGACTGGTCTGTAGCTATGCAGCCCAATAAACAATAAACTGTGATGCACTGTGTGTTCTGACACACTTATATCAGAACCAGCATTTATCTATTGCAGGTACCTATACAGCACTGTCAAGTAACGCAGCACTTTACATATTAACTATTTTAGCAATTTGAACTAAAGTAGCTCCTCTAATGGATCAGACTACACAGGCAAGCCTTTGCTCCCCATGTGCAATAATGAGCCTTGGCCACCCATGACCCTGTTGCCGGTTTTCCTTCCTTGGACCACTTTTGATACATCCTGACCACTGCAGACCAGGAATATCCCACATGAGCTGTAGTTTTGGAGAGGCTCTGACCCAGTCATCTAGCCATTTTAATTTGGCCCTTGTTGCTCAAGTTACTAAAATCCTCACACTTGCCCATTTTTTTCTGCTTTCAACACATCAACTATAGGGACAACTTGTTCACCTGTTGCCTAATATATCCTTCCCACTTTCATTCATTGTAACAAGATAATCGATATTATTCACTTTACCAGCCATCAGTCATAATGTTATGTCTGGTTGGTGTACACGCATCGGCCACTTTATCAGTTACACCTGTTCAATTGCTTGGTAACACAAATTGCTACTCAGCCATCACATGGCATCCACTCAAAGCATTATGTGGTGAAGATGACTTGCTGAAGTTCAAACAAAGCATCAGAATGGGGAAGAAAAGGGGATTTAAGTGACTTTGAATATGGTATGGTTGTTAGTGCCAGACGGGCTGGTCTGAGTAGTTCAAAAACTGCTCATCTATGGCGATTTTTATCCACATTCATGTCTAGGGTTTACAGAGACTGGTTTGAAAAAGAGAAAATATCCAGTGTGCGGCAGTTATGTGGAGGAAAAAGCCTTGTTGATGTAAAAAGGTCAGAGGAAAATGGGCAGACTGATTTGAGATGATAGAAAGGCAACTGTAACTCAAATAACCATTCATTACAACCAAGGTATGTAGAATACCATCTCTGAATGCTCAACACATCGAACCTTGAAGTAGATGGGCTACAGCAGCAGAAGACCACACCAGGTGCCACTCCTGTCAGCTAAGAACAGAAAACTGAGGCTACAATTAGCACAGGCTCACCAAAATTGGACAATAGAAGATTGAAAAAATGTTGCCTGGCCTGATGAGTCTCAATTTCAGCTGCAACATTCAAATGCTAGGGTCAGAATTTGGCGTAAGCAATATGAAAGCATGGATCCATCCTGCCTTGTATCAACGGTTCAGGCTGGTGGTGTAATGGATTGGGGGTTATTTTCTTGGCATATTTTGGCCCCCTTACTATCAAATGAGCATTGCTTAAACGCCATGGCCCTAACTGAGTTTTGTTGCTTACCATGTCCATCCCTTAATGACTACAGTATATCCAGGGCCGAAACTAGGGGGGAGGGCAGGTGCCCCATTCAATGTGGCAAGGGGGAAGCTGCCCTGGGTGCCACATTGAGAGGGACACTGCTGCTGACAGGAGTAGTGACCATGATATCACTACTCCTGTCAGCTCAGCGATGGAGGTAAGGCAGTGCGGGCTGTGTTCTCTCTCCCTCTTCTCCTTTCTGCCAGTGCAGTGCTCCTGCTGTCTGTGCTGTTCTCTGATTGAGTAGTAGTCTGTAACTTTATCTCCACAGCCCTGAGGGAGCTGCTGAAAGGGTATAGTGTGAGCGGCAGAGAGGATGTTGCCTTGGTGTGCACTGTGGTATGAGGAAGGAGCGAGCCAGGTGAGCCCTTCCCTGGGTATGCACAGGAGGAGTAGAGCACAGCCCGTCTGATCCTTCCTCCTCCACATCAACAGATGAGAGCCAGACTAGGGAAGAAGGCTTGTTACTGATTGTAGGGCAGTGTGTGTGTGTGTGTGTTGAATGTAGTACAGTCTTCACTAAACAGAACTGATCTTTGAGCTGCAGCTGAAAGACCTATTCTGTGTTTCTACTCAGGGCCGGTGAAATGATTTTTGCCGCCCTAGGCAAAAAAAAATTGCCACCCCCCATGTGTTCGGCCCACGATGTTTACTATTGCATTAAACTTCAGTCTAAGTTGCAGCCAGACCATGTAGTGTAGTACACTTCCATAACATGATGGAAATGTGTTGGGGCCTAAAACGTTTTACTATTTCATTAAACTTCAGTCTGTTACAGTCAAACCATGTAACAGGGGGTGTTTGGCAGTTTTAATTTAAACTTAAGTGCTGCTATCTCCCTCCCAGTGCTCCCACCCCCCATCCCAAGTTGCTGAAGTGGTTAAAACCCCTTCAGTGAGTGACTTACCTCGGCGGAGTCGGCGCAGGGTCAGGCTTTCCTGCTCTCCTTTGTCCCGCATGCGCATTAGGTCTCCCCCGCCAGCTGGGAAATTTAATGCGCATGCGTGGCAACGGCCGTGCACGCGCATTAGACTGACCATTTCAGTGCTTTCCTATGAAGATTTCGTCATTTCGGCAACGCTGGAGCCCTCAGCCCCCTGAGCCCTCACAAAAGCGCTCAGGCGGCACAGCACAGCATGAGGAGCGCCGCCCCCACCCGCCGGTCCATACTGATTCCGGGACCGGGTGCAGCAGGCAGGATGCTGGCGCCCCCTGCTGAGTTGTGCCCAAGGCGGCTGCCTTGGTCACCTTACAGGTAGCGCTGACCCTGTTTCTACTACAACCCTTGGCAAAAAGTATGGAATCACCACTCTTGGAAAATGTTTATTCATTTGTTTACTTTGCCTCAAAACTATTTTCATTCAACATTTCAAACTTCTGGCTTTAAGAAACACTTAAAAAAGAAAGAAAATTGTAGTCAATTGCAACAGTTTTTTGCAGATCAAGCTGAGGAAAAAAATATGGAATCACTCAATTCTGAGGAAAATATGGAATCATGAAAAAAAAAAAAACACTAGAGTACACCTCTAGTACATACTTTGTTGCACCACCTCTGGCTTTTATAACAGCTTGAATTCTCTGAGGCATGGATTTAACTATAGACAAACAGAATTCTTCATTAATCTGGCTTCAACTTTCTCTTATTTCAGTTGCCAGATCAGCTTTGCAGGTTGGAGTCTTGTCAAGGACCGTTTTCTTTCATTTCCACCATAGATTTTCAATTGGATTGAGGTCCGGACTATTTGCAGGCCATGTCATTGACATTATATGTCCTTCTTGAAGGAAAGTTTTCACGGCTTTTACCTTATGGCAAGATACATTATCATCCTGAAAAATTATGTCATCATCACCAAACATCCTTTCAATTGAAGGATTAGGAAAAGTGTCCAAAATCACAATATAAACTTGTGCATTTATTGAAGATTTATTGACTGTCATCTCCCCAGTACCTTTACCTGACATGCAACCCCATATCACCAATGATTGTGGAAATTTGCATGTTTTCTTCAGGCAGTCTTCTTCATACAATTCATTGTAACAATACCAAACAAAAGTTCAGCATCATCACCCTGCCCAATGCAGATTTGTGATTTATCACTGAATATCACTTTCATCCAGTCATCCACAGTCCATGATTGCTTTTCTTTAGCCCACTGTACCCTTGTTTTTTTCTGTAGGTGTTGGCTTTATTGTATGTACTTTTACCAGTACGCTTTCCTTTAACAACCTTCCTATTTGACTTGTACTTGGTCCAGTGTTTAGACACAGCAGACTGGGAACCACCAACATCTTTTGCAACATTCTGTGATAATTTATCTTCTTGAGTGCCGGTTCACACATATGCGATGTCAGACATCGCATGTGATTCGCACCGCAATGCTCTGCAAATCACATGCAATGTCTGTGCGTTGCGAACTCAGCCATGCAGATTGTATGGCTGAATTTGCATCGCATTCGAACCAAAGTTGCACAGGACCCTTTTTTTGGTCCGCACCAGAATCGGATCGCATGGGTGTTCGAATTGACAGTTCGCACTACAATATGCGAACTGATCTGGGGGAGTCGTAAACTTTGCATTGACACCCCCAGCAATTTGCATATGGCAGTGTGAACTACCTGCGAGTCCAAGTGCGATGCGGGAATCCGCAGTGGATTCACAGGGTTCCCGCATGGCATATGAGTGAACCTGCACTTAAGTTTTATAATCCTCTCCTTTGTTTCAACTAATGTCTCTCGTGTTGGAGCCATGATTCATTCCAATCAGGTTGGTGCAACAGCTCACCTAGGTGTGCAAGCCCTCTTTTTTAACTGCAAACTAATTAGCAGATGTATTCTAATGCAGATGTTTGTTTTACAACTGCAAAGTACATGGTGATTCCATATTTTTTCCTCTGTTTGATCGACAAAAACAGTTGCAAATGACTACAGTGTTTCTTAAAGCCAGAAGGTTGGAATGTTAAATGAAAATAGTTTTGAGGCATGCCTGTGATTCATTTTTTTTTTCTACACAATTAAACAATTGAATAAACATTTTCCAAGAGTGGTAATTTTATACTTTTTGCCAGGGGTTGTACTGCACTACCTAAGCGAGGGCTCTAGAACTCTGCACACCACCCTCCACTGCCCCCCCCCCCCATCCACAATCCTTGGTTGCTAGGACTGCTGGCATCCTAACAACCAATGACATCACTTGTTTGCTCCAGCTCCTGGAGGAAGACAGAACTTCCTCATTCACACTTGCTCCTCCTCTCAGATTCTGCTGAGCTGGTGGTTAAAGGATAAGTTCACCTTTTACAGAGGTTTATTATTATTCTTTCTTTTGAAACCTGTAAGGCATTGCACCAGTGATCAGAAGATCTCTGGTGCCATGCAGGTCTCCTGCAGACCTGTCAGTGTATCTGTGTACAGGTGTACATCCTCTACAGGCAGGTAGATACCCTGACCCTAACAAATCAATGAACTACCACAGTGCGAATGGTAGTTCATTGAGAAGTACCACGGCGGACAAGCAGAAAACCGCAAAGGATCGGGGCTTGTAGCTCATTTACACACAGAGCAGTGTGGGCGGTACGAATTTAAAAAGTGACAGCTAGCACAGGTAACTTCTTCCTGTACAGCTGCCACAGGGAGAAAGGGGAGCGGCTGCTGTAGTATTGGGAAAATGTGCCACCCTAAAAATGGGTGGAACCCGTAACGTGTTAGTAACCAAAAACGTGGCCGCCTCCCAGGCAGCGACAATTAGCGGGCGGACTAACAATGTCCACTCATTATAGCATCTACTGGAGTGTATAGGCTGCTGGTGTTCTGTGAAAACACCAAGCGGTCGAAATCTCCAGATATTCCTGGTGTACACTCACCGGAAGTAACGTAGTTGGAGTTCATGGCAAGTTGGAGTTTTTTGGTAGAACACTGGTGAGTGGATATGGAAATAGTCAGGAACCAGTGTTCTAAAAACTTTCTGGTGAAGAGAAATCACCAACATGTGTATTTGTGGAGTGAAAGGCTCTGCTTCCTAACTATCCCCGCCCATTATGCTTCCTATAACCCTAGCCTATACCCACCCATTATGCTTCCTAAAACCCTAGCCTATACCCACCCATTATGCTTCCTAAAACCCTAGCCTATCCCCGCCCATTATGCTAACCAATATAACCCTAGCCCATACCCGCCCATTATTCTTCCTATAACCCCAGGCTATCCCCGCCCATTATGCTTCCTATAACCCTAGCTTATCCCCACCCATTATGCTTCCTATAACCCTAGCCTATTCCCGCCCATTATTCTTCCTATAACCCCAGCCTATTCCCGCCCATTATGCTTCCTATAACCCTAGCCTATCCCCGCCAATTATGCTTCCTACAACCCTAGTTTATCTCCCCCCATTATGCTTCCTACAACCCTAGCCTATCCCCGCCCATTATGCTTTCTATAACCCTAGTTTATCCCTGCCCATTATGCTTCCTAAAACCCTAGCCTATCCCTGCCCATTATGCTTCCTAAAACCCCAGCCTATACCTGCCCATTATGCTTTCTACCACCCTAGCCTATTCCCGCCCATTATGCTTCCTATAACCCTAGCCTATTCCCGCCTATTATGCTTCCTATAACCCTAGCCTATTCCTGCCCATTATGCTTCCTATAACCTTAGCTTAACCCCACCCATTATGCTTCCTATAACCCTGGCCTATCCCCGCCCATTATGCTTCCTATAACTCTAGCCTATCCCTGCCCCTTATGCTTCCTATAACCCTAGCCTATCCTGCCCATTATGCTTTCTATAACCCTAGTTTATCCCCGCCCATTATGCTTCCTACAACCCTAGCCTTTTCCCGCCCATTATGCTTCCTATAAACCTAGCCTATCCCCGCCCATTATGCCAACTATAACCCTAGCCTATCCCTGCCCATTATGCTTCCTATAACCCTAGCCTATCCCCGTCCATTATGCTTCCTACAACCCTAGGCTATACCTGCCCATTATGCTTCCTATAACCCTAGCCTATTCCCGCCCCTTATGCTTCCTATAACCCTAGCCTATCCCCACCAATTATACTTCCTATAACCCTAGCCTATACCCACCCATTATGCTTTCTACAACCCAGCCTATCCCCACCCATTATGCATCCTATAACCCTAGCTTTTCCCCGCACATTATGCTTCCTATAACCCTAGCCTATCCCCACCCGTTATGCTTTCTACAACCCTAGCCTATCCCCGCCCATTATTCTTTATATAACCCTAGCCTATCCCCGCCCATTATGCTTCCTATAACCCTAGCCTATCCCCGCCCATTATGCTTCCTACGACCCTAGCCTAACCCCGTCCATTATGCTTCCTACAACCCTAGCCTATCCCCGCCCATTATGCTTCTTACAACCCTAGCCTATCCCCGCCCATTATGCTTCCTAAAACCCCAGCCTATACCTGCCCATTATGCTTTCTACCACCCTAGCCTATTCCCACCCATTATGCTTCCTATAACCCTAGCCTATTCCCGCCTATTATGCTTCCTATAACCCTAGCCTATTCCTGCCCATTATGCTTCCTATAACCTTAGCTTAACCCCACCCATTATGCTTCCTATAACCCTAGCCTATCCCCGCCCATTATGCTTTCTATAACCCTATTTTATCCCTGCCCATTATGCTTCCTATAACCCTAGCCTATCCCTGCCCATTATGCTTCCTAAAACCCCAGCCTATACCTGCCCATTATGCTTTCTACCACCCTAGCCTATTCCCGCCCATTATGCTTCCTATAACCCTAGCCTATTCCCGCCTTTTATGCTTCCTATAACCCTAGCCTATTCCTGCCCATTATGCTTCCTATAACCTTAGCTTAACCCCACCCATTATGCTTCCTATAACCCTGGCCTATCCCCGCCCATTATGCTTCCTATAACTCTAGCCTATCCCTGCCCCTTATGCTTCCTACAACCCTAGCCTATTCCCGCCCATTATGCTTCCTATAACCCTAGCCTATCCCGCCCATTATGCTTTCTATAACCCTAGTTTATCCCCGCCCATTATGCTTCCTACAACCCTAGCCTATTCCCGCCCATTATGCTTCCTATAAACCTAGCCTATCCCCGCCCATTATGCCAACTATAACCCTAGCCTATCCCTGCCCATTATGCTTCCTATAACCCTAGCCTATCCCCGTCCATTATGCTTCCTACAACCCTAGGCTATACCTGCCCATTATGCTTCCTTTAACCCTAGCCTACCCCCGCCCCTTATGCTTCCTATAACCCTAGCCTATCCCCACCAATTATACTTCCTATAACCCTAGCCTATACCCACCCATTATGCTTTCTACAACCCAGCCTATCCCCGCCCATTATGCATCCTATAACCCTAGCTTTTCCCCGCACATTATGCTTCCTATAACCCTAGCCTATCCCCACCCATTATGCTTTCTACAACCCTAGCCTATCCCCGCCCATTATTCTTTATATAACCCTAGCCTATCCCTGCCCATTATGCTTCCTATAACCCTAGCCTATCCCCGCCCATTATGCTTCCTACGACTCTAGCCTAACCCCGTCCATTATGCTTCCTACAACCCTAGCCTATCCCCGCCCATTATGCTTCTTACAACCCTAGCCTATCCCCGCCATTATGCTTTCTATAACCCTAGTTTATCCCTGCCCATTATGCTTCCTACAACCCTAGCCTATTCCCGCCCATTATGCTTCCTAAAACCCTAGCCTATCACCGCCCATTATGCTTTTTACCACCCTAGCCTATTCCCGCCCATTATGCTTCCTATAACCCTAGACTATTCCCGCCCATTATGCTTCCTATAACCCTAGCCTATTCCCACCCATTATGCTTTCTATAACCTTAGCCTATCCCCGCCCATTATGCTTCCTATAACCCTAGCCTATTCCCGCCCATTATGCTTCCTATAACCCTAGCCTATTCCGCCCATTATGCTTTCTATAACCCTAGCCTATCCCTGCCCATTATGCTTCCTATAACCCTAGCCTATCCCCGCCCATTATGCTTTCTATAACTCTAGTTTATCCCCGTCCATTATGCTTCCTACAACCCTAGCCTATCCCCGCCCATTATGCTTTCTATACGTAAAGTGGAACCCATCTGTTCCAGCCACATCCTGTATGTAGGTGCTGCCTGTGCTATCCAGTGTCTCAAGATGATTAAACGGGCCTGAAAGAGCGCCCGAGCGGCGGCCTCTCTCAGAAACCCATCCTCCACTATCGACTCCAGTATCCCAAGAATACAGTGTCTGGGATCCCTAGGGATGTCCACCCCCAGAGCCCCATTAATGGCAGATATCACCGTGGACCAGTACCTGTGCAACTTTGGACATCTCCACAACAAGTGAATCAAGTCCCCTTTCTCTCTCTGGCATCGTCCACAGAGATCATCGTCACGAAGACCCATAGCATGAAGCTTCAGGGGGGTGTGATGCACTCTAAGTAGGAT
This sequence comes from Pelophylax lessonae, assembly GCF_965119305.1. Taxonomy (NCBI): domain Eukaryota; kingdom Metazoa; phylum Chordata; class Amphibia; order Anura; family Ranidae; genus Pelophylax; species Pelophylax lessonae. The sequence goes on from NC_138768.1 coordinate 353,153,738, forward strand.
GTACAGCTGTGACACCTGGTGGGAGACGTTGAGAGAGCAGCTATGAACTGCCTCCAAGGCCTCCTCCCACAGTTCCCCCGGGATCTCCCCCACGTCCTCGCTCCAATGGTCACAAGCCGAGCTCGGGTATTTTCCCAAAAACGAACCCAGAAGAGAGGCGTAGCAGCCAGATATGAAGCCTTTGGTGTCCGTATATTGTTGCATAAGGAAGAAAACAGGAGTCAGGGACAGGAAGAGCTGTCCCCGGGCTGCCTGCACCCTCATCGCGTGTCGCAATTGAAAGTAATAAAACCGCATACTGTCCGGCAGCGAGAATCGCTCCTTAAGCTGCTCAAAAGTCAGGAGGGACCCCTCCCACAAAACATGCGTAAGGTGAGTCACCCCGTATACTCGCCACCTATCTGCCTGGTCCAACTTACATAATTCAGGATAAGTCTTATTGTCCCAAATCGGACTGAAATTAGTGTAGCCCATGGCTCCCTGAAGTTGTTTAGTTTTGTCCCATATTTTTTGTAATAATCTATATGTCGGGAAACGCTTGTTGGGTTTAGTTAAAGCTGCGCCTCAAGACCTTCTGGCACCCCTCGCGCGCCTGCAAACCACTGCATAACCCCCAGTGCCGCGCCAGTATGCGTCCCGGACACCGCCCCCACCAGATGCTGCAACTGGGAGGACAGATAGTACAACCACGGATTGGGAAGAGCGAGGCCCCCCCCCTCGCGAGGTTTCTGTAATTGCTCCAAACGTACTCTAGCTGCCTTACCCTTCCACAGAAGGGTTCGGAATAGAGTATTAACTATGCGAAAGGTGTGCAGTGGAACTACAGCAGGAGAATTATGGAGGAAATATAATAATTGCGGCATCAATACCATCTTTATAAGGTTAACCCTACCGGCTAGTGAAAGCCAGAGTTTGTTCCAAGTCCTGATTTTATCACGGAATCTGGTGAGAAGGGGACTAATATTAAGTGAGCCATACTGTTTTGGATCCGCAGAAACCACGACTCCCAGATATTTAAACTGCTGGACCACGGGCACCGGACAGTGGGGACCCGGGGAAGGGGCAACCTCCCTGTCTAACTGCAGAAGGGCCGATTTGGACCAGTTTATAGTGAGTCCGGAAAACCGACCAAACTCAGTAATAACCGCCATAACAGTGCTCAGGGAAACATCAGTATCTCCCAACGTCAGTAGCATATCGTCCGCGTAGAGCAGGACTTTATCCTGATAGGGACCATAGCGGAACCCCACGATGGACTGCTGGGCCCTAATGCGCGCTGCAAGGGGCTCTATCGCTATGGCAAACAATAGGGGTGACAGCGGACACCCCTGCCTCGTCCCTCTTCCCAGAGAAAAGCATGCAGAGACCCTACCTCCCTCCCTAATGGAAGCCGCCGGTTGATAGTACAATAACTTCACCCAGGACAGGAAAATAGGGCCAAAACCAAAGGATTCCATGGTCGCCCAGAGGTATCACCACTCAACGCTGTCAAATGCCTTGTTGGCATCCAGGGACAGCAACGCCCTCTCCCCCGCGTTATCCGCCGGCGTCTGAATCGCAACAAACAGGCGACGCAGGTTAAGGGCCGTAGATCTATTGGGCATAAATCCCGCCTGGTCTTCATGTATGATGTGTGTTATAACCTTGTTAACTCTACGCGCCAAAACTTTAGCCAGTAACTTGACATCTGTTTGGAGCAAGGAGATGGGTCTGTAGGATCCCGGGTCCGTGGGGGGTTTATCTGGTTTAAGCAGTAATATGATGCTCGCCCTTGTCATAGACTCCGGAAGAGTCCCCACCTCCCTGGCCCTCTTAAACACCTCTAATAATTTCGGTATCAACAACCCAGAATAGTTTTGATAGATTTCAGCAGGAAGGCCATCATCCCCGGGAGCCTTAGATCCCGGAAAGAGGGCCACCGCTTCTAGCAACTCCTGTTCCATAATCGGCGCTTCGAGCTGCATCCGTTGTTCCTCCGTCAACTGCGGTAGAGGAGTGGCACCTAAATATTCCTGCAGCTCTTCCGGGCTGTAATTAGCCCGCGAGGCGTACAGGTCCTTGTAAAATCTCACCAGTTCAGTCATAATTGTATCCTGCGTATTAACCAAAGCTCCCCCAGGCAGCCGGAGAGCCCCTATGGGAGGAACCGAGGGGCGTGCCCCCACCATTCTCGACAACATGCGGCCCGTCCTTTCCCCCTCCTCATAAAATGCTGTTTTGGCAAAAAATCGCTTTTTGTCCGCCTTGGATCGAACTTCCCCAACCCACACTGACTGAGCCGAGAGCCATGCCGCCCTCGTATCATCAGTGGGATTGAGCAAGTATTCCTGCTCCAGCCGCTGTGCGCACTGGGAGAGTTGTTCCTCAAAACATTTAGACCTGTTCTGGACCTTCTTAACATTAGCTATAAGAATCCCACGGAGAAAACACTTAAAAGGCCCATTATGCTTTCTACAACATCAGCCTATCCCTGCCATTATGCATCCTATAACCCTTGCCTATCCCCGCCCATTATGCTTCCTATAACCCTAGCCTATCCCCGCCCATTTTGCTTTCTACAACCCTAGCCTATCTCTGCCCATTATACTTCCTATAACCCTAGCCTATCCCTGCCTATTATGCTTTCTATAACCCTAGCCTATCCCCGCCCATTATGCTTTCTATAACCCTAGCCTATCCCCACCCATTATGCTTCCTACGATCCTAGCCTATCCCCGCCCATTATGCTTCCTAAAACCCTAGTCTATCCCCACCCAATTATACTTTCTATATCCCTAGTTTATCCCTGTCCATTATGCCTCCTATAACCCTAGACTATACCTGCGCATTATGCTTCCTATAACCCTAGCCTGTCCCCGTCCATTATGCTTCCTACAACCCTAGCCTATTCCCGCCCATTATGCTTCCTATAACCCTAGCCTATCCCCGCCCATTATGCTTTCTATAACCCTAGTTTATCCCCGTCCATTATGCTTCCTACAACCCTAGCCTATTCCCGCCCATTATGCTTCCTATAAACCTAGCCTATCCCCGCCCATTATGCCTCCTATAACCCTAGCCTATCCCTGCCCATTATGCTTCCTATAACCCTAGCCTATCCCCGTCCATTATGCTTCCTACAACCCTAGGCTATACCTGTCCATTATGCTTCCTATAACTCTAGCCTATCCCCGCCCCTTATGCTTCCTATAACCCTAGCCTATCCCCACCAATTATGCTTCCTATAACCCTAGCCTATACCCGCCCATTATGCTTTCTACAAACCCAGCCTATCCCCGCCCATTATGCATCCTATAACCCTAGCTTTTCCCCGCACATTATGCTTCCTATAACCCTAGCCTATCCCCACCCATTATGCTTTCTACAACGCTAGCCTATCCCCGCCCATTATTCTTTATATAACCCTAGCCTATCCCCGCCCATTATGCTTCCTATAACCCTAGCCTATCCCCGCCCATTATGCTTCCTACGACCCTAGCCTAACCCCGCCCATTATGCTTCCTACAACCCTAGCCTATCCCCGCCCATTATGCTTCTTACAACCCTAGCCTATCCCCGCCCATTATGCTTTCTATAACCCTAGTTTATCCCTGCCCATTATGCTTCCTACAACCCTAGCCTATTCCCGCCCATTATGCTTCCTAAAACCCTAGCCTATCACCGCCCATTATGCTTTCTACCACCCTAGCCTATTCCCGCCCATTATGCTTCCTATAACCCTAACCTATTCCCGCCCATTATGCTTCCTATAACCCTAGCCTATTCCCACCCATTATGCTTTCTATAACCCTAGCCTATCCCCGCTCATTATGCTTCCTATAACCCCAGCCTATTCCCGCCCATTATGCTTCCTATAACCCTAGCCTATTCCGCCCATTATGCTTTCTATAACCCTAGCCTATCCCTGCCCATTATGCTTCCTATAACCCTAGCCTATCCCCGCCCATTATGCTTTCTATAACTCTAGTTTATCCCCGTCCATTATGCTTCCTACAACCCTAGCCTATCCCCGCCCATTATGCTTTCTACAACATCAGCCTATCCCTGCCATTATGCATCCTATAACCCTTGCCTATCCCCGCCCATTATGCTTCCTATAACCCTAGCCTATCCCCGCCCATTTTGCTTTCTACAACCCTAGCCTATCTCTGCCCATTATACTTCCTATAACCCTAACCTATCCCTGCCTATTATGCTTTCTATAACCCTAGCCTATCCCCGCCCATTATGCTTCCTATAACCCTAGCCTATCCCCACCCATTATGCTTCCTACGATCCTAGCCTATCCCCGCCCATTATGCTTCCTAAAACCCTAGTCTATCCCCACCCAATTATACTTTCTATAACCCTAGTTTATCCCTGTCCATTATGCCTCCTATAACCCTAGCCTATACCTGCCCATTATGTTTCCTATAACCCTAGCCTATACCTGCGCATTATGCTTCCTATAACCCTAGCCTGTCCCCATCCATTATGCTTCCTACAACCCTAGCCTATTCCCGCCCATTATGCTTCCTATAACCCTAGCCTATCCCTGCCCATTATGCTTTCTATAACCCTAGTTTATCCCTGCCCATTCTGCTTCCTACAAGCCTAGCCTATTCCCGCCCATTATGCTTCCTATAACCCTAGCCTATCCCCGCCTATTATGCTTTCTATAACCCTAGTTTATCCCTGCCCATTATGTTTCCTCTGCATTGAAAGGGGGCACGCTGGTCACTTCATTGAAAGGGTAAACACTGGTCACTCTGCAGTGAAAGGGGGCATGGCACGCTGGTCACTCTGCAGTGAAAGGGGGCACGCTGGTCACTCTGCAGTGAAAGGGGGCACGGCACGCTGGTCACTCTGCATTGAAAGGGGGCACGGCACGCTGGTCACTCTGCATTGAAAGGGGGCAAACTGGTCACTCTGCATTGAAAGGGGGCACACTGGTCACTCTGCATTGAAAGGGAGCATGCTGGTCACTCTGCATTGAAAGGGGGAACGCTGGTCACTCTGCATTGAAAGGGGGCACGCTGGTCACTCTGCATTGAAAGGGGGAATGCTGGTCACTCTGCATTGAAAGGGGGCACGCTGGTCACTCTGCATTGAAAGGGGGCACACTGGTAACTCTGCATTGAAAGGAGCACGGCACGCTGGTCACTCTGCATTGAAAGGGGGAAGGCTGGTCACTCTGCATTGACAGGGGGCACGCTGGTCACTCTGCATTGACAGGGGGCATGCTGGTCACTCTGCATTAAAAGGTGGCACACTGAAAAGATACTATCGTGCTCCACACACAACTATAAACAATTTAAGGACAGGTGGAACCTCTGGGATGTGTTTATGGCCCTTTCACAGTGAATCCCTAAGATACTTGGTAGAGGCAGCAAAAGCGTGGTGCGGGCGCTCCCTCGGGGCAAAGAGTGCTCCCAATAGGGTGCCTCGGAGGAGCGTGTGCACACATATGTCGGATTATATTAATTTCCTGTTCAGATATGTTTGATATGGAAATGACTTCTCTTTGTTCCTCAGGTACTGGTTGTACTGTTGGTTCATGCTTTGTAGCATATATGTTTTTCAATAATGAGATGTTTCATATACCACACTGTTTTCTATTACTGCAGTAAGCATTTGTATTCCAAACGCTTTAACCGACTTGCACTGTTTGTTATATTTGTATAAAACTCAATAAAATTGACTTAAAAAAAAAAAAAGATAGGGGGCACGCTGGTCAGTCTGCATTGAAAGGGGGCACGCTGGTCAGTCTGCATTGTAAGGGGCACGCTGGTCACTCTGCATTGAAAGGGGGCATGCTGGTCACTCTGCATTGAAAGGGGGCACGGCACGCTGGTCACCCTGCATTGGAAGGGGAAACGCTGGTCATTCAGCATTTACAGGGGGAAGCTGGTCACTCTGCATTGAAAGGGGACACGCTGGTCACTCTGCATTGAAAGGGGGGACGCTGGTCACTCTGTATTAAAAGGGGGAACGCTGGTACTCTGCATTGAAAGGGGGCACGCTGGTCACGCTGCATTGAAAGGGGGCACGCTGGTCACTGTGCATTGAAAGGGGGCACACTGGTCACTCTGCATTGAAAGGGGGCACGCTGGTCACTCTGCATTGACAGGGGGCACGCTGGTCACTCTGCATTGAAGGGGGCACACTATACATTGATTACTGAAGGCCCCTTTCACACTTTTATGACCTCAAAGTCACGCAATTTTTTTACAGCGTTTTTTGCCGCAAAGCAATGCCTATTACATTTTTCTGTTTGCGCCCCCCCCCCCCCCAAAAAAATTTTCGAGCACCAGCCGCCACTGCATATAACCCTAACCTATCCCCACCCATTATGCTTCATATAACCCTAACCTATCCCCATCCATTATGCTTCATATAACCTAACCTATCCCCGCCCATTATGCTTTCTACAACCCTAGTTTATCCCTGCACATTATGCTTCCTACCACCCTAGCTTATTCCCACCCATTATGCTTCTTACTACCCTAGTTTATCCCCGACGAGGCTGAAGTTGGTTTCTTATTCGTCCAGTTTCTTATTCACTGAAGTTGGTTTCTTATTCGGCAGTTTCTTATACATTACTATGACAAATAAACCTTTTTTTCCTCTTATTCCTCTGCAGTAAATCTGTTTTTTTTCTACATAAATGTTAAATATTATTTGTGAACAATCAGATTAATAAAAAAAATTTAGATTATTTGTTGTTTTTACTAAAAAAAACGATAGTGAAAAATGGATAAAAAAATATGCATTTTAAATAAGTAACTGAGGAATTTAAGGGGTTAAACGCTGTTGGGCCACTAATCTAAGGGTGGAAATACAAAGAGTAAGGACCCCTCCATAATACCCAACTGAATCCAGCCTGGCCCAAACTGTGGATTGGCATTAAAACAGGTGCCAACCTTGCCAACTATATACATTTTCAGCATTTTGAATAAGTAACTGGTGATTTTAAGGGGTTAAACGCTGTTGGGCCACTAATCTAAGGGTGGAAATACAAAGAGTAAGGACCCCTCCATAATACCCAACTGTACACAGCATGGCCCAAACTGGGGATTGGCAGGAAAACAGGTGCCAACCTTGCCAACTATACACATTTTCAGCATTTTGAATGAGTAACTGAGGAATTTAGGGGGTTAAATGCTGTTGGGCCACTGATCTAAGGGTGGAAATATAAAGAGTAAGGGCCCCTCCATTATAACCAACTGTACCCAGCCTGGCCCAAACTGTGGATTGGCAAGAAAACAGGTGCCAACCTTGCCAACTATATACATTTTCATCATTTTGAATAAGTAACTGAGGAATTTATGGGGTTAAACGCTGTTGGGCCACTAATCTCAGGGTGGAAATACAAAGAGTAAGGACCCCTCCATAATACCCAACTGTACACAGCATGACCCAAACTGGGGATTGGCAGGAAAACAGGTGCCAACCTTGCCAACTTTATACATTTTCAGCATTTTGAATAAGTAACTGAGGAATTTAAGGGGTTAAATGCTGTTGGGCCACTGATCTAAGGGTGGAAATATAAAGAGTAAGGGCCCCTCCATAATATCCAACTGTATCCAGCCTGGCCCAAACTGTGGATTGGCATTAAAACAGGTGCCAACCTTGCCAACTATATACATTTTCAGCATTTTGAATAAGTAACTGGGGATTTTAAGGGGTTAAACGCTGTTGGGCCACTAATCTAAGGGTGGAAATATAAAGAGTAAGGGCCCCTCCATAATACCCAACTTTATCCAGCCTGGCCCAAGCTGTGGATTGGCAAGAAAACAGGTGCCAACCTTGCCAACTATATACATTTTCATCATTTTGAATAAGTAAATAAGGAATTTAAGGGGTTAAACGCTGTTGGGCCACTAATCTAAGGGTGGAAATACAAAGAGTAAGGACCCCTCCATAATACCCAACTGTACACAGCATGGCCCAAACTGGGGATTGGCAGGAAAACAGGTGCCAACCTTGCCAACTATATACATTTTCAGCATTTTGAATAAGTAACTGAGGAATTTAAGGGGTTAAATGCTGTTGGGCCACTGATCTAAGGGTAGAAATACAAAGAGTAAGGACCCCTCCATAATACTCAACTGAATCCAGCCTAGCCCAAACTGTGGATTGGCAGGAAAACAGGTGCCAACCTTGCCAACTATATACATTTTCAGCATTTTGAATAAGTAACTGGGGAATTTAAGGAAAATGTAGATAGTTGGCAAGGTTGGCACCTGTTTTCTTGCCAATCCCCAGTTTGGGCCAGGCTGGATACAGTTGGGTATTATGGAGGGGCCCTTACTCTTTATATTTCCACCCTTAGATTAGTGGCCCAAATGCGTTTAACCCCTTAAAATCACCAGTTACTTATTGAAAATGCTGAAAATGAATATAGTTGGCAAGGTTGGCACCTGTTTTCTTGCCAATCCCCACTTTGGGCCAGGCTGGGTACAGTTGGGTATTATGGAGGGGTCCTTACTCTTTATATTTCCACTCTTAGATCAGTAGCCCAAATGCGTTTAACCCCTTAAAATCACCAGTTACTTATTGAAAATTCTGAAAATGTATATAGTTGGCAAGGTTGGCACCTGTTTTCATGCCAATCCACAGTTTGGGCCAGGCTGGATACATTTGGGTATTATGGAGGGGTCCATACCCTTTATAATTCCACCCTCCCTTAGATCAGTGGCCCAAATGCGTTTAACCCCTTAAAATCACCAGTTACTTATTGAAAATGCTGAAAATGTATATAGTTGGCAAGGTTGGCACCTGTTTTCCTGCAAATCCACAGTTTGGGCCAGGCTGGGTACAGTTGGGTATTATGGAAGGGTCCTTACTCTTTATATTTCCACCCTTAACTCTGTGGCCCAACAGCATTTAACCCCTTAAATTCCTCAGTTACTTATTCAAAATGCTGAAAATTTATATAGTTGGCAAGGTTGGCACCTGTTTTCATGCCAATCCACAGTTTGGGCCAGGCTGGATACAGTTGGGTATTATGGAGGGGTCCTTACTCTTTATATTGCCACCCTTAGATCAGTGGCCCAACAGCATTTAACCCCTTAAATCCCTCAGTTACTTATTCAAAATGCTGAAAATGTATATAGTTGGCAAGGTTGGCACCAGTTTTCATGCCAATCCACAGTTTGGGCCAGGCTGGATTCAGTTGGGTATTATGGAGGGGTCTTTACTCTTTATATTTCCACCCTTAGATCAGTGGCCCAACAGCGTTTAACCCCTTAAATTCCTCAGTTACTTATTCAAAATGCTGAAAATGTATATAGTTGGCAAGGTTGGCACCTGTTTTCCTGCCAATCCACAGTTTGGGCCAGGCTGGGTACAGTTGGGTATTATGGAGGGGTCCTTACTCTTTGTATTTCCACCCTTAGATCAGTGGCCCAACAGCGTTTAACCCCTTAAAGTCCTCAGTTACTTATTCAAAATGCATATTTTTTCATCCATTTTTCACTATCGTTTTTTTTCAGTAAAAACAACAAATAATCTAGATTTTTTTTATTAATCTGATTGTTCACAAATAATATTTAACATTTATGTAGAAAAAAACAGATTTATTGCAGAGGAATAAGAGGAAAAAAGGTTTATTTGTCATAGTAATGTATAAGAAACTGCCGAATAAGAAACCAACTTCAGTGAATAAGAAACTGGACGAATAAGAAACCAACTTCAGCATCATTTATCCCCGCCCATTATGCTTCCTACTACCCTACTTTATCCCCTACCTATGCTTTCTACAACCCTAGCCTGTCCCCGCCTATTATGCTTCTTACGACTCTAGCTTATCCCCGCCCATGATGCTTCCTAATGCAAGTGTCTATCTCCGCCCCTTGTTAGTAACGCTATCCACCCGCAGAAGCACCCTGTGAACGTCAGGTGGAGCTCGCCCTCCGACCAGAGACTTTTGTCCCCGCCGGGCCGCCGTAGTGAATATGTGCGTGCAGCTGCTACTAGAGGCAGGTGTCAGAGGGAGTTCCGTAGTACGGGCAGACGGCAGACTTGTCTCGTCACTCCCCGTTGTCTTCGCTCTGCTCCAGCACTGACTTTCCCTGTGACTGTCCATAGCCAGGGCCAGAGCCCGTCCTCCCCGGAGACACACAGCCAGCACTAGCTGTACAACAAAGCAGGGACCGTGTGTTAGTGTCAGTCAGAAGAAGGGACACTCATCCCATCTCCAGCAGTGACATCATCCTGCTATTGGAAGTAAGTGGGCTCCCTGCCTAATACTGTACATCCACATACATGTCTGGGCTGATGGATGGATTCCTAGGTAGGTGGATATCCAGTGCTGGTGAACCTGCTTATTGCAGAGATCAGGTGACCTCTTTATATAGGAGCTGTACCCCAGACCTGATAACTCTACCCATTATAGCACCAGTTTTATACATGATACCTATTGATTCCCGCAGCATGTGCCCCTCTGAGCAGGCTTTAGAGCTGTACTAGATGAATGAGCTGCATTAGTTCCATCGATCTACCTTGGCATAATAGAAGTACACATATTCTAGGGGCCAGCTGACAACCACTGTCATAGTCACTGCCATGGTGACATTTTTTTTTTTAAAGCACTTGTGCTGTGTCATTTGGTCCCCTGTAAAGCTTTAAAAAAAAAACAAAAAAAACATGCCTGATCCTGCCAGTTTCTACCCTCTCCCCTGTAAACTGACCACAGTGTATCATGGCTGCTGAGCCCTGACACTGTGGTCAGTGTACGTGTCATCCACAGCTCTCCTCCCCCTTCCCTGCCAGTCTGCTGTGTTAGCGCCCGCCCCCTCCCCTACTGCTACGCTCATATTTATCATAAAATAATCCCATCCACTCTGTAAAACACTAAGCCTCGGTTCACATTTATGCGATGCGGGAAGGCTGCAAATCCACAGCCTGTTCACGCATCGCACATGCACCCCCGGCAGTTCACACTGCCATATGCGATACGCTGGGGGTGTCAATGTAATCTTAACGACACCCCCAGTTTGATCGCATATCGCAGTGCGATCGTGCAGTTCGCACAGGATCGGATCGCACAAGTGTGAACCGCTGTGCGATCCGATCCTGATGCGGCTGCCAAAAAGGGTCCCTGTGCGTGTTTGGTGCGGCTGCGGTGCGAATTTAGCCACACAAAGTGTATGGCTAAACTCGCACCGCACAGCCGATCGCATGTAAAGTCGGAGCAGTGCGCTCCAACATTACATGCGAACCCCGCACACGCACAAGTGTGAACTGGGGCTCAGTGCTCCTGTGATTGTGTTATAAAAAAAAAGTATGCGATCTGTACCTATATCAGAGCGGCTCCCAACGATCACGTGACCGCTCAGCTCTCCTCTCTTCCCCGGCTGATGTCAGCGGCAGTGCTCGGCCTTGCCCGCTGGAGCTGTCTGCTGGGCAGAGAAGAGAGCTGAGGGATCCGCTGATCACTGGGAGCCACTGTGATATAGAAAAATTATGCCGATCTGTACATAATAAGACAGGCACAGGAGCACTTAGTGTTATATTACAGAGTGGATATGATTATTTTATAGTAGTGGCTTAAAGCGGAGTTCCACCCGAAATTTATACTTACCTCCATCTTCTCGCTCCCGGTCACCTGAAAAACAAATGGATAATCGCAATTTTTTTTTTTTTTTCACTTACCTTTTAGAGAAAATATACTCACCTTACTTCCTTCTTCCTCCCCTCGGCGGCCACGGCGATTCGTCACTTCCTGGCTTTTGCAATGATTCCTGGGAGCTGAACGTCATAGCTCCCAGGAATCATTGCGCCTGCACCGGCCCCGACGTCAGTTCCGGGGCGCGCACGTCATCCCCTTCTAAACAGCTTCTGGGCATGCCCAGAAGCTGTGGAGGGATGACGCGCGCGACCCGGAAGTGACGTCGGGGCCGGTGCAGTGCATCGTGGGACCGAAGAAGGAGGAAGAGGACCGAAGAGGACGCGGAAGAGGATCGTGCTGGCTTCAAGCTGCCCACACCTGAGATGGCAGCGCTGGAGAAGACAATTTCAAGGTAAGTATATCTCCTGAAAGGTAAGTGCAACCCGGGACAGATCAGAGGCTAGCCATTGTGGAATGTGCTAGCCCTGACTGTCCCGGGGGTATTTTTGTAAAAAAATGTATAACCAGGGTGGAACTCCGCTTTAACAACCACTTTAAATCAGGTCGATTTAAATCCCTAGTAAAAAGGCTTGATTTAAATCAACTCAATTTTAAATCATAATTTCTCTTATGTCCTCCGACAGTCGCCGCCCTTCATAATCTTCACCAATGGGTAATTGACCTTTGCTCCGCAGGAGTAGCTAGGCAACAAGATTTGTTAATATCAAAGCTTTTAGCATATCACACCCCTAGGGGGCGGTCCCCTCAGTCAATACCTCCCTGCTTCCAGCATTCTCAACTCAGTTTTCAATTGCCTAGCTTAGGAGTAGCTGGCTGTTCCTGTGCTGGGGCTTTTCAGTCTCAGCCTTCTAGCCTCCTTTTTGATTTTATTTCAAGTATTTTTCTCTTTCTTTTACTTAGCTGTTTTTTTTCTCAGCATTAGTTTAGTTTTCTTCGGATGAAGATGATCATGCGGAGCTGGGTCTCGGACTGGCCACCCTGGATCCCAGGGCTGAGAGCCAGGGGTTTCCCCAGCCTGCCATTGAGCGTTCAGCTCAGGTTTCCCTGGCATATTGAACGACCCATCCCTGTTCGCTGCAGGGATGCTGCCTGTGAGGTGGCTACCTCACCGGACGCCATTTGCGGTTTCGCACCGCAGTCCACTGCGTCCTGGCTGCGACACTCCCTGTCCTCAGTACAGCGGTTTGGTCGCTAGAGAAGGCTCCCCACGCCATCTGGAATGGTAAGTGAATTTCTATGTGGGGACCTGTCTGTTTGGGTGTCAGTCTGTGACTGTGTGACCCGCATGTCTGTGTAAGTGCTGAGCTCCCTGTCAGATTCCTGTGTTAGCATGCCTTTCTGTGGGCTGCGGGGGGGGGGGGGCTCTCCCGCTCTGCTGTGTGAGATGTATGGGGCAGACTGGGCTCAGACATGCTGTACGGCGACCGCTAATGCGGCCCGCCATTTTTTTCAGCAAACTGTGGTGACCGGCCCTGTGTGGTACAGCGCGGTGTTTTGGCGCCAAACGCCGCCATTTTGGCGGCGATCGCTCCTGCAAGCACATGTCGGCGCCATTTTCTTATTGCCTAGATTCCCTCAGCCGAGCGGCCATGTTTGTGAAGCCTTCATAGGCTATATAGGGCGGTCAGTCATTGCATCACTTCCTTTTTCACTGGAACAGCGATCGGTGGCAGCAGCCTGTGTGCTCTCTCCAGGTTTTTACCTTCCTTATCCTGTATTTCCTTGCTCAGTGTTCCTTATCCCTGCGGGGGTCGGTACATACAGTAGTGTGCTGTGGGCTGCGCTCGCCGCGGTCTTAAAGGGGCAGTCCTTTATGTCAGTTGATACTGGGGCATGGATTCTCAGGATTGCAAGTTTCCTCCCACCCTGGTGGGGGGCCAAGATGCTGCTGCTGCATCCCCCGAGGGGGCTGATCTGGCTGCTGTTGTAGCGAACTTGGCTTCTCAGGTGCAGATGCTAATGGCTGATCGATCCGCAAAACGGCCCAGGTTATCTATTTCCTCTGATTCAGAGGGCGATGGGGCTGCTATGGCTGGAGTGCCCTTCTCAGGGTCTCGTTAATCTCTGGACCTTGTGGGGTCTGAGGGGGAGGCTGAGGTAGAAGGAGTTGATACTTCTCCCCCTGGCTCGCCTGAAGAGCTTGAACTCATGGATGAGTTGATTACTTCTATCAAGGAAACACTGCATCTGCAGGATGAACCGTGTCCTCCTGCTTTGATGTCCTCTTATGGGACGAAAAGGAAACGCAAATCAGCGCAGGTTTTTCCCTGCCCTGCGGAATTTCAGCGCGCTGTTGATGAGCAATGGCGCAATTTGAAGAAGCCCTTTACTGTGCCAAGTAAGTTCAAGCTGAGTTATCCATTTACACCCGCCACTGATGAGCGTTGGTGTGTGCCGCCTCAGGTGGATCACGCGGTGGCAGTTTTGAATAAATCCACTGCGATTCCTGCTGAGGATACCCCGGTGTTCCGGGACCCTACGGACAGGAGATTGGAGTCTCTGGCCCGTCATGCTTATACGGTTGCTGGTTCTATGCTGAAGCCTATTTTTGCTTCCATTATGGCAGAACAAGCTATTGCGGATTGGACGCAGGTGCTCAGGCGCACCCTGGTGGCTGACTCTGCTCCGCCGACAACATTGGCTATGGTAGATCAAATTCATCAGGGTGTCATGTATTTGTGCGATGCGGACTTGGATTTAGTCCCTTTGGCTGCACGCCTTTCCAGTGTAGCGGTGTTGAACCGTCGCCTGATATGGCTGAAATGTTGGTCGGTTGACCAATCCTCTCGCAAGACTCTAGCTAATCTTCCCTAAGCGGGATCTCGCCTTTTTGGCGAGTCTTTGGATACTCTGATAAAGGGAATTTCCGGGGGTAAGAGCACTCTCTTACCCCACACTCACAAGAATAAGTTTGTTCGCGGTAAGAAGAATACCTCGTTTAGGCCCTCTCAGGGGTCCTTTCGTGCCTTTCGGTCGCAATACAAGGGCAAGCCCTTCAAGGGCCAAGGCTCCCAGAAGAAGCCGTGGGCAGGTAAGCAGAAGTCCGGCCAGTCCGGGTCCGCTGCCCATGCCCATTCGGCCTGAAGGGGCGCCCTCACCCGGTTCTGGGGTGGGGGGACGTTTGCTCGGTTTTCTTCAACCCTGGCTGGCCCGCATTCGGGACAGGTGGGTTCAGGAAATCGTTCGATCTGGATACAAGATCGAGTTTCTCTCTCGGCCGGCAAGCAGATTTTTTCCCTCAAATCTTCAGCTGTCTCTGGAGCGTTTGCAGGATCTGCACCTGGCGGTGCGGGACCTGCGGGCTCAGGGAGTGGTGGTTCCGGTGCCTAATCGGGACAGATTTCGGGGGTTCTACTTCAATCTGTTCACTGTGCCCAGAAAGGAGGGCAAGGTACGTCCGATTCTGGACTTGAAAGCTCTGAACCGCTTTGTGTGGGTTGGCTAGTTCCGCATGGAATCCCTGCGCTCAGTGGTGGCTGCCCTGAGTCAGGGGGAATTCATGGCCTCCATCGATCTGAAGGATGCATACCTTCACATCCCCATTTTCGAGGGTCACCAGAGGTACCTTCGATTCGCCATTGCGGAGGATCATTACCAATTCGTGGCGTTAACCTTCGGTCTCGCTTCGGCTCCGCGGGTTTTCACCAAGGTGCTTGCGCCGGTCCTGGCTTTGAGAGCCCAGGGCGTCTCTGTCTTGGGATATCTGGACGATATCTTGCTTCGGTCTGCGACCAGTCAGGGCCTGGTGAACAACCTGTCCACCACGATGCAGACTCTGCAGGAGTTTGGTTGGACGATAAATTTTCCAAAATCAACGTTGTGTCCGTCGGTTCGTCTTCCCTACCTGGGGATGATCCTGGACTCTGCTCAAGCGAAGGTCTTCCTGCCGGAAGACAAGCTCCGGACACTTCAGGACGAGGTCAGGTCCCTCAGGGACACTCAGTGCTCGTCCCTCCGGACATGTATGAGATGTCTAGGTCTAATGGTCTCGGCTTTCGAGGCGATTCCCTTCGCCCAGTTTCACACGCGGGGTCTTCAGGCGGAGATCCTGGCCAAGTGGGACGGGCGTCCGCAATCTCTGGATCGGCAGCTTTCGTTGAGCCGCCACACCCGAAGGGGTCTTTTGTGGTGGCTCCAGTCCCCGGCGGTGTCGGGGGCAAGTCCTTTCGTCCTTTGTCGTGGACGGTGATCACCACGGATGCCTGCCTGTCGGGCTGGGGTGGTGTTCTGGGCGTTCTGTCCGCCCAGGGAACTTGGTCGAAGGAGGAGGAATCCTCCCTTCCGATCAACATTCTGGAATTGAGGGCGGTAAAACTTTGCCTTCTGCATTGGTCGGAACGGCTTCAGGGCCGTCCGGTTCGGGTTCAGACGGACAATGCCACAGCGGTGGCCTACATCAACCATCAAGAGGGCACCAGGAGTGCCCGTGCTGCTCGGGAAGTAAACGGCATTCTGTCGTGGGCCGAGACGCACATCCCAGCGATAACGGCTGTGCACATTCCGGGGGTGGAGAACTGGCAGGCGGACTATCTGAGTCGCCAGACCCTGGACCAGGGGGAGTGGTCCCTTCACCCGGATGTCTTCCAGAAGTTGTGCGCGAAGTGGGGTCTTCCGGATGTGGACCTGTTCGCGTCTCGTCTGAACAACAAGGTGGAAAGGTTCGTGGCAAGGACGCGCGATCCTCAGGCAGACGCCTCAGACGCGTTAGTGGCGCCCTGGCATCAGTATCGTCTGATGTATGCCTTTCCACCGATTCAGCTGCTGTCCAGGCTGCTTCGCAGATTGGCCTCGGAAACCGCACGCGGTGATTTTGGTGGCACCGGACTGGCCTCGCCGGTCTTGGTACGCAGACCTCGTAAATCTGGCAGTCGACGCTCCGTGGCGCCTGCCGCTTCGGGAAG
The DNA here is from genome assembly GCF_965119305.1 of Pelophylax lessonae. Lineage (NCBI taxonomy): Eukaryota > Metazoa > Chordata > Amphibia > Anura > Ranidae > Pelophylax > Pelophylax lessonae. Next base: position 353,170,253 of record NC_138768.1, read on the forward strand.
ACCTTCTGTCTCAAGGGCCGATATTCCATCCTGCTTTACAGTCGCTGGCTTAACGGCCTGGCTGTTGAAAGCCAGGTCCTGAAGGATAGGGGTCTCTCCCCTGAGGTCATTCCCACTTTGATCAAGGCTAGAAAAGCCTCTTCGGGAAAAATTTACTACCGTACTTGGAAAGCGTACTTTGCCTGGTGTGAGTCCAGGGGGTATTCCCCCTCGCTCATACTCGGTGTCGAGAGTGTTGGCTTTCCTCCAAACTGGAGTGGACCAGCGTTTGGCGCTGGCCACAATTAAGGGTCAGATTTCTGCGCTGGCCGTTCTTTTTCAACGCCCTGTGGCGTCTAATTCATTGGTTAGCACCTTTGTTCAGGGGGTGCGACATTTGGCCCCTCCTAGGAGGGAACCTTTGCCTCCATGGGACTTGAACTTGGTTCTGTCCGTGTTACAACAGGCTCCCTTTGAAAAGATCAGGGAGATCTCGTTGTCTCTGTTGTCCAAAAAGGTTGCCTTTTTGGTGGCGATCACTACGGCTCGCAGGGTGTCGGAGCTGGCGGCTTTGTCCTGCAGCTCTCCCTACCTGGTGATTCACAAGGATAAGGTGGTCTTGCGACCTAACCCACCTTTTTCTTCCGAAAAGGATCTCGGAGTTTCACCTGAATGAGGACATTGTCTTGCCTTCGCTTTGCGCGAAGCCTAAGCATCCGAAGAAGGTGGCTTTGCATGCCTTGGATGTTGTTCGGGCGATCAGGGTTTACCTGTCATCGACTAAGTCCTTTCACAAGTCGGATTCCCTATTCGTTCTTCCAGAGGGACCTCGGAAGGGCATAGCGGCGTCGGCTGCTACCATCGCCAAATGGATCAGACAGACGATTGTGCAAGCCTATGCTTTGAGGGGGAAGGTTCCTCCTTTCCCTGTGAAGGCGCACTCTACCAGATCTCTGAGTACGTCTTGGGCCTTTCGTCATCAGGCTTCTGTGGCCCAGGTGTGTAAGGCGGCGACTTGGTCGTCCGTTCTCACCTTCTCCAAATTTTACAAAGTGGATGTTCAGGCATCGGCAGATGCTTCCTTTGGCCGTAAAGTTCTTAGTGCGGCAGTGCCTTAGGGTCCCTTGTTTGGGCCCTTGGCTGTTGGGGTGTTTTTACCCCTGGGTTACTTGTTCTTCCTGGGTTGTTGCTCCTGTTGAGCACGTTTTCCTGTTGCCAGGTTGGTTCTCTTACCTTGGTAAGGTTCCTTTCTCTGATGTGGGTACTGCGTTGCTTTATGCGCGGCTGCGTTTTTTTCCCACCCCTCATGTCTACACTGCTCTGGGACGTCCCATTGGTGAAGATTATGAAGGGGCGGCGACTGTCGGAGGACGTAAGAGAAAACGGAATTTTTGTAAAATCTTACCGTAAAATTCCTTTCTCTTGAGTCCTCCGACAGTCGCCGCCCCGCCCCTCTTTTGCGGTTTGTTTATGTACTCTACTGCTATGCTACCAAAACTGAGTTGAGAATGCTGGAAGCAGGGAGGTATTGACTGAGGGGACCGCCCCCTAGGGGTGTGATATGCTAAAAGCGTTGATATTAACAAATCTTGTTGCCTAGCTACTCCTGCGGAGCAAAGGTCAATTACCCATTGGTGAAGATTATGAAGGGGCGGCGACTGTCGGAGGACTCAGAGAAAAGAATTTTACGGTAAGATTTTACAAAAATTCTGTTTTTTAAAGAGTAACTGTCATCTCTGTCCTGTAGCGGCTCCTCCTCTGACCCGGTTGTTGACACACCGACTGTATCATTTACTCTAATGGGACGGCTGGTGATGTGGCAGTAACACACAAAGGTGGCAGTAGGTGAGTGGGTGCCCGCTAACAGGCGCTGCAATGATGGATCTCAAATGACAGGTGCTCTTTAAATGTAAGGCCTACTCTTGCTGGTAGTTAGTGTGAAATTGTGTGAATGCATTGATGCACTGCATGTTATCACAGCTTGCAGAGCTTGGATTCATTGAATGAGTTTACCAAAAATGTCAAAACTGCAGAATATACAGCCTGGTGCTACATAACTAAGCTCCATTTCATGCTGAATAAACTAAATTATTAATGTATCTTAAAAAGATTTTTACTCCAAAAGCATTTTATTAAAATTTGATAATTTATTTTTTTTATTTACCCTGTATGGTGGTCATTGTAGTCTTCTGTGTCCTGCACAAGCGGCTTCCCCTCTGGCCACAGGGGTCACTCACTTGGCATGTGTACCATTCATAGAATGCCTTTTTGACTAAGCTCCAGTGTAGTATCTGTTCTTATCAGTCATCCAGTAGGGGTGCTGTGCTGTCATTCAAGGCTTAAGTGATAAGGGCTTGGAAGGTTAATACAGGCTGGGACAGAAATCAGGGTGACCACAGTAAGTTGGGGCACAGGAGTAACCCCCCCCCCCCCAAAGAAAACTGGAAGAGCCAGTATCTCCTGTGCTAGTGGATCTACCTTGTCTCACCATGGGCTTGGAAGGCAGAGTCCGCGATGTCTGTGCCCCCTGGAAGTAGTTACCCCAGGGTAACACTTGGGTGTGAGATCCCACACTGTGAAATGGCACATGGTCACAGTCACACAAACTTTTTTTGCACTGCACCTTCAAGGCTTCATTCACACCATGGCATTCTGGCTTGTGGGCGGAATCGTAGTGATTCTGCCCACAATCCCCAATTGCTGCAAAACACGGGATACACTTGTGATTCCGTTACTTTCAATGGCACACCAATTGCGGCATGATTGTCGCCCAATGAATCGCAGTAAAATTGTGCAAACAGAATAGCGAGATGTCTGTCGCCCAAAAGAAGTTCTGGAACCTTTTACCTAGATTCGTTGGGCGACAATCACAGCAAAATCTCGCTGCGATTGGAATGCCAAAAATGCATCAACAAATGGTTGCCAAGAAGTCACAGGGGTTCCTTTTTAAAGACCTGCTCAACTCATTCAAGAAGGAAATAAAAAGCACGATTGGGCCACTACGTTTTGGCTATAGAAAAGCTGGAGGTTCCAACCAGACCAGTACCCCGTCTACCAGTAAGCCATCCATCCCCTCGTGTAGCGGGGAAGAGGTGGACCTAGCGGAGCAGGAAACTGATTCAGATTGGTCAGAATCCGAAGATGGCCTATGCTCGGACTCAGTTGATGAAGACCCAGCATCAGAAGGCACCCTTTTTCCTTTGGTAGATACGGACAATTTGCTGAGAGCCATAGCAGATACTCTGGGCATCAAAGAGCAAAAAGTTACAGAGCTTTCCTTACACTATAAGATGTACAAAGGCTTACAACCGAAAAAAACAAGAACATTTCTGGTACATGAGACTCTGAAAAACATAGTCAAGAAAGAATGGGAAGAGCCGGAAAAGAAGCTCTTCACACCAGCTGCAATTAAGCGCAGATATCCTTTTGCAAAATGCCCTAAAGTGGATGCCTCCCTCACTTGTTGCAAACAAGTCCGACTAAAGCAGGCCATAGACGATTCGAATTTCGCTCGAAAATCGTAAATGGCAGTGTTATCGAACGATTTTCGTATCGTTAGTGTGGTATGTAAAACGTTCGATTTTCGTACGACAGCAAAAATTCACATATCCAACATGTTGGGTTTTTTTGCGAAAATCGGCCGAATTTCGTATCATTAGTGGGGGAGTTGTATGATTTCGCCTAACAAAACACAGAACAGTAGGGAGTGTGTCCGGTAGAGATGTGGTTAAAAGGCACAAAAAATAGTGTTTTGTCGTACGATTTTCGGCTCACATTGATGGTACACTCGATGATGTGCACGAGTGCCGCTTTCGTTTATCGAACGATAAATCGTACGAAATTCGAATAGTCTATGGCCTGCTTAAGTCTTCAACGACTCTGGGACTCTCTGTGATCCCATGGATAAGAAGTGCTTGGGAGGCTGGAGCAGCGAATATAAATCCAGCCTGTGCGGCTAGAACCTTCCTAGTCTGGCTGACACAGCTGAGGGAGCTGCTAGAAGGAGATGCCCCGAAAGAAGAGTTAGGACCATATCCTCACTAACCAGAGCGGCAGCTCTGGTTAGCATTCCTTACAGATGCGTCACCTGAAGCTGTGAGGGTATCGGCCAGAACCACTGGCCTAAATAATTCGACCAGGAGAGCCCGAAGGCTGAAGTCGTGGGGAGGGGATATCGCTTCCAAAAATAGTTTGTGCAAAATCCCCTTCACAGGCGATTTACTGTTCGGACTGGACTTGGAAACGGTTCTGGAGGGAACCGCAGCCAAAAATAAAGGGTTTCCTCAAACCAAAAAGAAGCAGGGGGAATCGCGCTTTCGTCAGTAAGGAGATCTATTAAAGAAACAGGACCAAAAAAGCGCTGGAAACAACAAAACAAAAAGGGCAAGGGAGACTTTATTCTCAAGCCTTACATTCCATGAAACGAAAAAGCAGTGACAATCCCCAGGTGGGGGGCAGATTGGAGGAAAAAAAACCAGGAGTTTATTCGCACATATTTGCGAGGAATAAGCTATCAGGCAAGCTAAGGCTCATACTGAGCTTCAAACCACTCAACAAAAGGATAAGGTACAGGGTCTAAGGATGGAGTCCATCTATTTGGTCAGGATTATCCTTCCGGTGGGAGTATTCATGGCTACAGTAGATATGCAAAATGCATATTTTCATGTGCCGTTATAAAAGGAGCCATCAAAGATACTTAAGATTTGCAGGCAAAGGCCCGGCTACCACTCTACATTTTCAGTACATAGCTCTACCTTTTGGCATCTCCTCAGCACCCAGGACTTTCTCGAAAATAAAGGCAGAAACACTAAAAAACCTAGGACAGCAAGGCATAGGCGTGATACCATACCTAGACGATCTACTGTTCTTTGCCAAATCAGCAGGCAGCCTGGAAGCCAATCTGCACAAGAGCTTCCCTTACTTACAAAGCTTAGGATGGATTGTGAACGAAGAAAAATCACAACCCCAAGCCAGAGAGTCGCATACTTGGGCTACATACTAGATGCCAAAATAACCAAAATTTTCCTAACAGAGGAAAAGGTTGAGAAAATAATGGAGGCAATAGCATCTCTTATATGGGGCAAATTCATAAACCATAAGAGGGGGCATGGCTGTGTTGGAACTGATGTCCTCAATTCTGGCCATCGCCTGGGCGCAGCTCCATATGAGGCCCCTACAAAATCACATCTTGGCCTGATAGGATGGCAACCCACCATCCCTAGAGACAAATATTTTGGTTCCTTGTTCAATTAAATGAATGCTCCAGTGATGGCCCAGCCCACTGATTTACCTCAAGGGATGCAGATGGATGCAGGCTGATCCAGTGCAGATCACTACGGGCACCAACACTCTGGGATGGGGAGTGCATATGGCGTATCGCTGCCTACAAGGAAAATGGAACCCCCATTGGTCCTAAGCATCCTCCAAACATGAGGGAATTTTAGAAGGGTGTAGAGGAGGCGCTAAGAGCATTCAAACTGGCCAATAATGGCAATGATGTCCGGATTCAGTCAGACAACGCCACAATGGTGGCATACCTGAACAAACAAGGGGGAACAAAATCTACTCGTCTGACAGAAACTGTCATGGGCCAAGCGAAAACATCAGATCCATCTCCGCCATCCATCTGAAGGGAACCGACAACACGCTAGCAGATTTTCTTAAGTCGAAAAGCCATAAACAGACAGAATGATCCTTTAAATCAAGCAACCTTCTCGTGGATCACCCAAAGCTGGGGGGGTGCCCGAGGTGAATCTGTTTGTGTCCATAAATACGAAACTCCCAAAATTCTTCTCTCTAAACCCCACAGATAGAAACATTGGTATGGACGCATTCAACCATAATTTGGCATGCCAGCTGTGTTATACATTTCCTCCAACTGCCCTAAAACGAAAGGTAGTACAGAGAAGAAAGGTCAAAAGTGATACCTTTTGCACTCCATTGGCCCCAGAGACCATGGGTCAGTCACTTAAAAAACCTAGTGCTTCCAGAAATGCCAGATCTCCTAATGCAGGGACCAGTCAACCACCCGAACCACAAGGTCATGAATCTCTTGGCCTGGTTCCTGAAAGGGTGAGGTTACAGAGGAAGGGTCTGTCAAACGGTGATTGAAAACATTTTAGCCAGCCGAAAACCCATAACCAGAGCCTTCTATGAGAAAATGAGGAAAAAGTTTGTCTTCTGGTACAGGAGCAAAGGAGACCCTGACAAGGGGACTATTCCAGATATTTTAAAGTTTTTACAGGAAGGAGAAGACAAGCATTTCACCTTACACTTTGAAGGTCCAAGTGGCGGCCCTGTCTTCCTGCTTGGATATCGGGCTGGCAGAAGAACCCTCCTCATAAGCAGATTCCTTCTCTCGTTAAAAAGAGCCAGACCCACGAAGTTCAGCAGAACCCCCAACGTGGGGCCTCTCCACGGTACTTAAGGGATTCCTCTCTGCACCCTTTGAACCATTGGAAGGATGCTCCGATGAATACCTTGCACTAAAAACAGTACTCCTAGTGGTGCTTTTGTCAGCGAGGAGAGTCAGTGAAATGCAGGCTATGATCTATGAAAGAACCTTGCTGTCTGATTCAGACAGATAAAATAATCCTCACCCCAGACCCATCTTTCCTACCAAGTCTCAACTTTCCTCACCCCAGACCCATCTTTCCTACCAAGTCTCAACTTTCCACAGAACACAGGATGTGGTTATCCCCTTCCTTCCAGGTTCAATGGATAGCAACATGCATACAACAAGCTAGATGTAAGAAAAATTAGAAAAGCTTACCTTGAGAGGACCAAGGATTGGCGAAAAAGGACAACACTATTCGCCGTCCACCCAGGAGTCAACAGGGGGAAGCAGGCCTCTAAAAGTACAATAGCCTGATGGATAAAGCTTGCTATTCAGACAGCCTGCCAAGCACAAAATATTGCCCCACCGAGCGGAGTCAAAGCCCACTTGACCAGAGCTTGGGCATCCTCAAGTGCAGAAAGGGCTGGGGCAACACCGGAGCAGATCTGTAGAGCAGCGACCTTGTCGACCAATGCCTTCGCAAAGGCATTACTGCATCGGCCCAGCTGTCCAGTCAGGACCAGACGTTTGGTTGCAAGGTGCTCCAGACTTTATCCCCTACCTAGTAAGTATTGCTTGATACATCCTCTCAGATGCTGCCCTGGAAGACGATTAGAGAAAACAGAGTTAGGTACCCGGTAAATCCTTTTTATAAGAAGTCTTCCAGGGCAGCACTAAACCACAATAAAAAAGGGTTTTGCGGAGACTTAGGCTTACTTAAGGTTTCTTTCTTGCTTTACTATTACTGAATCACGCAGGTATGATTAACATTTTTATAGTGGTGGACTATTGTATTTCCTGTTTCAGGTGGGAGGAGCCTATCTCCCAGATGCTGCCCTGGAAGCCTTCTTAGAAAAAGTTATCAAGTACCTACCGTATTTCCGGCGTATAAGACGACTGGGCGTATAAGACGACCCCCCCCTAATTTTCAAGTTAAAACATAGGTTTTGGGCTATACTCGCCGTATAAGACTACCCCCCTTCCGAAGTAAGGGAACACCATTGAAAAACATCAGATTTCTCATAGATCTCCAAGGTACCCCAAGTACTGTAATACATGTAATCTCTCATAATATCTCCAAGGTACCCTAATTATAAGTATTACCAGTAGATGTAATCTCAAGACGCTGGCTGTGCGGGAATCCTGTACCAGTATACCGTATGTACCGTAGCTTCGGCTACGTACAGTGTACCGCGCTGAGCCAATTACATTGAGCGATGTATTCTATTATTGAATGCAAAGCCTGCTCGGATTGGCAGAGTCAGAGAGGTGGGCTGATGTTACTCCGCCAATCAGAGCAGGCTTTGCATTCAATAATAGAATACATTGCTCTCCCTAATTGGCTCAGCGCGGTACACTGTATGTAGCCGAAGCTACGGTACATAAGGTATACCGGTACAGGATTCCCACACAGCCAGCGTCCTGAGAGATTACATCTACCGGTAATACTTGTACTTAGGTTACCTTGGAGATATTATACTCGGCGTATAAGACGACCCCTCGTTTTTGGGGGAATTTTTTTGAGGTTCAAAAGTAGCCTTCTATGCCAGAAAATACAGTAACTGTTTTTGTTCACTTAATGTTTTTTTTTTTTTTTCCCCCCGTTTTTCAGATTTTTGCACCACTGTGGATTAGCAAAAGGAAAATTCATATAATACATTGCATTTTTGTTTGAGCACAAGATGTTCTCTGATTGGAAGAGGGGGTGATGAAGATGACATCCACTCTACCTGATCCAATCAGGGAATGCTTTGTATTCACTGAAAAAAACAAAACAAAACAGATTTTCTGCAAATGGCAGCAGCTCTACCGAGCAAATCCCTGTGGCCATACAGCACAGTACCCAGAATATTTTGTCTATCACTTGTAAGCTGGGGAACAGGTAGCAGGTACAAAAACTCCATGGGATAAGCAGTCTTTGAGGCACAGATACCAAATCCAGTGATGTAGTGACAAACAGCGCAGTGTTTATTGGAGCTATATACAAGTGCTGTACAGTGTTTTTAAGGAAAAACCAGCAGGAGAAATAACAAAATGAAAACCTAGCCGTGTCCCGGCACTTACTACACACAATGCAGGCCCTCACTAACAGGCTGAGCAAGCCTACCGCTTGTCAGCTTCCACAGACACAATCTGACAGTGTTACCAATCTTCTGCTCTCCTAGACAAACGTTGTCTGATTTCCCAGGCTGAGAGATCACCGGCTGTCTGTCTCAGGTGAGTTTAAATTGGCCTGGGGGAGAGGACCAAGATCCGAACTGGATCATGGATCAGAGATCCCTAAAGGTGTAGGAGAGGTGCCTGGGGGATGTATAAACCCCGAACAGGACTTTTCCCGGCTCTCTCTGGGATGCTCTGCTACATATCCCCCCCCCCCTCCTGTTTCAACCCCAGGGTTGGAACACCTGTGGCCCAACAGGAGTGAACACGGGACAGGGCATCTACATTCCCCATCTCAACACCTGGCCTGTGTTTTACAGTGAAGGAGTAATCTTGTAGAGCCAAAAACCACCGGTTCATCCATCTATTAGTCTCCTTCTTTTGGGCCATCCATTTCAGAGGAGCATGGTCAGTTATCAAATCAAACTGGCGCCCTAACAGATAGTACCTTAGCGCGTCCAAGGCCTACTTTATGGCTAAACATTCCTTTTCAATGACTGCATACTTTCTCTCGTGTTCATTAAGCTTTCTGCTCAGGTACACCACAGGGTGTTCTTCCCCATTGTGTACCTGTGACAATACTGCCCCAATACCTACATCAGACGCATCCGTCTGAACCAAGAAATCCTTTGAGAAATCAGGGGAGTACAACACTGGCTGTGCACAAAGAGCCTTCTTTAAGACCTGGAAAGACTCCTTTGCTATTGGGGACCATCTCACCATTATTGATTCTTGCCCTTTTGTAAGGTCGGTCAGTGGGGCAGCTAGAGTTGCAAAATTCGGGATAAACCTCCTATAGTACCCTGCAATCCCAAGAAAGGCTCTGACCTGCTTCTTGTTTGCAGGGCGTGGCCATTCTTGGATGGCTTCTACTTTGTTTAACTGCGGTTTAATGACTCCACGGCCAATAGTGTAGCCCAAATACCTGGCTTCCTCTAAACCAATGGCACATTTTTTTTGGGTTTGCTCTAAAACCTTCCTTGAAGAGGGAATCCAGAACAGCCTGTAGACAGGGCAAGTGAGACTCCCAGTCAGTGCTATGTACCACTATATCATCCAGATAGGCAGCTGCATACTGTCGGTGAGGTCTTAGGGTCCTGTCCATGGCCCTCTGAAATGTCGCAGGCGCATTTTGCAACCCAAAAGGCATTTTTTTGTACTGAAACGAACCCTCTGGGGTAACAAACGCAGTCTTTTCTTTGGCGCTACCAGTCAGGGGTATTTGCCAATATCCTTTGGTCAAGTCAGATAGCGGGCTTTGCCAAGTCTGTCTATAAGTTCGTCCACCCTGGGCATTGGGTACATGTCAAACTTTGTCACTGCGTTGTTTTCTGAAGTCGTTACAAAACCTCCAAGTACCATCCGGTTTTGGGACTAAAACGATGGGGCTAGACTAGTCTCTATTGGATTCCTCAATGACCTCTAGCTCCAGCATCCTTTTTACTTCCTCACTAATGTCCTTTCTCCTAGCTTTGGGAATTCTGTATGGTTTGAGCTTGACACGGACCCCAGGTTCAGTAACAATATCATGCTGAACTGCTGAAGTCGTACCAGGTAACTCTGAAAATTTCTCTCTATTCCTTATCAGGAACTCTAGCTTCTTGTTTTTGGGAATAAGACAGGGTGTCTGGAATCGTGACCTCAGGGACCAGAGGGGACTCAGTATCCCTAGATGTTACAGGGACGGACCTCGCAGTCAAGGCCAGCCTATCCTTCTAGGGCTTTAACAGATTAATATGGTAAATCTGTTCTGGCTTCCTTTTTCCTGGTTGATGCACTTTATAATTGACCTCCATAACTCTTTCCAATACTTCAAAGGGACCCTGCCACTTAGCCAGGAACTTGCTCTCAACAGTGGGAACTAACACCGGGACCCTGTCTCCAGGTGAAAAGACACTGAGTCAGGCTCCCCTGTTGTATATTCTCTGTTGGGCTGCCTGGGCCTGCAGTAAGTGTTCCTTTACCATAGGCATGATCGCTGCAATCCTGGCCTGCATTTGAGCGATGTGCTTAATGACACTTTGTGGGGTGTCTTCTCCCCCTCTCAGGTTTCCTTGGCTATGTCTAAGAGTCCCCAAGGGTGTCTCCCATAAAGCAATTCAAACGGAGAGTATCCCGTAGAGGACAGGGGTACTTCCCTGATGGCGAACATCAAGTACGGAATCAAGAAGTCCCAGTTTTTTCCATCCTTGTCCTCAACCTTTTTTAACATGCTCTTTAATGTTTTATTGAAGTGTTCTACCAAGCCATCCGTTTGAGGGTGGTATACGGAGGTTCGCAACTGGGTAACCTTAAATAACTTGCATAACTCTCTAGTTATTCGTGACATAAATGGGGTGCCCTGGTCCGTAAGGACCTGCTTAGGGATCCCAACGTGACTGAACACCATGAACAACTCTTTAGCAATGTTCTTAGCGGATGCAGTGCGTAAGGGAACTGCCTCGATGTAACGGGTAGCATAATCCATGATTACAAGAATGTGTTGATGACCCCGGACAGACTTGGGGAGTGGACCTACGAGGTCCATAGCGATCCTCTCAAAGGGCACTTCAATAATGGGTAAGGGCACTAAAGGACTTCGGAAGTGGGGTAATGGGGCTGACATCTGACACACAGGACAGGATTGACAATAATTGTCAATATCTTTCTGTATCCCAGGCCAGTAAAACCTGCGTAACACACCCTTTCAGTGTTTTTTTCAACCCCTAAATTACCTCCCAGTAAGTGTCCATGAGCCAATTCCAGCACCACCCGTCTGTAAGGCTTGGGGACCACCAACTAGGGCTGGGCGATATGGCTGAAAACTGTATCACAATATCAGTGTTTCATATCGGTCGATATCGATAATTATTGATATTTTTTATTACCCATTTAAAATAAGGACCCTAGGGTGAGAATGCAGGGCGGCGGGCATGGTACAGGAGAATGCAGGGTGACTGGCATGGTGCAGGAGAATGCAGGGTACTGGCATGGTGCAGGAGAATGCAGGGCACTGGCATGGTGCAGGAGAATGCAGGGCACTGGCATGGTGCAGGAGAATGCAGGGCACTGGCATGGTGCAGGAGAATGCAGGGCACTGGCATGGTGCAGGAGAATGCAGGGCACTGGCATGGTGCAGGAGAATGCAGGGTACTGGCATGGTGCAGGAGAATGCAGGGTACTGGCATGGTACAGGAGAATGCAGGGTACTGGCATGGTACAAGAGGATCCGGGGTTGTGGGCATACTACAGGAGGATCCGGGGTTGTGGGCATACTACAGGAGATGCAGTGCTGTGGGCATGGTACAGGTGGACCATGCCCGCAGCACTGCATCCCTTGTAGTGTGCCCGCAGCCCTGCATAATGGCAGGTAGTGAAGCTGTTTCACTTACCTGTTCCAGAGGCGCCTTCATTTTAAAAATGGCGCCGCCACGTCATTGCGCACGCGCCGCCACCGCTCGTGTAATTTCGGCTATTCCCGGCCTCTCCCGAGCAGCGGTGCGTGTGCGGTGACATGTATGCGACGGGCGGCGCCATTTTTAAAGCTTAAACACATCTGAGCGGACTTTTCCTTTTTATCGTTCACAGTCTTGTATTGCTATCGAAAATGTCACTATCGCGATACATATCGGTATCGTTTTATCGCCCAGCCCTACCACCAACTGTTCAATAACTTCATCATTCTTTTTATATACATGATACAACAAATCCTCATTGCTGCTGAAAAAAGGAAAACAGGGCATGTCCCCTGGTTCGACAGGTACATCATTAAACCTTACTATATTCTCCCAGGCCCTGGCAAGTGTAGAGTCTTTTCTCTGCTCGGTACCAAAGTTTTCCTTGTGCACATTAAGATCTGCAAACTCCAATGTAGCCTCAGGGTTAGCAGAAGTTTGTCCACCTTAACTGGCTGTGGGGACATCCTCAGGCTCCTCCAGTTCTCCTGCCATAACAGAGAAAGGAAAATCTGGGGAACCTTGAGAGGAATCCCTTGAACCCATATGGTCGGTGCTGGCCAGGAGTTCTGACTCCGCCACTGAGTCAGTTACTGTGACCGAGTCAGGACGGTCCCACAGTTCCCAAAACTTAGGGAAGTCTCTACCAATGATGGCCTCGTGCACTAAGTGGGGCACAAGTCCGACTGGATGGGTCACCGTACCTAAATCAGTTTTAAAGCTAACAGTAGCTATAAGATACTCCCGAGTATCGCCATGTACACAGATCACAGCAACTTTTTTAGCATTTTAAATTCACAGTTTCAACCATTTCTGCTTTAACCAAAGTCACCAGACTTCCCGAGTCCAGCAAGGCCGCAATAGGCTTACTATTAACAGTCATTTGGCATATGTGTTTTCCTACACTTGGCACTGCAGCGCATGAAACAGCAGCAAACATAGACTGCCTTCTAAGAGACATGTCCCACTGCATGGGTTCATCTGTCAACGGACAGTTTGCTGCATCATGTCCCAGTTCCTGGCAACGGAAACACCTGATGTTACCCCAGTTAGGTTTTCTGACAGACAGTGGCTTCCCTTGTTTGGGATGCCAAACTTCAGCTCTGGCACCAAAAGTCCTCCCCCCCCCCCCCCCCCCCTCGTCTCCTTGCCTCCTTGCCCTGCTGACCACCCACTTCCCCTGGAACAGTCTTACCAGTTGCCTGGGGAGACCGTGACTTTGGGTGGAAAGTCTGTGCGGCTGTAGGGGTGGTGACCAGGTTCTCTGCAGCATAGTACCTCTCAACGAGCTCCACCAGGTTGTCCGCCGACTTGGGGGTCTCCTTGACTCACCCACTTCTGCAGAGGATTTGGTAATTACCTCAGGAAGCGGTCCATGACCACATGCTCCACAATTTGAGGCCCAGACAAGGACTCCGGGTGTAGCCATTTTTGCGCCAGGTGGACTAGGTCAAACATTGTGATCTTGGGGGCCTCTCATCTCGGAAGGACCAGCTGTTGACCCGCTGGGCTCGAACGGCCAAGGTGACACCGAGACGTGCCAGAATTTCCTGCTTGACTTTCTCATACTCCCCTGCATCCACGGACTCCAAATCGTAATAGGCCTTCTGTGAGTTCCCAGTAAGTAAGGGTGTGATCAGTCCTGCCCACTGGGTTTTTGGCCATCCTTCCCTTTTAGCGGTTCTCTCAAACATAACCAGAAAGGCTTCTGGGTCATCGTCAGTAGTCATCTTGGACAGGAAGCGACCCACATGGATGGCTGAGGAGCTGTCTCTAACCCCTTCGGCCAGCGCCTTTCTGTCTGCTTCTGCAGCACTTGCCAGTTTTTCAAACATCAACTGGGTTTGTTCTTGTACAGCACCAATCTGTTGTTTTAAGCAAAGAGTTCGCTTGCTGCTGTGCAGTGTTGGATAACACCAACTGTTTGAGGATTTCCTCCATGTTCAGTCACTATAGGTACTGCCCCTTTAAGTAGTAACTTACTACCACTGCCCGCAGGCCTCCACCATATGTAAGCTGGGGAACAGGTAGCAGGTACAAAAATTCCCTGGGATAAGCAGTCTTTCAGGCACAGATAACAAATCCAGTGATGTAGTGACAAACAGTGCAGTGTTTTATTGGTGCTATATACAAGTCTATATCAAGTGCTGTACAGTGTTTTTTTAGGGAAAAACCAGCAGGAGAAATAACACAAAAACCTAGCCATGTCCCGGCACTTACTACACACAATGCAGGCCCTCACTAACAGGCTGAGCAAGCTTACCGCTTGTCAGCTTCCACAGACACAATCTGACAGTGTTACCAACCTCCTGCTCTCCTAGACAAACGTCTGATTTGCCAGGCTGAGAGAGCACCGGCTGTCTGTCTCAGGGAAGTTTAAATTGGCCTGGGGGAGTGGACCAAGATCCGAAACTGGGTCATGGATCAGAGATCCCTAAAGGTGTAATAGAGGGCCTGGGGGATGTATTAACCCCGAACAGGACTTTTCCTGGCTTTCTCTGGGACGCTCTACTACACACTGTAGACCATGATCTGCACCTTTCTCAGCAGCCCCTCAGTCCGAAGGTAGTAAAGGTGTTTTGTATTAATACTTACAGGTAAGCCTGTAATGAGGCTTACCTATAGGTATAGTAAACATCTCTTAAATGTGTACAGTTTAGGAGATATTTACCTAAGCAGCGCCGGTGATGTCACCGGCGCATGCTCACTGCTTTCTTAATTGAAGGCACTGTCCATTGAGAGAGCCATGCCACAGTTGTAACTCCCACAATATAAACGAAAAAAGACCGAAAAATATAAAAAAAAAACCAAAAAAAAACCTTTCTCTTTCGTTCATTGACGGACACAGCTCCTGATTCTTCTTAACCAGTGGGTTATACTGTCCCCTACAGGTGTAGGACACTAGGCTGGAAAAAGCTTAACTACACCTATGGGCAGACCCAGGGGGTATACACCCACTCTCAGCTATAGGCACTCCAGTTTTTTTTCTGCCTAGTCAGGAGTAAGGACCTTGCTGGGATCTCTGGTCATGGCGATTTTTTTTTTTTTTTTTTTTTTTTATTTTTAAATATAGTTTTTTCCTATCTTCGTTGTTTTGTTTCTGGGAAAATCTGCAATCAATTGCTAGACTATGAGACTGACTGGATAATCTAGATCCAGAGGGTCCCCCCAGTCTGGGCAGTTCCGCGCTAGGTTCGCCCCGACATGGCCTGCGAATTAAACGACTCGCGAGGGTGCATACAACCTGGCCTCGGCCCGAGTCGCAGCGTTTCTCCTGGCCGACAGCACCAACATTACTATGGAGCGGTGGTCTGTCCAGGGCGGTGCCCATCCTGTTCCTGGTATGGTAAGTAGCTGCCCCCCTCTACTCCTGGAGGGTTTTGGGGTGGACATGGGCCCCTCCCTGGGACAGTGGGACCCCTTGGTTCCCCTCCTCCCCCCAGCCCCTCTAAAATTTCAATAGTCCCTGTTGACCCCCCCCTCCCTGGGTGAGGTTATGAGCTGGCTGTTTTTACATGCCCTTAAGGGGGGCTGATTGGAGTTGCTGCTGACTGTGTTTTTCTTGGTGCACAACAGGGGGATGAGCAGGGTTCCCTGCCACCCTGGGGGTTGGTGACTAGGGCAGGGATGTCCTCTGGGCTCCTTGCGGCGGTTGTTGGGCTGGGGTAGCAAATAGTTTAGCATCGACAGGTACGCGCATCAAGCGCCCTAATCCGGCCAAAAATTTAGGCTGTGGCTTTGCGGCCTACTAGTCAAAAATTACGTGAGGCGGCCCCTGCGAGGGTGGCTGAAACCGCTGCCTCCCATTTGGGCATCCACCCTCCCCTCCACTGTCTCTGGGGGGTCGGCTCCTCTGGGGCTGGTGTCCAAGCAGCTGGGCGCCAACAGAAATTTAAGCTACTAGGCTGCGACCTACTAGGCCATGCCGCCAAGTCAGGCGCCTCCATTTGGGGGCAGCCCCAGTCCGTTTAGCTGATGCCCTTTTGGCATCTGCTGGGCTGGGATCCGTGCACTTGCGGCTGGGCCTCCCCAAAGACCGCGGCCTGCTAGGCCCTGTGGTCCGCTTGGCACCTTTTGGAAGGGGTGGCGCTGTGGGGTCATTTAATTTCTTTAATGACATGTACCCTGCCTGCGTGTCCGCGCCACGGTGAGTGGCCCCCTTTTAAGGGGGCTATTTCCTATTATGCCCTCTATGGAGGGCTCGAAGGGCAACTCCCTTTATTTTTTTGCGGGGTCCAGTAGGTGGTCCAGTTGTGGGCTCCTGGTCGGCATCCCCTTTGCGGGATCCCAGTTGGCGGCCTTCCCTGATTGTTTTCCGGGTGAACTTAGCATATAGCGACCCTACTGGGTCTGCGTCCACGCACCCTGAGTGCTCAGATAGTGAGGATGATTCCTCTGCTCCTATAGCAGTGCGTGAAAAGGCGCTGGTGGATGCACTGTTTGTGTCAGTGCGTGACACTTTAAAAATGGAGTTTGGGGCTGGACCCTTTTGGCATCCACAGGCCCTCCAAAGCGGTGAGGGTGTTCCCTTTTCCGCTTACTTTGACAAGATTGTCACAAAACAGTGGGGTTGTCCAAAATTCATAAAGTGCTTTTTGCTTGCGGTGTCCTTATGAGGATTAACTGCGGTTAAAGGTGGACGGTCCCACCTGTAGTGGACTCGTCGGTTTCCAGGTTTAAATAAAGCTACCTTCATTCCGGTTGAGGAGTCCCCAGCCTTTAAATATCCAGCTGATAGGAGGTCGGAGGCTCTGGCCCACCATATGTTCGCTGTGGCTGGTTCGGCACTTAGGTCGGTATTTACTATTGCCCTGGTGTCGCAAGATGTGACCGAGTGGGCTAAACTTTTACGCCGGGACCTGGAGGGGAATCTGCTTCCCCCCTGTCTTGCAGAGCTGGCGGATCAGTTGGTCCAGGGGCTACAGTTTATCTGTGATGCCTCCTTTTTGTATGCTGCTCCTTCTTTTTTTTTTTTTTGTTTTAGGCTGTCTGTATCAGCAGTGGTCCTTTTGATGTATTATCTGACTGAATTACTGGTCTGCGGACCAGACTTCTAAGAAGGCCTTATCTGATCTCCCCCTTGTAGGGGAATGCCTGTTTGGAGCTTCCTTGGATGACATAGTTGCAGGTCTTATGGGGGAGAAAGAGTACTTTCTTCCACAGGCTGCCAAGGACAAGGAGCCCCGTCGTAGACGTGGGCCATTCTCCTCACAAGAGGTTTTTTTTGTCCCTCAGAGTCTCAAGACAAGGGATCAAAAGTCAGGGCCTCCACCAGAGTTTCCAAGAGGACCTGGTCTGGCAAGCCACGAGCGGGCACTTCCAGACCTGCGGACAAGGCTGCCTCTGAATGAAGGGGTGCCCTCACCCGTTTCTTGGGCAGGGGGGTGGCTTCGCTGGTTTCCGGATCCATGGGTCTCCTTGGTATAGTACACGGGGGTCCACAAAGTTATTTGGTCAGGCTACGAGATTGAGTTCGGTCTTATCCTCCAGAAAGTTTCTTCCCTTCCAACCTGCACTTGTCCCCAGATCACTTACGGATCTCTGGGGTAGTGCAAGACTTGTTCCTTCAAGGGGTGATTGTTCCGGTTCCAATTCTGAACGTTTTCAGGGGTTTTTACTCAAACCTCTTTACAGTTCCCAGGAAGGAAGTTGCGGTACGTCCAATTCTGGACCTCAAGGCGATAAACTACTTGTGCGAGTACAGAAGTTCCGCGTTGAGTCCATTCACACGGTAGTGGCGTCCCTACGTCGGGGATTTTTTTTCTCTCTTCTATCGACATTAAGGACGCCTACCTGCACATTCTAGTATGTGCCGGTCACCAACACTTCCTCTGTTTTTCTGCGGGCGAGTAGCATTATCGATTTGTGGGACAGACCTTTGGTCTTGCCTTTTGCTCCTCGGGTCTTCACAAAAGTGTTGACCCCCGGAGCTGGATGTTTCTTCCTCTGGAAAAACTCCAGACATTGCAGGAGGCTGTTCAGCTTCTGTTGTTTAGCAGATGGTCATCCCTCCAGGCTTGCATGTGGGTGCTGGGCCTGACGGTGTCCACCCTTGAGGTGGTCTGTTTGCACAGTTCCACACAAGATCTCTGCTAAAGAGATTCTGGTGAAAAGGGACAAAGATTCACGGTCTTTAGAGGTGGCTTCATTCTCAGGCACTTCGACAGGGAAAATCCTTTCTCCCTCCTGTACTGGACAGTTGCCACCATGGATTCCAGCCTGTCCGAGTGAGGGGGCGATTTCAGCAGATGTGCTCATGGGGTCTGGACTCTGGCAGAGTCCAGACTGCAGATATTAATGTTCTGGAAATACAATAATTCAGCCTTTGTCTGGCTTATTGGACAATTCGTCTTCAGGGGTGTCCAGTACGAATTAATTTGGACAATGCCACGGCCGTGGTTCATGTCAACGGCCAAGGGGCACAAGTAGTGTCCTGGTGGCTCGGTTAGTAGCCGGCATTCTAAGGTGGGCTCCTTAGACTCCTGTGCAGGATCAAAGCAGAAGGGATTCTGTCCAGACTGACCCTGCCGGTCTTGGCACGACGATCAGGAATGGCTGGTCGCTGATGCTCCTTGGCGACTTCCTCTTAGGGAGGATCTGCTGTCCCAAGGACTGATCTTCCATCCGGCTTTAAAGTCGCTGGCTTTGACAGCTTCGCTGTTGAACACCAGCTGCTGAAGGATGGAGGTTTGTCTGAGTCGGTGACTCCTACATTGTTGAAAGCTAGCAAATCTACCTCTAGGAAGATCTACCATTGTATGTGGAAGACGTACATTGCGTGGTGTGAGTCTCTTGGGGTTCATCCTCGCTCCTTCTCGTGGCTCGGATCTTAACCTTCCTTCATCGGGGGGTTGAACAGAAATTTGGCCTGAGTACCATCAAGGGCCAAGTATCGGCTTTGGCTGTCTTTTTCCAATGACCTTTGGCCTGACACTCTGCTGCTTACCTTCTTCAGGGTGTTCGACATTTTGTTCCTTCAGTGCAGGCTCTTTTGCCGCCCTGGGATCTTAATGTGGTGCTTTCTGCTCTACAGAAGCCGTCCCTTTGAAAATATTCAGGAGGTTTCCCTGCTTGCGCTGCCTTTTTTGGTGGTTATAAAAAGGGTGTCGGAACTGGCGGCATTATCCTGTCGTTCACCTTATTGGTGATTCACAAGGATTAGGTGGTGCTTCGCCCCTGCCCATCATTCCTTCCTAAGGTGGTCTCTGTCATTTGAACGAAGACATTGTGTTGTCTTCCCTTTGTCCCAGGCCTAACATCTAAAGGATATTGCCTTGGATGTGGTTCGGGCAATTAGGGTGTACCTGGCAGCTGGAATATGCAAAACTGGTTTTGGGCACCAGTTCTTAAAAAGGATATCGGGGAACTGGAGAAAGTGCAGAGAAGGGCAACCAAACTGATAAGAGGCATGGAGGAGCTCAGCTATGAGAAGATTAGAGGAACTGAATTTATTCTCTCTTGAGAAGAGGAGATTAAGGGGGGATATGATCAACATGTATAAATACATAAAGGGTCCATATAGTGAATTTGGTGTGGTTATTCACTTTAAGGTCAACACAGAGGACAAGGTGGCACTCTTTACGTCTAGAGGTAAACCAATTTTGTCTCCAAATACTGAAAAGTTTCTTCACCGTAAGAGCTGGAAAAATGTTGAATAGACTCCCTCCAGAGTTGATTCTGGCTAGCTCACTAGATTGCTTTAAAAAAGGCCTGAATTCTTTCCTGGGTGTACATACCGTATATACTCGAGTATAAGCCAAGGCACCTAATTTTACCACAAAAAAATGTTTTTATAAACTGGATGTGTTGGTACCTGCGGATGCTACTTTTGGCCACAAGGTTTTGCTGGCTGAAGTTTAGCGGACCTGGTCCTCTTTGAGGGTGTATTGTTTTTTTCAGGTGTGCTCCAGTTGTTCATGATTGAGCTCCATGCTACCTGGTTGGCTATGGTTAACTTTGGGAATTTTTTTTTCTGCTTTTTTTCCCACCCCTCATGTTTAACACTGCTTTGGGACGTCCCAATGGTTAAGGAGAATCGGGAGCTTTGTCTGTCAATGAACGAAAGAGAAAATGGGATTTTTGTCTTACCGTAAAATGTATTTCTCTTATGTTCATTGACTGACACAGCACCCACCCCCCTGTAGAGTTGGCTTTCTTCTGACACTGCTTGTAACAAAACTGCGTGCCTAAAGCTGAGAGTGGGTGTATACCCCTTGGTACTGCCCATAAGCGTAGCACCAAAGGAGCTGTGTCTACCAATGAACATTAGAGAAATGGATTTTACGGTCAGTCAAAAATCCAATTTTTCTGCTATAAAACCTATTCATTCGAAAAAATCTAATTTTGTCATAAATTTAGGCCAAAATATATTCTGATACATGTCTGTTTAAAAAAAAAATAAAAATCCCAGTAAGAGTATAATAATTGGTTTGTGTGAAAGTTTTTATAGTGCCCACAAACTGTTGTTATATTGGAATTTTTTAACTTTTTTTTTTTATTTTTTTATTCCATGAATGGCAATGATAAACGACTTGTAATATGACTGTGATAGTACGGCGGCCAATTTGAGATGCTGGGGGGACCTAACTGCCACTGACCTCTCCAGTAACACTAATACAGTGATCAGTGCTAAAAATATACACTGTCACTGTACTAATGACAATGGCTGGGAAGGGGTTAACATCTAGGGTACTCAAAGGGTTAACTGTACCTAACAAGGGTTGATGTGTGTGCTGTTTTTACTAAGCAATGTGCAGGTTTTTACTCCCTGCTTTGCAGGGAAAAAAGAAAAACAGCAAATCGCTGCTGTCTGTAGAGTGCCCTGTGTTGTTTACCAACACAGGGCCCTTTTCTGTCATTCGCTCAGCCAATCAGCGGTTGCCAGCCATAAATCATTGGCTGGGACCCACTGATCTACTTGTGCTGCAGCGAATGACAGCTCAAGCTTCTGGGTGCGCAGGCAGACCTGGAAGAAAGTCAAGACACAGGCATGTGATTGTGCCTCTACAAGCCAACCTGCCGCTGTAAATGTACTGCGGGGGGTCGGCAAGCAGTTTAAAATAACAAACGTGTAACAATTACCTGCTATGTGCATCAGTTTTGTATAGAGCAGACCCAAACCTCCTTTTCTCAGTACTCATGCGGGCTCGCTCCCCAGCTTCACCGTCTGTGTCTATTAACACACATAGCGGGACTCGACCCCACGCACCTCATCCCTGGCTGTGATTGACACAATCAGAGCCCTTAGAGGGGGCTTGGGGCAAGTATATGCAGAAGGCTTTTTACCTTTAGTGCTTAAAATGTGTTAACCATTTCAGCTGTGGAAGGTTTTACCCCTTAATGACCAGGCTATTTTTCGCGATATGGCACTGCGTTGCTTTAACTGACAACTGCACGGTCGTGCGACGCTGTACCCATATTTTTTTAATTGGGAATGTTGTATAGCAGAAAGCGAAAAATATATATTTTTTCCAGAATTGTCGCTCCTTTTTTTGTTTTAAAGCGCAAAAAATAATTGCAGAGGTGATCAAATACCACCAAAAGAAAGCTCTATTTGTGGGGGGAAAAAAGGACATCAATTTTATTTGGGTACAGCGTTGCACGACCGCACAATTGTCAGTTAAATTGATGCAGTGCCGAATCGCAGAAAATGGCCTGGTCATTAAGGGGGCAAACCTTCCGGAAGTGGTTAAGCAGAGTATACACGAACAGGTGTGTGTGTGTGTGTGTGTGTGTGTGTGTGTGGTTTTTTTTTTCTTTTTTTTCCCCCAATGATCACTTGTGTGCATGTGGGAATTTCCCAGCTGCGCCTTTTGTTTTCTGACAGCAGGGACTCCCTCGGTCAGAATACACTGCTCAGCGTTGTAGCCATTGGCTGCATGCACTGATGGAATGCTGGTTTTCCAGCTGCACCATTCTTCAGAAGCCTTTCTAACAACCAACTTTTATTGAACAGAGAAGGGTGCACACACATCAAATTTTGGCAGATTCCCGCTGAACTGGATGAATTTCGATAACGTGTATACCCTGCTTTAGGCTGCTGCCATAACCACCTGCCCTATAGTTTCCTGTTTCAGGTTGGCTCTTGCAGTTTCCTATCGAGCCACCCTTGTAATCAGACACTAGAGTTTTGTCCCTACACTGTGTGCATCGACGGAAACTCACAGCCCCATGGGCTGTGATAGTAAGACACTCCCCTTGCTCCTCCCACCTCCTTTCTCCAAACCAACAGACTGGCTCAAGATTGCATTGTTAATTGCGAGGATTGAAAGTTCAGGGAAGTAATATTGAGATAATGGGGCCAGCAGCATTGAAAGTTGTGAACTGCAAGTGCTGGAGTAGGAGTTTAGTAAGTTTTTAGTAAGTCTAAGGTAGAGGAAAAGGCTGTAACACCTTATTCAGGGTTTCCCTGGCTGTTGGCACCTTTCTCTTCCCACTCATGCTCTGGCTTGTGCACAATACAGAATGTTGGTCCCGTGTTGTACTTGGTGCAACTGCCAGGCGGAGAATCTTTTGGAGAGGAGGCTTCAGAGACTGGTTGCATGTATAGATGAAGTCTGCAGAAGTAAGGAAAATGATGCCTTATTCCTCTACCCCTAGAGTTAACGAGCATATAGGATGCAACAGAAGATAATTTATGACTTTAGCTACCAATATTATTAAGAATTGTTCACAAGGTTGATGTGTACATACAATTTCATGTAACATTGCCATTTCTACCCCTCACGTACACCCTTCTGTAATATATCACCAGTCATGAATTTGCAATCACGTGAGAGTCCAAGGGTTTAGTGTAGAATGTGAAGAGAATTTCTCATTGATGTCATACGCCTATATTGTCTCTTCCTCAGGATTTTTGAGGGGATTTAATTACAATATCATTATATAGTCAGCCAGTGATGTCTACCTGAACAATGTGCACCCAACTGAACAGGGCCTCAGAGGATAATCGAATGGCCATCAAATTATCAGAAGCCTATGGAGCTTAGTGTCACAGATATGGTCTTGATTATTTGTGTATACCTATGCTCTGCTCTGCCAAAAGATGCTGGTGGGGTGACTGCAGCTCACCTTAGTGCTGAATGAATGGACCCCATTGTGGCATTTCCACCATCATCAGAAACTCGGTGGATGGGTAGTCACTCCGAGAGTGTAGGAGAGGATATGGCTCAGTGCTTTGTGGGGGTGAGAGCTCAGTGCTGTGGATGTGAGAGACCATATCGGGTCAGTACTGTGAGGCTGCAAGAACATATGGGTCAGTATGTCTACATGCATTTATGAATGCATAGTAGCATACAGTGGGAAAAATTGTGATTCCCCTGCAGATTTTTGTAAGTTTTCGCACTTAAAAATGATAGACCCATCATTTCTTTGTATCATAGATGTATTTTAAATAATCAAGCCAGAATATCAACCACAATTCCAGAAAAAACAATTGATACAAATGTTTAAAAACTGGGTTGCAGTTCCGTAAGTAAAATATATTTGATCTGCTACCAACCAACAATAATTCTGGCTCCCACAGACTGGCTACAGTGGGCACAATTCTATAAGCTATATTTTACCGCATCTACATATGCAGTAAAATGACGCACAACATTCAGAAAAGAAAAAAACGTGTAGTTCACAAAGAAATTCTCCTTTAAAATCTCACATGCGTTCTCTTTCCATGCGGTAAGTTATCGCAAGCATCTGATATGATAATTTTACAAAAAAAGTGTAAGGCAGACAGCAATTTAGTTATGGCTGGTATGGCATGGCTTATTTGTGTTGAGGACTCAATTGTACCCTATGAGTTGGATATAAAGCTCCATGATAAGTAGCTTAGATACCCTGCAGAAATCTATCAGCATCCGTGAATTGATCCAGCAGTGTGCACTAAAAGGACCATTTGAGATCTTTTCCTCCTGCTCCTCTTCTGCATTGCTTTAAATTCCAAAAGACTGGATTCTAAGGGCTCCATCATCTTTGCTATGCTGTTTGCCAGCCTCTAGAAACCACTGACCAAAATCTAGCTGACACGCTCTAGCTTGCACTTTCCCACCTATTTGTTTTCTAAACCAATCACTTGGGGGTCTGACCATTGCCAAAGTTCTAAGTTGGACCAGTACTTAATTACTGCATACATTTATTTTTTTCCTTTTGTGAATTGACAGTAATACCTTTTTTATGCAGTAATTAACCACTTGCTGACTGCCGCACGACTATTTACGTTGGCAGTCAGCCCCTCACAGGCAGAGCGACGTAGTACTACGTCGCTAGCCTGTGAGGGCTCTAGGGAGCGAGCGCCCGCGTGGTCACGGACCCCCCCCGCACGTGTGACCGGCGGACCCGATGTCCGCCTGTCACTCGGCGATCGTCGCTGCAGAGGGAGAAAGGTAGGCGGCTAGTGTAAACAAGCGGCCTGTCATTCTCCCCTGTGTAGAAACCGTGATCATACGGTTCTACTATGTAGGACCGTTGATCACTGTTCCTACAGCTCAAGCCACAGCCAATCACAGTTAGAAACACGCCCCTAGGGACACACACCACCCCTCCCTTTCAAAAAAAGTTAACCCCTTCACTGCCAGTGTAATTTTACAGTAACAGTGCATATGTATAGCACTGATTACTGTAGAAATGTCACTGGTAACCCCAAAAGTGTCAAAAATGTCAGTCAAGGGTCCGATCTGTCCGCCGCAATGTCGCAGTACCGCAAAAAAAATGCAGATCGCCGCCATTACGCGTTAAAAAAAAAACAACAAAAATGACAAAAATCTTTCCCTTTGTTAGTAAACGCGATAACTTTTGCGCAAACCAATCAAAATATGCTTTTTGCGATTATCCCCCCCCCCCCCAAACATATGTAGCATAAAACAAATTGGCCGAAAATGTTAAAAAATTTAGATTTTTACATTTTTTTTTTTTTTTTTTTGGGAATTTCATATAAAAAAAGGTGAAAAATATTGCTATTTTTGCAAAATTGACGCTTTTTTTTGTTTATAGCGCATTATCAAAAAATCGCACAGGTGATCAAATACCACCAAAAGAAAGCTCTGTTTTTGGGAAAAAAAGAATGTCCAATTCGTTTAGGTACAGCATCGCACGACCGCGCAATTGTCCATTAATTCACGCAGTGCCGAATCGCAAAATAGGCCCTGGTCAGGAAGGGGGTAAAATCTTCTGGGGCTTAAGTGGTTAAGGAGCGTTTTTGGTGTTTGCGCTATATACGGCATATGAGCAATAGTGAATCTACTTTTTCATTATCACATGCGTGAAGTGGTCACGTGACTGTCAGAACGCATGCAATAACCTTTAGTGAATTGTGCCCAGTATGTGGTACACAGATTAGTCCTGTCCGTTTAAGAAGGTGCTCCTAATGACAACTCGCTATGTTTATAAAAGACACCTGTCCACAATCTTTCTTCCATTATTGTGAGCAAAAACTACCAAGAGCTGTCAAAGGATGTCAGGGACAAGATTGTAGACCTGCCTAAGGCAGGAATGGGCTACAAGACCATCAGCAAGAAGCTCGTGAGGAGAGAACAGTGGAGCGATTATTTTGCAAATGAAAGAGATAAAAAAATCAATCGCCCTTGGTCTGGAGCTCAATGCAAGATTTTGACTTGTGGTAAGGATGATCATGAGAAAAGGTGAGGGATCAGCCTAGAACTACACGGGAGGAGCTTGGTAATGCTCTCAAGCTAGTTAGGACCACCGTTACCAAACAAACCATTGGTAACGCAATACGCCGCCATGGAGAAATCCTACAGGACCCGCAAGGTCGTCCCCCTTCAAGAAGGCACATGTACAGGCCCATCTGAAGTTTGCAGATGAACATCCTAAATTATTCAGAAAAGGATTGGGAGAAAGTGCTTTGGTCAGGTGAGACAAAAATCTAGCTCTTTGGCATTAACTCGACTCACTGAGATGTGTTACAGTCCAGCATGGAGGTGGACACATTATGTTTTGGGGCTGTTTCTCTGTTAAAGATACAGGCTGACTTTGCTGCATTGAGGGGTCAATAGACTGGTCCATGTATAATCTTGGATGAGAACCTTCCTCCCTCGGCTAGAACAAGGAAGATGGGTCATGGATGGGTCTTCCAGCATGACAGTGACTCAAAATATGACACTAAGGCAACAAAGGAGTGGCCCAAGAAGAAGGACGTGGCCATTAAGGTCATGGAGTGCCCTAGGCAGTCTTCAAACCTTAATCCTATAGAAAATGTATGGAGGGAGCTGAAACTTTGAGTTGCCAAGAAACCTTAAGGATTTAGAGAAGATCTGTAAAGAAGAGTGGACCAAAATGCCTTCTGAGATGTGTGTAAACCTGGTAGCCAACTAGAAAAAACACCTTACCTTTCTGTGCTTGCTAACAAGGGTTTCGCCACCAAGTACTAAGTCATGTTTTGCTTGGGGATCAAATGTTTATTTTTCTCACTGAACTGCAACTCAATTTATAACGTGTATGTGTGTTTGTTTTTTTTTTTTCTGAATTTTTGGTTGATATTCTGTCTCTATCATTTAAGATACATCTATAATAAAAATTATAGACCCTTCATTTCTTTATAAGTGGGAAAACTTACAAAATCTGCAGTGAATCATATAATAATTTTTCCCCACTGCATTTCAGCAACTGCATGCTCTATTATATGCATTGGAAACCAAAATAGCTTGTTAATGTTAGAATAATTTCAGTTGCGTGCCTGCCTTTGGTCTTCATTTACATGGTTGCAAAAAGGCATACAGAGTGCATGGACTGTAAATAGCTGGCATAGGTAAGCCTTGGGTAGTTTACTGCCTCCCATTGCAGTGAATGGCTATATGCTGCTATATAAAGGCTTACACCGTTGCTTGCTGAACTCGCGCAAATGTTATGGGTGTACAACCCTGGGCTTAGACAGTTGATTGGTCCAGCCATCTGCTGCCTCCTGGGATGTCTACATCACATCCACAGGAAGCAGTATTTCAGTGTGAGATCCCTGTGCATGCACAGACCCCTACATTTCCCTACCATTCTGTGAAAATTGGCAAAGACCCGTGGGATTTCTTTTCAGAATGGCAGGAGGAGAGTGGCGAAGGAGAATTTTGGCTGAAAGGGAAAAATCCCTGGGCTTCATAGACTAGTAGGTATTTTTTATTTTTTTTATTTATACAGGAGCTTTTTTCAGGGATTATGAAGCTAGTTTTAGCTAGGCAGGGTAAAGTTCCTCAATAAAGGCCTAACTCTAGTTTTCTGTAACTTAAAAGTTAATTTGGGTCAAGCTAATCCAAACTACTTCAAAAACCGATGCTCCTGCTGTCAGCGCTGTATAAAATGTATGTAGTGTCCGCTACATACATTCTATAGCACTGTGTTCCGGCTGCTGGACTTGAATCGGGAACAAAATTCAGTCTGGCTGAGTGCTGCTCAGCCATTCACATGAGTTTGGGATTTCCTGAGGAGTACAAGGCTTCTTCCTGATTGGTTGAGGCGGGCCGATGACATCATGATCTCCACCTCAGCCAAACAGAGCCCAACTTAAAGAAGTCCTGCCTAACCCTAAAATCGCTACATCTATAGACATCCATGATCTAATACTAATCTATCTAACCCTGTAAAGAAGAAATCAGTATACATACCTTTTTTTTTTTTTTTTTTTATTAAGCCACTCTGGTCCTGTCTCCAGTGGCGAAGGCTCTGCAGAGAACACAGCCAACAAACGCTGTGAAATGAATGGGATGTGATGTCCACCATAGAGTTATTATGGGGCTTCCGTTATCGTAACATTCAGGCAGGTAGTGCTGTGGTTGGGATTCGAACCGACAACCCTAGTGCTGGTAGGCGGAAGTGCTAACCACTTAGCCACTGTGCTGCCCAACTAAAATCAAATTAATTTATTTCTTTTACAGGGATATTCGTCCACAATGGCTTCTGCTGTGGCAAGTTTGGTGCCCACTACTGCCTCCCGCTTTGCCCTGCTGAAAGTAGACAGCAGCAGTGACTCTGATTCGGAGAAGTCTAAAGCACAACGTGGAGGTGGGAAATCGCGAACTGCATCTGCCACAAGTGGTAAAAGCAACGCAAATGAGAAAAAGAGGGAAAAACGTAGAAAGAAGAAAGAACAGCAGCAAAGTGAGGCTAATGAGGTAATCCCATCTGTGCTAAAATACAGTAAATCTGTATCTTCGATTAGTCTTAATTTACCTTACCATTCAAATGTGTGTGTTTTTTTTGTTTTTGTTTTTTTTAATGGGCATCGTACTTCTCTATGCTTTTTATTTCATCTGGTAAATGAAACCTTACTAGTCTGACCATTAAGTCATAAACAAAGGTGTAAACTATTCAGTGCTTTATATATTGGGTGACTCCAGTTGTGTCCGTGTTTTTGCTTTTATTTTTCCTTTTCAGTATGATAATTTTAAAGTGTCACTAAAACCCACATCATAAAAAAACTATCAATAAATGCTGTATTACATGCTATTCATACTCACTCACTAGGATACTTGTTTCTGTATTCTGCAAAAAACCTAGTTGATCCTGCTGCTCTCTATCTTCACCTTCTGTCCAAGTCCCCAATTCAGTTAGGGTTTTTGCCGAATAGCGTTGGCAGCTCTGCACATGCTCAGTTTTCCATAAGTTTCTATGCTGAGCATTTCCTCCTTTATCACATCTAAGCAGCCCATGTGACTGTAGTGGTAACTCCTTTTTATAAGAAGTCTTCCAGGGCAGCACTCGTTCCCGCCCTAAACAACAATACAATAAGGGGTTTGCGGATTCATGAGCTTACTGAAGGTTTCCTTCGGTGCTTTACTATTACTGAGGCACACAGGTATGACTGACGTTTTTTTATTGGTGGATTCTGTTTCCCATTTTATTCTGGAAGACTTATCAGAAAAAGAGTTATCAGGTACCTAACACTTTTTTACTATGTAGCAGTTCACCTGCCACAAGAGAGGCTGGCAGACATTGCCATATTGGCTCTTTCACCGTCATGTGGCTGATGAAAGGAAAAAGTAGTCATTAAATTTGCTCTGCTTTTTTAAAGCGGAGTTCCGGGCACAAAATCGACCTAATCAATTTTGTGCCCATCCGCTGGATCTTCTTCACCTGAAAAGGAATTGGATAGTTAGGTATATATTTTTTTTTTTTTTACTCACCTTGTAATTGTAGATAGAAAATACTCACCTATTCTCCACTTCCTCCCTCTGTGCCGCGGCTCCGCCGTCACTTCCTGGCTTGCAATGATTCCTGGGAGCTGAACGTCATCGCTCCCAGGAATCATGCCCAGAAGCTGTGGAGGAATGTGGAGTCGCACCGGAAGTGACGAGAGGGGCCGGTGCAGGCGCATTCTGGGAGAAGAAGACGCGGAAGAGGACGCAGAAGAGGATCGTGCCGGCTTCAGCTACCCACAACAGAGATGGCAACGCTGTGGAAGAAATTTTATAAGTGAGTATTTCTTCTTTCAGGTAAGTGCGAACCGGGACAGATTAGAGGCTAGCCATTGTGGAATGTATTAGCCCTGACTGTCCCGAGGGTATGTTTATTGAAAAAACGTTTTCGTGCCTGGAACTCCGCCTTAAAAAAGCTTCTGGTAATGAAATTAAATGGGTCCTTCTTGTACTCCCTTGTTGGCAGGGGATGGTCCTCCTTACTACTTGACAGAGCGGTGCTCATGGTATGACATGAGAGCTCTATCTTGTGCAATTGTACTGTAAGCCCAGAATAGTATTACGATACACCCCCTAAGTGGTGTCTATGATGGCCTCCGCTCACAGGGAGTGGATTGGATGCTGCAGTCGTTCATCCCAGAAGAGGATCACAGTTAGATTGCAGACAGCATTGCATGACCGGTATTTCTGCCAGAGCAACTTTTTAACCACTTTACGATTGCCCTCCGCAGATGTACTGTGGCAGGCAGCTGCTCCCAGGCAAATTGCCGTACATGTACGGTGCTGGCTCTCGGGAGGCTAGGGGGCGAGCGTGCGCACTCCCGCCCCCCGCTCCTTGGCGGGGAAGCCAATGCAGCGGGCAGTCGGCTCCGATTGCCGCCTGACACCCGGGATTGTTCCCCGCTGAGAGAGGATGGTCGGCTGTTGTAAACACAGCCGAACGTCCTTCTCCCTGCAATGATCATGGAGCCCATGTGATGTCTCTATGGTCATTTCAGAAGCCACGCCCCAACCACAGTTAGAATCACTCCCCTAGGCTCACATTTAACCTCTTGATCACCCATAATGTTAACCCCTTCCCTGCCAATGTCATTATTACAGTAACAGTGCATATTTTTAGCACTGATTACTGTAGTAATGTCACTGGTCCCCCCCCCAAAAGTGTCAATGTCAGTCGTCAGTCGGGACCAATCTGTCCGCTGCAATTTTGCAGATTGCCGCCATTTCTAGTAAAAAAAAAAAAATAAACCAATAAAAATGACATCTTTCATGTAGTTAGGTTTGCGCAAAAGTTATCGCATCTACTATCAAAATACGCTTATTGCGATATATTTATTTATTTTTTTTTACCAAAAATATGTAGCAGATTTCAAATTGGCCTAAAATGCTAAATTTTGATTTTTACATTTTTTTTTTTTTTGAGAATGTCATATAGCAGAATGTGAAAAAAAAAAAAAAATTATATATATATATATTTTTTTTTTTCCAAAACTGTCGCTCTTTTTTTGTTTATAGCACAAAAAATAAAAATCGTTCAGGTGATCAAATACCACCAAAAGAAAGCTCTATTTGTGGGAAAAAAAGGACACACATTTTATTTGGGTATAGGGCCGCACGACCGCGCAATTGTCCGTTAAAGTAATGCAGTGCCGAATCGCAAATTAGGGCCTGGTCAGGAAGGGGGTAAAATCTTATGTGGTTGAAGTGGTTAAACATGCTGGGCTACTTTTTTTTTTTTTATAACGACTTAGTTGGACTATGATTCATTTGCATTTAAATAACGGCTGATAGCATGTGAGCATTACACTGTTTATTTACATAATCAATTTGCGTATATCAAGTAAGGTTGGTATTGAATTATTTGAGCATAAGGGTCCATTCACACTAGCGCGACTTGTCAGGCGACCCAAGTCGCGGTTGGTCGCCTGCCATTGATTAGCACAGGTCCCGTTCTAATAGGAGCGACACAAGTCTCTCCGACTTAGAAAAAGGGTCCTGTACTACTTTGGGGCGACCTGGAGGTGACTTGCATTGACTTCAATTATATGAAGTCCATGCAAGTCGCGCCGAGGTCGCAGTGCACGCTGTGCACCGCGACTTCACAGGTCGCCCCAGGAAGTCGTGTCGCCCCTGTCTGAATGGGCTCTTAGACTACATCTTTAGTATTTCCGTTTATTTCTGGTCACTTACTGTCCAATGCTCTACTAATAGTTAAGGAATCTGGCATTCAAGAAGATTCCCCAGAAAATCTCTCATGGTACTGGTGGGTCCCAGCAGGAGTCGATGCCCCAGAGTACTGCTAAAGATGCCCAGGGAGAAGACTGGCAGCAGTGGCAACAGAGAGATGAACAGGTTGGTGTTTTTTTATGCCTATTTATAATCTTTATTACATAGTGAGTTGTTGGGGCTATGCTTTAAATTGTGTACTGGATGTCACAAAGGCCCCAAACAGAAACTTTTTCAGGTTATTCTAGCAGTCTTACAATGCCCTCTTGGCTTTCTGATTGCCAGTAATTGTTTTTGGATTCATAAAGCCGAAGGAATAGAGGGAGCTAAATGCAATGTGTAAATAACATTTCCATGGCTGCTGTTCAATAAGGTTTTAGTTTAGCCCCTTCAGTTCTGGCTTGTGCCTTTTTACTTCAGCAGTTTTTGTTTCCATTGAACCTCATGGGTTGTTTTCAAAACGGTCAAGGAAGTACTCTACTGGTCTTGCCTTTGGAGGAAAATTCTGCATGATGATGCAATCCCTAGTTCACAAAGTGTGTGTGTGTGTGTGTGTGTGTGTGTGTGTGTGTGTGTGTGTGTGTGAACTTTTTATAAAAATCATGCATTTCATATTACTGGCTGCTTGGCCAGTATCCTAATATTCCTTGACATTTGTAATGAAATGTCAGCTTTATGGTGTATTTTTTCCTTTTAACGGTTTTCAAATAAAAGTACAGTATTGAAAAGGAGTCATTCAATAATGATTGCCCATACTTGGCTTCCTTGAGGTTGATTTCAATGTCTCTCTTAAAGTGGTAGTGAACTCTTCTTTCTTTCGTTCATTGACGGACAAATAATTCTGGCTACACCCAT
The DNA here is from genome assembly GCF_965119305.1 of Pelophylax lessonae. Taxonomy (NCBI): domain Eukaryota; kingdom Metazoa; phylum Chordata; class Amphibia; order Anura; family Ranidae; genus Pelophylax; species Pelophylax lessonae. Next base: position 353,202,595 of record NC_138768.1, read on the forward strand.
GGACAGTCCCAGGGGGTATACTTCCTCTCTCTTATAGCCACTCAGTTTTTTTTTTTTTTATTTTCTGCCTAGTCCGGAGTAAGGACCTAATTCCTTGCTGGGATCTTTGGTACTGGCAAAACTTTTTTTTAGGATTTTTCCTGTGAGATCTACAATCAACTGCCGGACTGGGCGACATGCTGGATAATCTAGATCCAGTGGTCACCCCAGTCTGGGCAGCGAGTGCGTGCAGACCTCAGCTCCGCGCTAGGTCGGCCGCAACATAGCCCCACTGGACAGGGGCTGGCCTGCGTGTTAAACCCCTCACGAGGTCGCATACGCCTGGATCTCAGCCCGAGTCGCAGCGTACTTCCTGGCTGACAGCCCCCCCCCCCACTTCGATTGGGAGGGGTTCTGTCTGGAGTGATGCCTGCCTGGTTCCTGGTATGGTGGGTAGCTGTCGCCCCCTCCCCCTGGATGGTTTTGGGGGGGACATTGGCCCCTCCTTGGAATGGTCGGACCCCCGAGCTCCCACAGTCACCCCCACCCTTTGCCAAGTCCCTCATCCTGCCCCTCTCCACGCTCTTTGGGTGGTCTGGCCACTTTCCTGGCGGTGGGGGCCGGGGGGTGTGCCACCGGACGATCGACTGTGCGGGGGGGGTGTTGTACCTGGTGGGGGCTCCTGCCAGGGTCCCTCGTCCTGCCTGGATCTGTACTTGAGGCCTGGTCTCCCTCCTGGGTCCCTGTAAGCCTTTTGGTGCCGGCATTTTGTTGTAGCCTGTGTTTTTCTATACAAGGTGGCCATGTTTGTGTAGTCTGGCGGCCATTTTATGTGGTTTGACATTGGAAATAGTGGCGGCCATGACAGGGGAGCCTGATTTCGGTGGTTGGAGCCCCTCCTCATCCCCTGGTGCTAACTCCTGGATCATTTTACTTCCTGATCGCCGCACGTATAGTGCAGATTCTTCTGGTGGCTGCAGGTGCCGGTTTCTGTAGGTGGTGTCCCCCTCTTCCCCCCCCTATTCCCCCTCCAAGCAGTAACGTGGCCTGGAGTCCCTTGTGTCCCGGGTGAAGGTGGCTTGCGGGCAACAGGCTATCAAAAAGCATTCGCCACCTTCCCCTGTCTCATCAGATCCTGAATCCGGTTTCCAGATTAAACAAGGCAACCAGGATTCCGGTTGAAGAGTCCCGGCCTTTTAAGGATCCGGCTGACCACTCTGGCTGGTTTGGCAGTGAGGCCGATATTCACCATTGCCCTAGTGTCACAAACTCTGAGTGGGCTAAGCTCCTACGCCGTGACCTGGAGGGGAAATCGCTCCCCCCCCTGCCTTTGCCGAGCTGGCGGACCAGTTTATCTATGATGCTTCTTTGGATGCAGCTCCCCTGATGGCTCGCCTCTCTGTTTTGGCAGTGGTCCTTCGGTGGTCTTTTGGATTAAGTGCTGGTCTGAGGATCAGACTTCAAAAAAAAAAAAGGCCTTGACCGATCTTCCTTTTCAAGGAGATCGCCTGTTTGGAACTACCCTGGGTGACCTCATTAAAGGTCTCGCGGGGGGGGGGTGGGGGGGAGAGGGTACTTTTCTTCCGCGGGCTACTAAGGGCAAGAAACCTTGTTGTAGGCCTTCCTTCCCAACCGATAAAAATGTATTTTTCGTAAAAAAAAAAAAATATGCACATCATACTCACAAACAAGATGAAAATATTAAGTGAAATAAGTAGAAGTCTGCCGAATTCTCCACTCAGCATAATCTGAAACCGCTGACGCGTGTTGAAGGAGGGCTCTGAAGAAGAGGGGACACCCTCGAAACATCTCAGCTCTATTTGGAGGTTTCCATTCCTCAACTGTTATTTACCAGCAGAATATGCTGAGTGGAGAATTTGGTGGACTTTTTAAAAAAAAATAAATAAATAAAATTGTTTGCAAAAGGTAATGCGTTAGGTTGGTGTGCCCTCTGTAGTCTTTCTTTTTAGAGCTGGACTATTTGGGCCTGACTCTGAAATCGGCCTTAGCCAGTGTGCTCCTTCCTCTGAACAAACTCCACAAATTGCAGGTTGCAATTTGTCTCCTGCTGTCCAACAAATGGCCATCCCTCTGGACTCGCATGTGGGTGCTGGGCCTGAAGTGTCTATCTTCGAGGCAGTTCTGTTTGTGCAGTTCTATACGAGGTCCCTGCAAAGGGAAACTCTGTCTAAATGGGACAAGACTCCACAGTCTCTGGACAATCAGATCCGGCTGAGTCAGGGAAGGAAGGAGTCCCTGATATAGTAGCTTCTTTCTCTGGCGCTTCGGCTGGGAAAATCCTTCCTCCCATTGTATTGGACAGTGGTCACCACGGATGCCAGCCTGTGTGGCTGGGGAGGAGTCCTCAGCCAATATTCTGCTAACAACCAATGTCTTGGAACAATGCTACGGCCGTGGCCTTATGTCAATCACCAAGGGGGCACAAGAAGTTCCCTGGCAGCTCTGGAGGTAGCAGGCATTTTAAGGTGGGAAGAACGGTTTGTTTCAGCCCTCTCCACCATACACTTTTCCGGGGTAGAAAACTTGGCAAGCGGATTACCTCAGTCGACAGGTGTTGGACCACGGGGAGTCGTCCCTTCATCCAGAGGTGTTTTTATCAGCTATGTCTCCGGTGGGGCACCCCCGAGGGGGATCTCTTGGCGTCTCAGCTCAAAAGAAAGGTGCAGAGGTTTGTGGCTCAGTCAAGGAATCCTCTGGCAGATTCCACAGACGCGCTGGTGGCCCAGTGGGGTCAGTATTGTCTGATTTATGCCTTCCCTCCTCTAAAGCTTCTGCCCAGACTTCTACGCAGGATCGAGGCAGAAGGTATTCCAGTCATCTTAGTGGCTCCGGGCTGGCCTCGCCAGGCTTGATACGCCGATCTGGTGCGGCTGGTCTCCGGCGTTCCTTGGCAGCTTCCTCTCAGAGAGGATCTGATGTCCCAAGGACTGATCTTCCATCCTGCTTTACAGTCGCTGTTTTTGACAGCTTGGCTGTTGAACGCCAGGTGCTGAAGGATAGGGGTTTATCTGAGTCATTGATTCCTACACTGTTGAAAATCCTACTTCTTGGAAGGTCTACAATCATATGTGGAAGACGTACATTGCTTGGTGTGAGCCTCTTGGGGTTCATTCTCGCTGTTCCTCGGTGGCTTTTTATCAGAATATTCCTTCGGGGGGGGGGGGGGGGTTGAACGGAAATTGTCCTTGAGTACCATCAAGGGCCAGGTATCGGCTTTGGCGGTCTTCTTCCAATGACCTTTTGGCCACACACTCCCTGCTGCGTACCTTTCTTCAGAGTGTCCGACATTGGGTTCCTCCAGTGCGGTCTCCGTTGCCGCCTTGGGATCTTAATTTGGTTCTTTCAGGTCTACAGAAGCCCCCTTTTGAAAATATTCAGGAAATTCCCCTGCTTATGCTGTCCCAGAAGGTGGTCTTTTTAGTGGCGATCACCTCTGGGCGCAGGATGTCGGAATTGGTGGCGTTATCCTGCCGTTCGCCTTACCTGGTGATTCACAGGGATAAGGTGGTTCTTCATCCCTGTCCGTTGTTCTTTCCAAAGGTTGTCTCCGATTTTTTTCATTTGAATGAAGACCTTGTTGCCTTTCCTGTGTAACGGGCCTAAACATCCAAAGGAAATTGCCTTGCATGCCTTGGATGTGGTCTGGGCAATTAGGGTGTACCTGGCTACTACAGAGTCTTTCAGGATGTCGGACTCTCAATTTGTGCTCAAGGATGGACCTCAAAGGGTTGTCTGCTTCCTCTGCGACCATTTCCAGATGGATCAGATGGTGGCTCAAGTTCCTCCCTTTCCCTGTCAAGGCGCACTCTACTAGGGCGCTTAGTGCCTCCTGGGCCTTTCGTCGTCCGACATCAGTGACGCAGGTTTGTAAGGCGGCCACCTGTTAATCCATGCACACTTTCAAAAAGTTTTATGAAGTGGATGTGTTGGCATCTGCGGATGCTTCTTTTGGCCGCAAGATTTTGCAGGTTGACTTGATCATCTTTGAGGGTGTATTGTTTTTTTCAGGTGGGCTCTAGTTTAGGACCTTCGGATAAAAAGCTGTGCTGTGGATGGGATCCAGTCGCCTTAAGGTCAGTAAATTCTGACCTTATTGAAGCATACCCATACGGATAATTTGATCCGGGAACCCTACGCAACCAGGCATGTAACCAAAAACACAGAAATAGAGAGAGGGAAGGTACCCTCTCTGGAAGGTTGCTAAAGAAGAGCTCACAGGGATTGGTTTGTGCAAAAACAAAATATAACCTTTATTAAATTTGGGTGCAGTACATACAAAAAATAATATGGAAATCAATAAGATAGATACAAAAAATAAATAAAAAACTACCTAGTTACAGATTGAGACTCGGTAGCTGATGGCCGACCCCTCGGGTCGGTGTCGGTTGTGCATGAAATGCAAATGCATCAACCTTGCCTGGCACCTGTGGCACCTACTGGGGTTCTGTTTTAGGAGCTTACTATGGGGAGCGGGTGACGTATGATAAATTCATTTGAGTCACCAATTTACTCAACCCTATGTGTAGAGGTGTCTACTGCTCTGTATCCAGTTTATGTAAAAATGGTGTGTACCTTGGAAAAGCTTAATGGTGAGTATGGTAATGACCGGCAGAGGGCAAACGGACCTGCTTAAGGTAAGCAAGGACTGTCCATGTTCGGGTGATATAGAATGCACATAATTGCAACCAATCTAAGATTTAAGGAAGTATATGGTATATCACAAATCTAAATATACACATAAAAAGGGTGGCCACCCGACATGTAAACAGTTGCTGATTCCCTGTGGGGATCTCAGGGACTGTTCGGCACTTCCATAGTCATAGGGACAGAGAGTCCAATCATGTGATGGGGGTGGTATATGTATCACCCGGTAGATATGGGACACGGACAAGATCTTACTGGATCTACAGTTGGCGGGGGCAATGAAGTATTGATGGGACTTCAGTCTCAGCCCGTGGTGCACGGAGGGAGCAGGCCAATCCGGAACTGGGGAGGTATTACCAAAGCAAAGATAGGGATACAGGATATACCTGTCTTAAAGTGTGTGTAGTGATACTGATCAGGGATGGGGCCCACCTAGTCAGAGGAAAAAGGGTTTAATAGCGGTGATCCATCCATAGTCCTGGGTCAGTCCATCAAGGATAAGTAACATACAGTGTCTGTGTGTGGGGATCGTATCGCTCACCTTACCTCTCTGATTGACTCAAATGTGGGATGAAGAAGTCCAGTACCTCTGATCAGTCATCTACTCACAGTGGATGGTGTGTCTCCTCTTGTCCCTTGCAATGGGATGCTCACCCTGGCCGGTGCTCAGACCTCCGGAAGTGCAGCCGGGAAGCTCTCTCACTCCAATGCTCTGTATCAGGCAGTAAGATGCCACCGCTCCTGCGGCGCTGCTTGCTTCTGGCGTCCCACGTGGGTGTGCCGTGCTGGCCGTGCTGGTCCTCTAGAAGGTAGGTAAGCTTCCTACTGTGCCTGTCAGGTGCTGGCGTCGACCAGTTGACTAGTTTCGCGTGCCCTGCGCACGCTTCTTCAGAACTTAAAATGGTGTAGTCTCTTTGGGCAGAATAAATAGTAGTCCTGATTTTTTTGGCAATTGATTTCAGCTGTCCCATAATGCAGACTATCGCCATCTTGTGGTCAGACAATGATATCACATTTGTAAGTGCTCAGTGGCAAAGAATATTTAAAAACAAAACGAACATATAAAAACATATGTACAGATCTTGATGAGAGTATTCTGACTTTGTGGCTTGTCAATTTACAAAGATGGTAACATAGCTATTTATGTACTACGTATGCCGTCATTGATAAGCTGATAAAGTGCAGTCCCCCAGAGGGGATCAAATGCTTGACATTAGCATGGAGGATCGGTGGATCGAGTCTCTGTTTTTGTAAAAAATGTATATATTATTAAGGAAATTTATTATTTTGCAAAATTCCCGATATTCTTTGTGGGAGGTACTTATACATACATGGAAAACAGCCTGAGGAAAATATACCATAGAGGAAGGAATTGTTAGAGGATATATAGGGGCTAACCAAAGTATCTGACTTTGTGGCTTGTCAATTTACAAAGATGGTAACATAGCTATTTATGTACTACGTATGCCGTCATTGATAAGCTAATAAAGTGCAGTCCCCCAGAGGAGATCAAATGCTTGACATTGGCATGGAGGATCGGTGGATCGAGTCTCTGTTTTTGTAAAAAATATATATATTATTAAGGAAATTTATTATTTTGCGAAATTCCCTATATTCTTTGTGGGAGGTACTTATACATACATGGAAAACAGCCTGAGGAAAATATACCATAGAGGAAGGAATTGTTAGAGGATATATAGGGGCTAACCGAAGTATCTGACTTTGTGGCTTGTCAATTTACAAAGATGGCAACATAGCTATTTATGTACTACGTATGCCGTCATTGATAAGCTGATAAAGTGCTGTCCCCCGGAGGAGATCAAATGTTTGACATTAGCATGGAGGATCGGTGGATCGAGTCTCTGTTTTTGTAAAAAATATATATATTATTAAGGAAATTTATTATTTTGCGAAATTCCCTATATTCTTTGTGGGAGGTTCTTATATATAGCCCCTATATATCCTCATACAACACCATAGAGGAAGGAATTGTTAGAGGACACATAGGGGCTAACCAAAGTATCTGGATATTAGCCCATTGGGCCAAGTTGGGGATGGATGTAATTTTGTAGCAGACTGGGCCAGTGTTCCTCCTCTTAGAGTTTGATGAGGTCCTAGTGGCTTAACCATCTGATTACTCCATGAAATGGGTGCACTAAGGATCTAGGAATACCTTAAGACTGAGCTCATTGTTCAGTCCAGACGGTGTTAGGGTGCCTAGCCTAAAGATCCAGGCTTTCTCTTCACGTAGGAGTATTCTATCGAAGTCACCCCTACGTGCCGAGATGTTAAGGGTCCAGAACCCTTTCACCTTGAGCCCTCTTGCATCACCTCCATGTGTTTCAAGAAAATGCTGGGCGATGGGGGTTTCCTCCTTGAGCCTAATGCTCTTAAGATGTTCGCCTATTCTTATCCTAAGGGTTCTTTTGGTCTTCCCTACGTATATTTTCTTGCAGGGGCATATGATTTGGTACAGTACTCGTGAGGTACTGCAATTTATAAAGGAGGTGATGTTGTACTCCTTAGAGCCAAATGCATCCGTGAAAACATCCGTTTTCTCGACAAAGCGGCAGATATGGCAGTGTCCACACGGGAACATGCCCTTCATTTTGGGGAGATCAGTGAGCCAGCTTCTCTGAGTATTGTCTTTGGTAAACTCTAAGAGGAGGAACACTGGCCCAGTCTGCTACAAAATTACATCCATCCCCAACTTGGCCCAATGGGCTAATATCCAGATACTTTGGTTAGCCCCTATGTGTCCTCTAACAATTCCTTCCTCTATGGTGTTGTATGAGGATATATAGGGGCTATATATAAGAACCTCCCACAAAGAATATAGGGAATTTCGCAAAATAATAAATTTCCTTAATAATATATATATTTTTTACAAAAACAGAGACTCGATCCACCGATCCTCCATGCTAATGTCAAACATTTGATCTCCTCCGGGGGACAGCACTTTATCAGCTTATCAATGACGGCATACGTAGTACATAAATAGCTATGTTGCCATCTTTGTAAATTGACAAGCCACAAAGTCAGATACTTCGGTTAGCCCCTATATATCCTCTAACAATTCCTTCCTCTATGGTATATTTTCCTCAGGCTGTTTTCCATGTATGTATAAGTACCTCCCACAAAGAATATAGGGAATTTCGCAAAATAATAAATTTCCTTAATAATATATATATTTTTTACAAAAACAGAGACTCGATCCACCGATCCTCCATGCCAATGTCAAGCATTTGATCTCCTCTGGGGGACTGCACTTTATTAGCTTATCAATGACGGCATACGTAGTACATAAATAGCTATGTTACCATCTTTGTAAATTGACAAACCACAAAGTCAGATACTTTGGTTAGCCCCTATATATCCTCTAACAATTCCTTCCTCTATGGTATATTTTCCTCAGGCTGTTTTCCATGTATGTATAAGTACCTCCCACAAAGAATATCGGGAATTTTGCAAAATAATAAATTTCCTTAATAATATATACATTTTTTACAAAAACAGAGACTCGATCCACCGATCCTCCATGCTAATGTCAAGCATTTGATCCCCTCTGGGGGACTGCACTTTATCAGCTTATCAATGACGGCATACGTAGTACATAAATAGCTATGTTACCATCTTTGTAAATTGACAAGCCACAAAGTCAGAATACTCTCATCAAGATCTGTACATATGTTTTTATATGTTCGTTTTGTTTTTAAATATTCTTTGCCACTGAGCACTTACAAATGTGATATCATTGTCTGACCACAAGATGGCGATAGTCTGCATTATGGGACAGCTGAAATCAATTGCCAAAAAAATCAGGACTACTATTTATTATGCCCAAAGAGACTACACCATTTTAAGTTCTGAAGAAGCGTGCGCAGGGCACGCGAAACTAGTCAACTGGTCGACGCCAGCACCTGACAGGCACAGTAGGAAGCTTACCTACCTTCTAGAGGACCAGCACGGCCAGCACGGCACACCCACGTGGGACGCCAGAAGCAAGCAGCGCCGCAGGAGCGGTGGCATCTTACTGCCTGATACAGAGCATTGGAGTGAGAGAGCTTCCCGGCTGCACTTCCGGAGGTCTGAGCACCGGCCAGGGTGAGCATCCCATTGCAAGGGACAAGAGGAGACACACCATCCACTGTGAGTAGATGACTGATCAGAGGTACTGGACTTCTTCATCCCACATTTGAGTCAATCAGAGAGGTAAGGTGAGCGATACGATCCCCACACACAGACACTGTATGTTACTTATCCTTGATGGACTGACCCAGGACTATGAATGGATCACCGCTATTAAACCCTTTTTCCTCTGACTAGGTGGGCCCCATCCCTGATCAGTATCACTACACACACTTTAAGACAGATATATCCTGTATCCCTATCTTTGCTTTGGTAATACCTCCCCAGTTCCGGATTGGCCTGCTCCCTCCGTGCACCACGGGCTGAGACTGAAGTCCCATCAATACTTCATTGCCCCCGCCAACTGTAGATCCAGTAAGATCTTGTCCGTGTCCCATATCTACCGGGTGATACATATACCACCCCCATCACATGATTGGACTCTCTGTCCCTATGACTATGGAAGTGCCGAACAGTCCCTGAGATCTCCACAGGGAATCAGCAACTGTTTACATGTCGGGTGGCCACCCTTTTTATGTGTATATTTAGATTTGTGATATACCATATACTTCCTTAAATCTTAGATTGGTTGCAATTATGTGCATTCTATATCACCCGAACATGGACAGTCCTTGCTTACCTTAAGCAGGTCCGTTTGCCCTCTGCCGGTCATTACCATACTCACCATTAAGCTTTTCCAAGGTACACACCATTTTTACATAAACTGGATACAGAGCAGTAGACACCTCTACACATAGGGTTGAGTAAATTGGTGACTCAAATGAATTTATCATACGTCACCCGCTCCCCATAGTAAGCTCCTAAAACAGAACCCCAGTAGGTGCCACAGGTGCCAGGCAAGGTTGATGCATTTGCATTTCATGCACAACCGACACCGACCCGAGGGGTCGGCCATCAGCTACCGAGTCTCAATCTGTAACTAGGTAGTTTTTTATTTATTTTTTGTATCTATCTTATTGATTTCCATATTATTTTTTGTATGTACTGCACCCAAATTTAATAAAGGCTATATTTTGTTTTTGCACAAACCAATCCCTGTGAGCTCTTCTTTAGCAACCTTCCAGAGAGGGTACCTTCCCTCTCTCTATTTCTGTGTTTTTGGGCTCTAGTTTAGTTTTTTGGTTGAGCTCCTATTTCCTGGTTGGCTAAACAATTTTTTGTTCCCACCCCTTATGTTTAACACTGCTTTGGGATGCCCCAATGGTTATAAATATCGGGAGCTGTGTCCGTCAATGAACATCAGAGAAATGGATTTTACGGTATTTCAAAAATCCCCATTTTTTTAACTTGTACCTACAGGTAAGCCTATAATGAGGCTTACCTGTAGGTACAGTGACCATCTCCTAAACTTGCACCATTTAGGATATATTTACACTGCATTCAGCTGGTGATGTCACCTGCGAATGCGCTCTAAAGAGACAAAATACCTGTACCGTTTCTTCAGAGCACCATGCCACGGACTGTGAACCCCACACACGTTTGGGGGAGTTAGGTAATTTGGGCTTGGCCAATCAGACAGCCCGAGTGTGCAAAACCGAAAGACTGGGTGAAGATGCAAGCCCTATCAGCGGTGACAGTGCACCGCTGGAGGGCTTCCTTTCCAAGGTAAGTATTTCATAATGTGCTAATATGCAATGCATACTAGCTCATAATGCATTTACCTTGAAGGGGATTTAAAAAAAAAAATTTTGGTTTACTACCGCTTTAAGAACATTAGGCATCCAATCACTCCCTTTCTCACAGGGGCTAGATGTCTTATATCTTTAAAGTGTGAAAAACCGTTTGAAATGTATAAAGGATGTTATGATGGAGTATCTTACAGCTAGCTTAAAGTGGAGCTATGGGCAAAGTAAAAAATGTATGTATAATGAAGTCTGTCAAAAGCATTTACACACTTTTTTTGTTTACCTAAGTACCCCCCTTTTAACATTGTTTGTTTTTATTACGTGTTGTGTATGATCGTTTTTTTATATATACCAGGCCATGCTTTCCAGCAAAAGTGGCAGGTATTTTCTAGAAGTCCCAATCTCTTCAGCTAAAGGGTCAGAGTAGTTGTCAATCAACCAACACAGGGCTTGACTGCGGCATATTGGATAAGAGCACAGCTGCCTGTAGATTTACACAGCAGGGTGACAGATTTTCTTTAGCATTTTAGAGTTAGTGATCACCCTATCAAAGAGGGCCTAAGACTCCATTCACACTTGTATGACTCCAAAGTTGTGCTGAGAGTGCAACTTTGGATAGGTGCAACTTGGATACCACTTTGGCTTTGACCAGTTAAAATGGACAAATTGAGCTAAACCCTATAGTGGAGGGCTGGAAATCCTACCACATATGTTAAATATATTTTACCATAAAACAGTGCCTGTAGTGAAAAATTAGGTATTGCTACCTTGTGCCGTATAAAAATATCACAATTGTAAAAATAGATATACTCAATCAATAACGTGCAGAAGAGACCATCAATAAAAATCACAAAATAAGTTCATAAAGTCCGTAATGCAATAGTGCTAATATTGAATAGTGCAATAATATATGATTAATTGGTAAAGTATAATAAACAGCATTAAAGTGCTCAGAAAAATATATTAAATCACATAGAGAGTTCATAAAGTCCGTGGTGCAATGGTGCTGGTATTAGTGCAAATAAAGTCCTTGGTGCAGCTATAGTAAGTGCCAGTGCAGGTACATATGCAGTAGTGGTGTGACCCTCCACTTCACCTTCGGTGTCAAATGGTAAGATGTCCCACTTACCAGATCAAGTGGATTCCTGTTGGCATACGCCAGCAGGAATCAATGCAGGCTTAGTCTCGGTGGTTCCGGTTTCCTAGTGGTATGTGGGGGTCCAAAGCTTGCACCTGCGTATGCTCAGGATATGGAAGAAAAGAGACTCCTCATAGTGTAGATGGTTAAAAAATTCCTCTTTTATTAAAAAAAACGCAAGTAACAAATAAAACGCTGGGTAAAATAAATAAATAGAACTAGGGTGCCTCGCGGCTGTTACCGGTGTCTGTTCGTATGACTCACGCCAAACCCGGAAGTGGGAAGACGGCATGCGGTTCAACTGAGGGCCCAGAACGAGGCAGTGTGCGTTGCAACTTGACGCGTTTCATCCGATGACGTCATTTCTATGACGAACCGAGTCAAGTTGCAACGCACGCTGCCTCATTCTGGGCCCTCAGTTGAACCGCACGCCGTCTTCCCACTTCTGGGTTTGGCGCGAGTCATACGGACAGACACCGGGAAAGCCGCGAGGCACCCTAGTCTGCAAAGGGCACCAGTTCTATTCATTTATTTTACCCAGCGTTTTATTTGTTACTTGCGTTTTTTTAATAAAGAGGAATTTTTTAACCATCTACACTGAGGAGCCTCTTTTCTTCCATATCCTGAGCATACGCAGGTGCAAGGTGTGGACCCCCACATACCACCAGGGAACCGGAACCACCGAGACGAAGCCTGTATCGATTCCTGCTGGCGTATGCCAACAGGAATCCAATTGGTCTGGTAAGTGGGACATCTTGCCATTTGACACCGAAGGTGAAGCGGAGGGTCACACCACTACTGCATATGTATATGTACCTGCACTGGCACTTACTATAGCTGCACCAAGGACTTTATTTGCACTTCTAATACCAGCACCATGGACTTTATGAACTCTCTGTGATTTAATATATTTTTCTGAGCACTTTAATGCTGTTTATTGCACTTTACCAATTAATCATACATTATTGCACTATTAAATATTAGCACTATTGCATTACGGACTTTATGAACTTATGTGATTTTTATTGATGGTCTCTTTTGCACGTTATTGATTGAGTATATCTATTTTTACAATTGTGATATTTTTATACGGCACAAGGTAGCAATACCTAATTTTTCACTACAGGCACTGTTTTATGGTAAAATATATTTAACATATGTGGTAGGATTTCCAGCCCTCCACTATAGGGTTTAGCGCAGTTTATTTCATGTCTGCCTGATTCTCCTCCTCTCCCTCCTGCAGGCACTCAGAGGAATATTTAAAGATCAATTCCTCCATATGCAGCTGCCCCACTGCTCCTCCTATCCAACTTATTTTGCTGGCACCCCAGTGCTGTCTGCTTCAGCCCACCCCCCCCCCGTGCTCTCCAGCCCCCCCCCCCCCCCCCATAATGCTCTCCAGCTACCCTAAGCACTACCCCCCCCAGCTGTAGTCTTTAGCGTCTCATAGAGTGTAGCAGGACAGTGTACCTTTTTGCCTTCCGTCTGCACCTAAATGCTGGAGCCTTGTGCGCTGGGGCTAAATGCCCAGGGTGCATGTAACCTTATTCTTAAACTTCTTTGAAGGTACATGTCAATGAAATGTAATTCTGTCTCTTTCACAGAAATAGTTGTGTTTTATGGAATTGACACGGACAGTCTCTTTTTGCAGATCTCTCCCTAGTGGAATGTTCAGACCTTATAGCAATCTTCTGAAATTGGGGAAGCCGTGCCATAGGATGACCTCCTTTTTAAAGGAAAAGTATAGCCAAAGCTCGTTTTGGCTGTACTTCTATCGATCACAGGAGTGAAATTCGTTTTGCACTCCTGTGACCCGTTTACTGAAGTCCGCTCTCTGCTGATGTCACAAAAGTCAGTCCATCACTGCGTCATCGCGACAACGGAGTTGGGATCCGCCAGGTGCCTGAAACGACACCTGGCTAAGCCTCCCAGTGAGCTGCTGAGAGCGGGCCTCTCCCCGCCCCTCCACACCTCAGCCCTCCAATGAGTGGGGAGGGAGCAGAAAGCTACTAACTGACAGTCAGCAGCTCTCTGCTCCAGGAGCTGTCAGAACCGGGTGATCAGCAGTGTTCGATCGCTCGGTTCTCTGTGTAGAAGTGCTGGGGGACAGCTGAGGCATCAGACTGATGCTGCTTCCACCTAGGTAAGTGTTTAAAAAAAAAAACATAAACCTATACTACTCTTTTAATTAGTTCTCAATCCACAGAAATCCGATTTTGCATAGCTAAGTGTAAAGATGTTGATGTGTTCATTGTAAGCAGTGTGGGGACAGTTGACAAAGCAAAAAAGACATTGCTAACAAGTGAAGAAAATGCAGCTTCTTTAGTAAACCTTTTGAGAATTCAAATCTTATAATCATACACCCTTTTTTACCTAATAATAATTTTGTCAAATATTTTTGTTTTTTTCTAGCTGACATCTGATATGTATGAAGCAGATCTTGAAAAAGCCTTAATTCTGAGTAAGCTAGAATATGAGGAACAGAAAAAGGTACATTTTCTTTAAGATGGCTTTTATTGTAAAATAATAGATTTTACTTGTTCTGTATGAGAGGGAAAGATAAAATATATAATACAAGTTTTAGGCTGGGTTTACACCTTTTGCAGTGCATTATTTTTTGTCAAAACTGACATTTTGGCAACACGACACACCACAACTCCGATGCCTTAAAGCTTGGTTGCCCTTTTATTGTCGAGGTGACACGGCAGTTATTCCCCTGTAATTTGAGATGGCCTTTTAAGAGCTGCCATGCAAACCTATTCAGACTGCTGTTCCGCAAGTAATGTTCTTTTGCATAGGAACTTGTTCTAAGACAAGGAGTGGGCTGGTTTCCCAACACAGAAGCAAGATGGCATTACAGATCAGTGTGGCATTGGACATCATTGTTCAGTCCGGGGCAACTGAGTATCTCAGGCAAGGAAAAGGTAGTTATTGCCCTTTTTGGGATCCAGTACTAATACTGTAGACTTCTACAGGTTAAAAGTGCTTTTTTTTTTGCAGTTCTGCTTTAAATATATTATAATTAGGAGGTATTCAACCAACTTTTGATCTTATTTTTCATGAAACAAATTCTTATTTAATTCACAATCACCCCACAACTCCATTAAACACTTGGCGACTGCTACAGCATGGGATTAAAATGCCATTTGACATCGTCCCATTCTCGTGCTGCCCAGGAACTTGGCCAATCACAGATGCCCTTTACCTTGTGATAAGCTGTCAGCCAATGACAGCTGATCACGGAAGTAAACAGAAGCCGGTTATCAGCTTTTTTTTTTTTTTTTGTGATGGAAAAAAGAAAGCCATTAACCGGCTTCTGTTACAGGGACATCAGTCCCATCAGTGTTGCCCATCAGTGCCTCCTGATCAATACCCATTAGTGTAGCCTATCGGTGTCCATCAGTGCAGCCTCATCAGTGACGGAGAAACATTATCTTTTTGCATAATTTTTTAACAAACTATAAAAAAATATTTTGTAGTGGTTTTTTTTCAAAATTTTTTTTCTTGTTTTAGCAAAAATAAAAAAACTCAGTGGTGATTAACCACTTTACCACCGGAGGATTTTGCTGTCTTCCGTCCAGGCCACTTTTTGCGATTCGGCGCTGTGCGACTTTAACTGACAATTGTGCGGTCGTGCGGCGCCGTAACCAAACGAGATTTACGTCCTTTTTTCCCACAAACAGAGCTTTCTTTTGGTGGTATTTGATCACCAGTGCGATTTTTACTTTTTGCGCTATAAACCAAAAAAGAGCGTTTATTTTG
Source organism: Pelophylax lessonae (assembly GCF_965119305.1). Lineage (NCBI taxonomy): Eukaryota > Metazoa > Chordata > Amphibia > Anura > Ranidae > Pelophylax > Pelophylax lessonae. Next base: position 353,217,913 of record NC_138768.1, read on the forward strand.
AAAAAATAATATTTTTAACATTTTTTTTATATGAAATTCCCCCCCAAAAAAATGTAAAAATCAAATTTTTTTTTTAATTTTTGGCCAATTTTTCTGCTACCTATGTTTGGTAAAAAAAATCGCAATAAGCATATTTTGATTGGTTTGCGCAAAAGTTATTGCGTTTACTAACAAAGGGAAAGATTTCTGTCATTTTTGGTGTTTTTTTTTTTTTTAACGCGTAATGGCGGTGATCTGCGATTTTATTTTATTTATTTTTTTGCGGGACTGCGACATTGCGGCGGACAGATCGGACCCTTGACTGACATTTTGACACTTTTGGGGGTACCAGTGACATTACTGCAGTAATCAGTGCTATACATATGCACTGTTACTGTAAAAATGACACTGGCAGTGAAGGGGTTAATTTTATTGGAGAGGGAGGGGTTAATGTATGCCTGGTGCTTACTGACGTGTGGGGGGGGGGGGAGGTGACTGAGTGAGTCAGGGTCAGATCGGATGTCCAGCTATGCTGAACACTCCGATCTGTCAGTCCCTGTCACTATGGAGATCCGCCCGCTCTGTTTACACAGGCGGGCGGATCTCCTCACTCGATTCCCCGACGATCGGGGCAGAGCAGCGGTGATAGCCACTGCTCCTCCCCTGGCCCGACTGCCGCTGTGAATGAAAACAGCAAGAGCGCGCCTCCGGCGGCGCGCGAGCGCCGCCTACAGGGGGAGGAGGTCTACGTCGCTGGACGGGAACGAGCCACTTTGCCGCAGTACGCTCAATGTGAGCGGTGGGCAAGTGGTTAAATACCAACAAAAAAGCTCTATTTGTGTGAAAAAAATGATAAAGGGTACAGGGGTCCGCAATTGTCATTCAAAGTGTGGCCGCACTGAAAGCTGAAAATTGGCCTGGGCAGGAAGGGACTATAAGTGCCTAGTTTGGGTAGAATATGTAACATGTACCAGCATCCGCATCTCTTCCCTGCTGCCCCCCCCTCTCCCTGTGACAGCGGGCCGGGGATCTTCTCCCAGAATGCCTACAAGTATAGTCAGCCATTGGGGCTGACTGCTTCTAGATTTCAATGAGCTGCGCTGATGAGCATCCTCATAGTCAATTAATCTGTCTGCCCGTATGGGATAAGGGCAGACAGCTATGCAGAGAAGTCTGCAGGAGCAGGACATTGCACCCTGGATCTGCTAATTGTGGGTGCAATGTGCTGCAGGCTTTTTAGAAAAAAACGAATAAATGCACATTTTTTTTTACTTGCAAAAACTGCATTTAGTATTATACTTTATTTTTTTTTTTAAAAGGCGAACTCATCCTTTTTAAGGTCACCAGCTTTTTGTTGATGACATCAGTTTGACAACTGTTTAAGATGCCTCTGAGATCGTTTAGGATTCATTGATGGGTTTATTTGACCTTTTGACCTGCATTTGTACTTCTTTAAATGGGTTTTGCATTCTTATGCACTTGCATGGGAACGTAATATCAGCTTGAAGAAAACAAAAGCCTGTTGACACAGGATCCCTATACTTTAGGGCCATTTCATGTGGGCAGTGAATAGATCCCTTGCTGAATCTGAGCTGATCAGGACGAATATCATTTTTGTAACATCCGTTCAGTCTTATGCAAGCAGACCGCTGCAGTCGGATGTAAATGCACTTGTGTCCCATTTACACCAGGCTATCTCCAATCCATCGTGTGTTAAGTCCAGAAAAATCAATTTATATCTGCAAAAAAATGCATGGAGCTTGCAATCATGTCTGCCTGAAAACTCATCGGTGGACCTGATCAGAAAGCCTGTGTAAAAAGACCCTTATTGTTATTTCAGAACTAATGCAATTTATGGCTCATCTTTTTTTGAGTATTGAATGCAGTGCAAAATATGGTAGTTACCAAATTAAAGTGATTAAGGTTTTTGCACCCAGCAGCCCCGATCCTCCCCTTCTTGGATCCCCTGCTGTGTGTCAATTCCCGCCCCTGTTCTCTATTGGCTTACTGGCTCTGATTGACAATGGCTACCACTGCTGTCTCAGTCAATGTGGAGGGAGAGAGCTGAGGCTCTTGCGCACATCACTGGGGGCTCAGGTAAGTTGTTGGGGGGGCTGGGCGCACTGCTGCACACAGAAGGTCTTTTTTTACCTTTTAATGCTCTGCTGGAAGTTTTCCTACAATTACTGTGGCCTGCTTGAATTTCTCAAAATTTTTTTTTTCTCTGATTTGGGAGATTAATCCAGAGCACCTAAAGGAACCCCCCCCCCAACTTAACATTAAATCTTTACAGACATTTGGTGATGCACATGATGGTATTAGAATGGGGTCTAAAATATTCACAACGCTTCACTTATTCCACATTTTATGTTACAGCCTTATTCCAAAATTGATTCAATTCATTTTTTTCCTCAAAATTCTACAAACAATAACAACGTGAAAGAAGCTTGTTTGAAATCTTTCCAAATGTAATAAAAATAAAAAATGGAAAAAAAAAAAAAAATCTATGTACATAAGTATTCACAGCCTTTGCTTAATACTTTGATGAAGCACCTTTGGCACCAATTACAGCCTCAAGTCTTTTTTTAAATATGATGCTGCAAGCTTGGCACACCTATTTTTGGGTAGTTTCTCCCATTCCTTCTATACAGGACCTCTCAGGCTCCATCCGGTTCGATCGGGAGCATCGGTACACAGCCGTTTCTCTATTGTTTATCGACAGACGCAGCTCCATCTAGTCAGTGACTATAGGGTTATGCTCCTCCTATCAGGAATAGGCACTAGGCATGAAAAAAGCCTAACCACACCTAATGGGGGCTGTCCCTGCAGGCATAACCCCACACACCCTGCTATCATCAAGCAGTTTTTCTGCCTAGTTTAACCTCCCTGGCGGTATGATACTTTCAGATTTTAGGTGCTGAAAGCGGTACCATTATTTTGCATGTAATTCTTGAGAATGAGCAGCCCAAACCAACTATTTACATATTTTTTTTTTTTTTTTTTACTGTGCGTTCTTCTTTATAACATCTCGGGTATGATAAAGTTTGAGACACAAAATCATAAATTATAATATAATAAAAAAGTTGAAGTGTGTGTGTGTGTGTGGATGGATGGATGGATGGATAGATAGGTAGGTGTGTGTGTGTATATATATATATATATATATATATATATATATATATATATATATATATATACATAAAAAGAACAGTAAAACTGCAGGAAAGGGCACTGGGGGGCAATGTAATGTGAATTTATTTTATTTTGAATGGTATCAGTGTGTTTTACATTTGAATTTGCCGCCGGTTCCACCCCCCTGTGAACGTCACGTCGCAGGAGACGGAAGCCGGGGCACGCAGAGGATCGGGTGGAAGATCCGCCGCCGCATACCGCTGAGATACATCGCTGGATCCCGGTGACAAGGTAAGAAACCTCTTTTACAGGATCCAGCGATGCTTCTGGCGGTACCCCGAGTGTGGCTCGGGGTTACCGCTTTTGGCTCTGAAATTTAACCCCGAGCCACGCTCGAGAATACCGCTAAGAAGGTTAAGGAATAGGACCTAGCTTCCTGCTGGGACTTCGGTCTTAGCTATTCTAGGAAAGTTTGTTAGTTTGTGATTTTTTATTTTCACTAGTTAGTTCCTGAGGACCAAGATCCAGAGGAACTACAAGCAACAGCCGGCTGTGGTTTTGCATTGGCTAATATAGATCCTTAAGGTGAGCAGGTTATAGTCCAGAGCTAGGCCTCGCAGTGACAGTGCCTTGATGGATGGGGATGAGACTGCGAGTGGACCGTCTCGCTTGGACGCACATGACCTGGAACGCCCTTAGTCACAGCTTTGCCTTCACTCTGCCCTAAGCCCAAACATTCTAAGGAATTTGCGTTGCACTCTTTGGATGTGGTCTGGACGATTAGCATCTATCTGGAGACCACTGAGTCTTTTAGAATTAAGGACTCCCTTTTTTTTATCCTTACCGAAGGATCTCGTAAGGAAATGTCTACCATACGGCGACCATATCCAGATGGATCAGGAAGATGATAGTTCAGGCTTATTCATTGAATGGGCAGGTTCCTCCTTTCCCGGTGAAGGCGCATTCTACGAGAGCGCTGACTGCCTCCAGCGTCAGCGCTGCAAGTTTGCAAGGCGGCAAATTGGTCGTCTGTGCATACGTTTTACAAAATTCTACAAAGTAGATGTGTTGGCATCTTTGGATGCTTCTTTTAGCTGCAAGGTTTTGCAGGCTGCTGTTTAAAGAGAACTGTTTTTTTTTTTTTTTTTTTTTGAGGGTGTATTGTGTTTTCAGGGTGAGCTCCAGTTGTTCCTGGTTGAGCTAAGTTTAGCCTTTGGGGAGTTGCGTTTCCGTGTGCGTGGTCTTCCCACCTCTCATGAATATACTGCTTTGGGGCATCCCTATAGTCCCTGACTAGATAGAGCTGCTTCTGTCGCTGAACAATAGAGAAAACTGGATTTCTGGAAGAACTTGCCGTAAATACTTTTCTCTGAAGTTCGACAGACGCAGCACCCGCCCCTCTACTTCTGAGTTGATGGGGTTTTTTCTATTCTAAACACTGCTTGCAACTAAACTGCTAGATGAGAGCAGGGTGTGTGGGGTTATGCCTGCAAGGACAGCCCCCATAGGTGTGGTTAAGCTTTTTTCCTGCCTAGTGCCTGTTCCTGATAGGAGGAGCATAACCCTATAGTCTCTGACTTGATGGAGCTGCATCTGTCGAATTTCAGAGAAAAGGTTTTTTTTCGGTAAGTTCTTACAAAAAAACAGTTTTTCTAATCTCTCTTTGGATGTTCAATTGGGTTCAAGTCTGGGCTCTGGCTGGGCCACTCAAGGACATTCAGAGTTGTCCCGTGGCCACTCTTTTGTTATCTTGGCACTGTGCTTAGGGTTGTTGTCCTTTTGGAAGATGAAGCTTTGCCCCAGTCTGAGGTCTGGAGCTCTCTGGAGCAGGTTTTCATCAAGGAGGTCTCTGTACATTGCTGCATTCATTTTTTCCTCTATCCTGACTAGTCTCCTAGTTCCTGCCACTGAAAAACCATGCCCACAGCATGATGCTGCCACCACCATGCTTCACTGTAGGTATGGTATTGGCCAGATGAATGGTGCCTGGTTTCCTCTAGACAGGACACTTGCCAAGCAAGGACACTTGCCAAGCAGTTCAAAGAGTTCAATCTTTGTTTCATTAGACCAGAGAATTTGGTTTCTCATGGTTGGAGAGTCCTTCAGGTGCCTTTTGGCAAACTCCAGGCAGGCTGTCATGTACCTTTTTTTACTGAGGCGTGGCTTCCGTCTGGCCACTCTACCATAAAGGTCTGATTGGTGGATTGCTGCAGAGATGGTTGTTCTTCGGGAAGGTTCCCCTCTCTCCAAAGAGAAACGTTGGCGCTCTGTCAGAGTGACCATCGAGTTCTTGGTCACCTCTCTGACTAAAGCCCTTCTCCCCCGATAGCTCAGTTTGGCCGGGCGGCCTGCTCTAGGAAGAGTCCTAGTGGTTCCAACTTCTTCCATTTTCGGATGATGGAGGCCACTGTGCTTATTGGGACCTTCAATGCTGCAGAAATGTTTCTTTACCCTTTCCCAGATCTGTGCCTCAATCCAATCCTGTCTCAGGGTCTAAAGACAATTCTTTGGACTTCATGGCTTGGTTTGTGCTCTGACATGCACTGTTAATTGTGGGACCTTATGTAGACAGGTGTCTGCCTTTTCAAATCCTCTCCAATCAACTAAATGTACCACAGGTGGACTCCATCATGCAAGTTGTAGACACATCTCAAGGATGATCAGTTCATTTTTGAGTGTCATGGTAAAGGCTGTGAATACTTTTATGTACATGTGATTGTTTGGAATCTTTGCAAAAAAAATTACAAAATGTGGAAAAAGTGAAGCGCTGTGAATACTTTCCGGATGCACTGTATGTCAAAGTGAGTTTGTGTTTTTTTTTCTTGACAATTGGTGGTTCGTGTGGTGTGACTTATTAGCTAACCTAGAGCACACGTAACTGGTATTTATAGTTTAGCATCAGAAGGTGTTTACATGCTGCATATGTGTGGTTTGTGGGTGCTCAACCTGTGGCCCTCTAGCTGTTGTGGAACTGAAAGTCTCATGAGGCATTGCAAGGCTGGCCGTTACAAGCATGACTTTCAAAGGCAGAGGCATAATGGGACTTGTAGTTCCGCCACAACTGGATGGCCACAGGTTGAGCACCCATGCTCTAAATGAAGCAGTGGCATGTGCTAGATTTGCTTAATGTTTTTTTTACCAACATCACTGTCTTAGAAACTTTTAGTCCCTTATACACATAAATGTCAATATTGGGATGCTTGACATGGGTTACATATGCTATCTGGGAAGTACTTGGCTCCTGGAGCTGAAGGATGGTATTGATATGACTGGCCCACTATACAGAAACACACAGAAGTAATCCCTTCCTTGTGCCATGATGCTGTAGCCAAGCCCCCCCCCTAAAGTAAATATCCATCTGCCCACAGTTCTAAGGTTGAATGTAAAATTCAAACACAAGTGCCAGGTATGTTTGAACACCAAATGATCATTACATTTTTAGGGGAGCCCTTTGAAAAATGCACTGACCATTCTGTTAGGGAAAATATTTTTCACACTTTTACCTATTTAGTAGTGTATCAGAAGTACATCTTTAAAAAAAATATTTCCCTATGTTTTTTTTTTTTTTCTTTGCAAGGAAAATGACAGTGGAGAAAATGTATCACCTCAGTCAAAAAGGGTTGGTAAAAAGGATAAGCGCAAGAGTCAACAAGGGAAGGACAAGCCTCTCACAGTAACCCTAAAAGATTTCCAATCAGAAGGTGACTTCCAAACATTTTATTATTGCAAATGATATAATCTGTACGGTACATGGCATCTACCTAATATTCATCCTTAAATATATAATCTTTTTAACTTAAGAACCAAAGGCAAACCATTTTCCTTTTCATTTTGGATAGAGAAATTGAGGGTTACAACCGTTAAATGTCTTTCTGAAGTGAGGACATCCCTTGTTGTCACCAGAACTAGTGTCTCTGTTGAATGGTCCCCCCCCCTGTTCTGATGACCACTCAAAATGTATGATTTCTCTTACGTCCTCCGACAGTCGCCGCCCACTCATACAGTCTTCACCAATGGGGTATTGACTTCCTCTCCACAGGAGTAGCTAGGCATAAGACTTGTTAAAAGCAGAGCATTTACATAGACACACCTATAGGGGCTGTCCCACTGGTCCAATACCCCCTGCAATCAGCCATCCCAACTCAGTTTGTCTTCTGCCTAGCTAAGGAGTAGATAGGCTTCCATGTGCTGGGGCTACAGTCTCAGCCGCCTTCTTCTATTTTATGATTTTATTTTACTGCAAATGTGTTTTGTTTTTTTTTGCATTACTAGCTGTTTGTTTTGTCAGCCTTAGTTAGTCGGCTCTTCGGATGAAGACGGCGTTTTTTTTTGCGGAGCTGGGAATCGGACTGGTCGTCCTGGTTCTCCAGGACAGAGGGTTAGATGGAATCCCAGCCCACTATTGAGCGTTTAGCCATGTGTTCGCCCTGGCATTACAAATGACCCATCCCTGTCCTCAGGGATGCAGCCTGTGAGGTGGCTACCTCACCGGACATATCCATGGTTCATCCGTGCACTATTGGTGTCCTGCGTTTTTGGCTGACGGCACCCTACCATCTGAGGGCGGCGGTTTCCCGTTTGATGTGAGACACCCCACGCCATCGAGTACAGGTAAGTACACTCTGTGTGGGGCCTCTGTCTGGGGCTGGCAGTCCTGTGTGTCTGTGGTATCCCCTCATGTCTGTGCGTTTTGGGCTCCCTGATTCCGGTCCCTGCGGGGGTTTTTTCTCTCACAGCCTGCGCTGTGTGGGTTTTGGGGGCCCCTCTCCTGTGTCACTTTAGGGTGCTTGGAGGTACAGACACGCGTGGCGACCGCTGCGGGGTTAATGCACCGCCGGTCTGCCATTTTAGGTGTGGGCAGCATGTCTGGCTTCACTATGGGCGCTTATACAGCATGGTATGTAGTGTATTTTGGCGCCTTGCGGCGCCATCTTGTGTGTGGCGAACGATCGTTTCGAGCACATGTCGGCAGCCATTTTACCGAAGCCTCCCATTACTTTCAATAGGCAACCATTTTTCCTTAGCCTGCAGCCACTGTTCAGTCTCTGGCGGGGACATCACTTCTTTCTTTCACTCTGGAGCGACTGACTGTGGTGGTAACACACTTGTGGGGCTCTGTTCTGCTGTCCTTTTTTCCTCCCTGGTACAATCTTCCTGGCTTTCAGTTTGTCCCTGTGGGGGGTCTGTGTTCCACAGTCATTGTAGCGGTGTGCTGCGGGGGTCCGCGGCGCGCTTAAAGGGCCAGTACCTTACAAAAAAAAAAAAAAATTTTTTTTGCAATTTCCTCCAGCCTTGGTGGGGGATTAAGGTTCCTCTGAATCCTCTACCCTGACTAATTTGACTGCTGTAGTGGCGACTTTGGTGTCCAAAATGGATGTGCTGCTAGAAAAAGGCCTAGGTTTTCTTTTTCTTCTGATTCAGAATGTGACATGGTTGCTGTAGGTTGCGTGCCCCTTTCAGGGTCTCGCTCTTCTCAGTCTGAGGGGGAGGTGGAGGTTGTAGGGGTGGACGATTCCCCCCCTGGGATGCCCGAAGAACGCGCAGCTATGGATGCGCTGATTCTTGCCGTTAAAGAAACCCTACATTTAGAGGATGAGCCCAATCCTCCGGGCATTGTGTCCTCTTTTGGTACACACCGGACCCGCAAGACGGTGCAGGTTTTTCCTTGCCCCGCTGAGTTTCATCATACAGTGAATGAGCAATGGCGCAGTTTGAAACGCACCTTCACGGTGCCAAAAAGGTTTCAACTTCTTTACCCTTTTGCGTCTCCTACGGATTCGCGCTGGTGTGTGGCTCCTCAAGTGGATCACACTGTGGCCAACTTGAACAAGGCTACTCTGGTTCCCACCGAGGATTCTCCAGTGTTTAGGGATCCTACGGATAGGAGGCTGGAATCACTTGCCCGCCATGCTTACATGGTGGCAGGTTCCATGCTAAAACCTATTTTTGCCTCTGTCATGGTAGCCCAGGCTGTGGCGGATTGGACCAAGGTGCTAAGACGCACCCTCGTGGCTGATTCTGCCCCCCTGCTACCGTGGAGATGGTGGACCAGATTTATCAGGGGGTCATGTTTTTGTGCGATGCGGCCTTAAATGAGGCCCCTTTGGCTGCGCGCCTGTCTAGTGTCCCGGTGATTAACCGTTGACTGATCTGGTTGCAGAGCTGGTCGGCTGACCAGAAATCCAGAAAAACGGTGGCTGACATTCCCTATGTGTGGGTCCCACCTTTTTGGAGACTCCCTGGATGGATTGGTTAAAGACTTAACTGGGGACAAGAGCACTCTGCTGCCCCAGAATCCTAAGGGCAAGTTTTTCCGTGGCAAGCAGGGTCCCGCCTTTAAACCTAATAAGGGGTCCTTTCGTGCCTTCAAGGCACAGAACAAGGGTAAACCCTTCAAAGGCCAGGGTGGCCAGAGATGGCCCTGGACTGGCAAACCAAAATCCGGCCAAGCTGGTGCGGCGGCTCAGTCCGCCTCTGCCTGAAGGGGCGCCCTCACCCGTTTCTGGGGTGGGGGGACGTTTGCGCGGTTTCCTCTATCCTTGGCTGCACCGAATTCTGGACAGGTGGGTTCAGGAAATCATTCGATCGGGTTACAAGATCGAATTCCTTTCGCGACCGGCAGACAGATTCTTTCCCTCAAATCTTCATTTGACCTTAGGGCGATTACAGGACCTGTGTCAGGTGGTGCAAGATCTCCTCGCCCAGGGGGTGATCGTTCTGGTGCCTCATGGGGACAGATTTCGGGGGTTTTATTCAAATCTGTTCACTGTGCCCAGAAAGGAGGGCAAGGTGCGTCCTATTCTGGACTTAAAAGCTCTGAACCGTTTTGTACGCGTTCGGAAGTTCCGCATGGAGTCGCTTCGCTCGGTGGTAGCTTTCCTGGCCTCTATCGATCTGCAGGATGCTTATCTACACATCCCAATATTCGAGGTGCATCAGAGGTACCTCCGATTTCCAATTGCGGAGGAACACCACCAGTTTGTGGCATTGCCTTTCGGTCTCGCTTCGGCTGCAAGGGTCTTTACCAAAGTGCTGGCTCCTGTGCTGGGTCTGTTACCGGCACAGTGCATTGCAGTCTTGGGATATCTGGACGATCTCCTGTTAAGGTCGAGTGCCAGTCAGAGCTTGCTACGCGATCTGTCCATCACGGTCCAGACGCTCAAGGAGTTTGGATGGACCATCAACGTTCAGAAGTCGACCTTGTCTCCCTCGAATCGTCTCCCATACTTGGGAATAGTTTTGGACTCTGCTCAAGCAAAGGTATTCCTGCCGGAGGACAAGCTCCGGATTCTGCAGACCGAGGTCAGGTCCCTCAGGGACAACGAATCCTCATCACTCAGGACCTGTATGCGGTCCCTGGGTTTGATGGTGTCAACCTTTTGAGGCGATTCCACTTGCACAGTTTCAAACAAGATCTCTCCAAGCGGAGATCCTAGCCAGGTGGGACAGACTGCCTCAGTCCTTGGACCAGAGGGTGTCTCTGAGTCGCCAGACCAGAATGTATCTTCTGTGGTGGCTTCAGTCCCCGTCAGCGGACGAAAAATCCTTTCGGCCGTTACTGTGGACCGTAATTACCACGGATGCCAACCTGTCGGGCTGGGGTGGAGTCCTGGGCAACCTGTCTGCCCAGGGCACGTGGTCAGTGGAGGAGTCTTCGCTCCCAATTCTAATATGTTTATGGGTAGGGATCAGGCTGTGCCTGTTCCATTGGTCGGATCGTCTTCAGGGCCATCCTGTGAGGGTGCAGACGGACAATGCCACTGCGGTGGCTTACATCAATCACCAAGGGGGCACCAGGAGTGCCCGGGCGGCCCAGGAAGTGACCAGAATTCTATCTTGGGCCGAGACTCATGTCCCGGCGATATCGGCAGTTCACATCCCAGGGGTGGAGAATTGGCAGGCCAATTATCTGAGCCACCAGACCCTGGACCAGGGGGAATGGTCCCTACACCCGGAGGCATTTCAAATGCTGTGTGCGAAATGGGGATCCCCGGATGTGGATCTGTTCACGTCTCGGCTACACCACAAGGTGGAAAGGTTAGTGGCAAGAATGCGCGATCCTCGGGCAGACGCCTCGGATGCGCTGGTGGCGCCTTGGCATCAGTATTGCCTGATGTATGCCTTTCCTCCGATTCAGTTGTTATCCAGGTTCCTTCGCAGGTTGGCGTCGGAACCAACAATGGTGATTCTAGTGGCACCGGACTGGCCACGCCGGTCCTGGTACGCGGACATCATTCGACTGGCCGTAGAGCCTCCATGGCGGCTGCCACTGTGGGAAGATCTACTGTCTCAGGGACCGATCTTCCATCCTGCTTTACAGTCACTGGCTTTAACGGCAAGGCTGTTGAAAGCCAGGTCCTGAGAGACAGGGGTCTCTCTTCAGAGGTAATTCCTACCTTTAATCAAGGCTAGAAAAGCCTCGTCTGGCAAGATATATTACTGTACGTGGAAAGCTTATTTTGCCTGGTGTGAGTGCAGGGGCTTCTTTCCTAGCTCCTACTCGGTGGCGAGGGTGTTAGCTTTCCTACAGTCTGGTGTAGACCAGCGCCTTGCGTTGGCCACGATTAAGGGCCAGGTGTCCGCACTGGCTGTCCTTTTCCAGCGCCCTGTGGCGTCTAATTCCTTGATTCACACCTTTATTCAGGGTGTGCGTCATTTGGCCCCTACTCGAAGGGAGCCCCTACCTCCATGGGACTTGAACTTGGTTCTGTCCGTGTTACAATGTTCCCCTTTTGGAAACATCAGGGAAATCTTGTTACCTCTGCTGTCTAGAAAGGTTGCCTTTCTTGTGGCGATCACTTCTGCTCGCAGGGTGTCGGAGTTGGCGGCCTTGTCCTGCTGCTCCCCTTACCTGGTGGTTCATAGGGATACGGTGGTCTTGCGACCCAATCCGTCCTTTCTTCCAAAGGTGGTTTCTGATTTTCACCTTAACGAGGACATTGTTTTACCTTCACTCAGTGCGAATCCTAAACATCCTAAGGAGGTTGCTTTGCATTCCTTGGACGTTGTCCGGGCTATCGGGGTTTACCTGTCGTCCACTGAATCCTTTCGCAAATCTGATTCTCTTTTTGTCCTTCCTGAGGGACCTCATGCCAAGTTCCAGGACCATCTATTACAGACAATTATACGTTGAGATACTTCTAATATGGAATTACCATTCCCTCTCTACAATATATGACCCTCTGTCATTATATCTTCCTAAAACCTTACAGGTTCAATTATAACCTTCTACATTATACAAGTGAGTTCTCTCTTTGGAGTGGTCCCCACTGAGCTAATCATTCCGATCATCGTGGTGCCCTGGTGGTCCTCCTGGGCAGCTACTATACTTTTTCCTCCCACCTGTATTTTTTGCCTTTACCTGGCTCATTGGAACCTGGGCATTCCTCCACACGGTATGACCTACCGGTTTTAATCGACAGACCAGTCCAATCCCTTGTATAGACGCCAAGGGCATAGTAGGTGCTTTTCTGGAACTTTGGTTGACACCTGAGGAAGGGCTAATTAAATGCCCGAAACGCGTAGGGTCATTTTCCGGTTCTAAGATCACCACGTGCACCTGAGCGTCTTCAATGCGGTCTGGTACATGGTCTGTCAATTGCATGCGATTTTTATATGCCCTGTCTTGTATGTAACATTTTTTTTGTCTTTCAATATTGTTTGAATTTTTGTTCATGTTTTGTTTCTAATAAAATTTAATATTTTAACTACAATATACAGTGTCTAGTGGCATTCACAGTCCCACACCATTGGGGATTCTTTTTGTATATATATTAAAGTGGTATCCATGTTCCATACCAAGAGATTTTTTTGTCAAAACACTCAAAAAGGAGAAATGTTATTCTTTTTGATGATATGTTTTCCAATATTGAGAAGCCAAACGCTAACCTAAAACCAGTTTTGGTTGGTCTGATTTTAGAACACCCAAAAGGGCCATGACCAAAAGTAGACGGCACTGGGATGGAGATTTATCAAATGAATTAGCATCTGAATTAGCCAAATATTTATTGCAAATTAAGTTGCTTCTCATGTAGTATTTATGTGCAGCACTTTGTATTTTCAACCCCTGTGTCTGAAATATTGACCGCTGCCTGAGACGGTTTTGCAGAGGTCTGCAACAGATTTATCTCTGTAGATAAGGCGAAATTCAAATTCAACCCACTATGCATGCACAATTTCTCAAAGCACGTACAATGAAGAGGGGAGGGATTTATGAATCTGCAGCCTTATAGAAAACATGTCTCATTATAATCTGTTGATACTTAGTCCAAAAAAAAGAAAAGAAATCCCTCCAAAAACTTTGCAATGAATTTGGCAGGTAAATCGCCAACAGACTACACAGCTCATTCTACGTGTGCAGGTTTAGGATCCTGGGCTGACTGTTGCTTTTGAGCAGATTTGCTAGGCAACAACATGGGACAAGCATACTATACATGCTTTAGCAAGCTTTTGTCTTGAGCTTATGGACGAGCTGAAGTAAACAGTAAAAGTAAATGCATATGCTTATTGAGGGCAAACTCTCATGTAGTTGTCAAAAGAAACCTGTTACCAGGAAGATTAAGGCTGGCCATAAATGTTCAGTTCTCTTGTACAATTTTCCTTTTAGATTTACCAAAAACCATATAATTTGAGGTCAAAACTAAACAACGCTTTCAATTGTATCCAATTAGGCAGGCCCTTGAAATACATAGTTGAAGGTAAATCTAAAGAAAATTGTACAAAAAATAATGTATGGCCAGCCGAATACTCTACTGCTTTAATTGAGTAAGTTTCAAAATGTATAACTGCTTATTTATTTTTTTATTTCAGAACAACACACTAAAAAAACAGAGGTGAGTCCTATAAATGGAAACTGCATGTATGACAGATGATAAATAGGCTTTTTTGTATTCAACATAAAATCCTTCTTTTTTTTTTTTTGGGAGGCCCAGTGAGGGACACAGGAATGCTTTAACCTTTTGGGTATATTGCTACCTGCAGGATTGGACAGTAGCAAACAAAAATATTGTTTCTCTTACGTCCTCCGACAGTCGCCGCCCCTCATCAAGTCATGACTAATGGGTATTGACTTCTGTTTCCGCAGGAGTAGCTAGGCATAAGACTTGTTAGATACAAAAATCTTTTAGCATAGACACACCCATGGGGGTTGTCCCACTGGTCAATACCCCCCCCTGCAGCAAGCCATCCCAACTCAGTTTGTCTCTGCCTAGCGTTAGGAGTAGTCAGGCTTCCCTGTGCTGGGGCTACAGTCTCAGCCTTCTAATCTTTTTCTTATGATTTTTATTTTGCAAATGTCAGTTTTTTTTCTTTGCTTTACTAGCTGTTTATTTTTGTCAGCTTAGTTAGTCGGATCTTCGGTTGAAGATGGATCATGTGGAGCTGGGAATCGGACTGGCTGCCCTGGCTCTCCAGGGTAGAGGGTCAGATGGATACCCAGCCCGCCATCGAGCGTTCGGCTATGGTTCGCCCTGGCATTATGAACGACCCATCCCTGCTCGCAGCAGGGATGCAGCCTGTGAGGTGGCTACCTCACTGGACACATCTGCAGTCCTGTGCTGCAGTGTCCTGTGTATTTTGGCTAACGGCACTCCCTGTCATCTGAGGACAAAGGCTTTCCGTTTATAGAGGCACCCCACGCCATCCGGTACAGGTAAGTACTTTTCTGTGTGGGGCCTCTGTCTGGGATGGCAGTCCTGTGTTGCTGTGTGTCCCCTCATGTCTGTGCGGTGGGGCTCCCTGATGCGGTCCCTGCGGGGGTCTTCTTTAATACACTGCTGGCGCTGTGTGGTGTGGGGGCCCCTCTCCTGTGTCACTTTTAGTGTGGGGAGATGCAGACTGTATGTGAGGTGAGCGATGCGGCTGAAAACCGCGCGGTCCGCCATTTTGACTGTGGGCAGCATGTTTGGCTTCACTATGGGCCTTTACAATAGCTTGCTATGTAGTGCTTTTGGCGCCTTCTTGTGTGTGGCAGAATGATCGTTCCGAGCACATGTCGGCGGCCATCTTGCCAAAGCCTTCCATTCATTCCTATGGGCAGCCATTTTCCCTGGGCCTGGCAGCATATAGTTCAGCTTCTGGTGACCTCACTTCCTTTTCCTCTGGAGCAGCGATCGGTGTGGTAACACTCTGTGGGGCTCTGCAGACTGTCTCTTCCATATCTCTCTGTCCTATCCCTCCTGGCTCAGTTTTGTCCCTTTTGGGGGGTCTGTGTACACAGTGCTTATAGCGGTGGGCTGCGCTATCCGCAGCGCTTTTAAAGGGCCAGTACTTTTATTCATTTGTTTTGGCAATGGATTCTCAGGACAGCAAATTCCCCCCTGCCCTGGTGGGGGACCCCAGTTCTGCTGAACCCCCCGTTGTACCTAATTTGGCCGCTGTAGTGGCGTCTTTGGTGTCAAAAATGGAGGTGCTGATGGCTGAACGTGCTGCTAGGAAAAGGCCCAGATTATCTTTCTCCTCTGATTCAGATGGTGATGTGGCTGCTGTGGATGGCGTGCCCTTGTCAGGGTTTCGCTCGTCCCTCGACCCTCTGGGTTCTGAAGGGGAGGCGGAGGTGGAGGGGGTTGATGCGTCTCCCCCGGGGTCGCCTGAAGAACGCGCACTCATGAATGAGTTGATTTCTTCTGTTAAAGAAACACTACATCTGGAGGATGAGCCCACTCCACCGGCCATTGCGTCCTCATTTGGTACACATAGGACCCGCACGGCGGCGCAGGTTTTTCCCTGCCCCGCTGAGTTTCATCACACGGTGAATGAACAATGGCGAAGTTTAAAACGCCCCTTCACAGTGCCTAGTCAGTTTAAACTGCTGTACCCCTTTGCGCCTTCTACAGATGCGCGCTGGTGCGTTGCCCCCCAGGTGGATCACGCTGTGGCCGTGTTTAAACAAGGCTAGCCTGGTTCCTGGACCAAATTCATCAATGGGTCATGTATTTGTGTGATGCGGCCTTGAATGAGGCCCCTTTGGCTGCTCGCCTGTCTAGTGTCGCGGTACTTAGCCGTCGACTGATCTGGCTGAAGAGCTGGTCGGCTGACCAGTCATTATGGAAAACGGTGGCTGACTTTCCTTATGCTGGGTCTCGCCTTTTTGGTGAGGCTTTGGATACTTTGGTGAAAGGAGTCACTGGGGGCAAGAGCACTCTGCTGCCCCAAAATCCGAAGAACAAGTCCTTTCGCGGCAAGCGGGGTCCCGCCTTTAGGCCCGCTCAGGGGTCCTTTCGTGCCTTTAAGTCACAAACCAAGGGCAAACCTTTCAAGGGACAAGGTGGCCAGAAGAAGCCCTGGGCGGGTAAGCAAAAGTCCGGCCAGGCCAGCACGGCGGCTCAGTCCGCTTCCGCCTGAAGGGGCGCCCTCACCCGTTTCAGGGGTGGGTGGACGTTTTTGCGGTTTCCTCCAACCTTGGCTGCTCCGTATTCTGGACAGGTGGGTTCAGGAAATCATTTGATCGGGATACAAGAGCGAATTCCTTTCATGGCCGGCGGACAGATTTTTTCCCTCAAATCTTCACTTGACCTTAGGGCGTTTGCGGGACCTGCATCAGGCGGTGCAGTACCTCCTGGCCCAGGGGGTGATTGTCCCGGTGCCTCATCGGGACCGGTTTCGGGGGTTTTACTCCAATGTGTTCACTGTGCCCAAAAAGGAGGGCAAGGTGCTTCCTATCCTGGACTTGAAAGCTCTGAATCGCTTTGTGCGCGTTCGGAAGTTCCGTATGGAATCCCTCCGATCGGTGGTGGCCTCCCTAAGTCCAGGGGAATTCCTGGCCTCTATCGACCTGAAGGATGCGTATCTACACATCGCCATTTTCGAGGGTCATCAGAGGTGCCTCCGGTTCGCCATTGCGGAGGACCATTATCAGTTTGTAGTGTTACCTTTCGGTCTCGCTTTGGCTCCAAGGGTCTTTACCAAAGTGCTGGCGCCTCTTCTGGCCCTGTTGAGGGCACAGGGCATTGCGGTCTTGGGATATCTGGAGATCTCCTGTTAAGGTCGAGTGCCAGTCACAGCCTGACGTGCGATCTGTCAACTACGGTGCAGACGCTGCAGGAATTCGGTTGGACCATCAACGTGCAGAAGTCGACGTTGTCTCCTTCAGTTCTCCTTCCCTATCTGGGAATGGTTCTGGACTCTGCTCAAGCGAAGGTTTTTCTGCCGGAGGACAAGCTCTGGACCCTTCAAAACGAGGTCAGGTCCCTCAGGGACAACCAGTCCTCGTCACTCAGGACCTGTATGAGGTGCCTGGGGTTAATGGTGTCTGCCTTTGAGGCGATCCCATTTGCTCAGTTTCACACGCGATCTCTCCAAGCGGAGATCCTGGCCAGGTGGGACAGACTCCCTCAGTCCTTGGAACTGAGGGTCTCGTTGAGTCGCCAGACCAGAATGGACCTTCTGTGGTAGCTTCAGTCCCCGGCTGTGTCAGAAGGAAGATCATTCCGTCCGTTTCTGTGGACAGTTGTTACCCCGGATGCCAGCCTGTCGGGCTGGGGTGGAGTCCTGGGCAGCCTGTCTGCCCAGGGCATTTGGTCGGAGGAGGAATCCTCCCTTCCGATCAACATTTTGGAGTTCAGAGCGATCAAACCCTGTCTTTTCCAGTGGTCGGATCGACTTCAGGGCCGTCCCGTTCGGGTACAGACGGACAATGCTACCGCGGTGGCTTACATCAACCACCAAGGGGGCACCAGGAGTGCCCGGGAGGTGGCCGACATTCTGTCTTGAGCCGAGACTCATGTCTCGGCAATATCGGCAGTTCACATTCCGGGTGTGGAGAATTGGCAGGCCGACTATCTGAGTCGCCAGACCCTGGACCAAGGGGAATGGTCCCTACACCCGGTGGTCTTCCACATGCTATGTGCGAAGTGGGGATCCCCAGACGTGGATCTGTTCAGGTCTTGTCTAAACAACAAGGTGGAAAGGTTCGTGGCAAGAACGCGCGATCCTCGGGCGGACGCCTCAGATGCGCTGGTGGCCCCTTGGCATCAGTATCGTCTGATGTACGCCTTTCCTCCGCTTCAGTTGTTATCCAGGTTCCTCCGCAGGCTAGCCTCGGAACCGAACCTGGTGATTCTGGTGACGCCGGACTGGCCACGCCGGTCCTGGTACGCAGACATAGTTCACCTGGCTGTCGAGCCTCCTTGGCGGCTGCCGCTGCGGGAAGATCTCCTGTCTCAAGGACCGATCTTCCATCCTGCTTTACAGTCGCTGGCTTTAACGGCCTGGCTGTTGAAAGCCAGGTCCTGAGGGACAGGGGTCCATCCCCTGAGGTCATTCCTACCTTAAGGCTAGAAAAGCCTCGTCTGGTAAGATTTATTACCGGACCTGGAAAGCCTATTTTGCCTGGTGTGAGTCCAGGGGGTTTTCTCCTCGCTCGTACTCGGTGACAAGAGTGTTGGCTTTCCTTCAGACTGGTGTGGACCAGTGCCTGGTGCTGGCCACGATAAAGGGCCAGGTTTCTGCACTGGCGGTTCTTTTTCAACGCCCTGTGACGTCTCATTCCTTAATTCGCACCTTCATTCGAGGTGTGCGACATTTGGCTCCTCCTCGGAGGGAGCCTTTACCTCCATGGGACTTGAACTTGGTTCTGTCCGTGTTACAGCGTTCTCCTTTTGAAAACATCCGGGAGATACCGTTACCTCTGCTGTCTAAAAAGGTTGCCTTTTTAGTACCGATCACTTCGGCTCGCAGGCAGTCAGAGTTGGCGGCGTTGTCTTGCCGCTCTCCTTATCTGGTGGTTCACAAGGATAAGGTGGTCTTGCGAACTCATTCGTTTTTTTCTTCCTAAGGTGGTCTCTGAGTTTCACCTTAATGAGGACATAGTTTTGCCTTCGCTCTGTGCGAAGCCCAAGCATCCTAAGGAGGTTGCTTTGCATTCCTTGGATGTTGTCAGGGCGATCAGGGTTTACCTGTCGTCCACTGAATCTTTTCGGAAATCGGATTCCCTCTTTGTCCTTCCCGAGGGACCTCGGAAGGGCATAGCTGCGTCTGCAGCGACCATTGCCAAATGGATCAGACAGACGATTGTCCAGGCCTACGCTTTGAAGGGTCGGGCTCCACCCTTCCCTGTTAAGGCGCACTCTACCAGATCATTGAGTACGTCCTGGGCCTTCCGGCATCAGGCCTCGGTGGCTCAGTTGTGCAAGGCCGCGACTTGGTCGTCCGTGCATACTTTTTCCAAATTCTATAAGGTGGATGTTCTGGCATCAGCTGATGCCTCCTTTGGCTGCAAAGTTCTCAGTGCGGCAGTGCCATAGGGGACCCTTGTTTTTTCGTGGGTCCCTGGCTGTTGGGGTTGTTTATCCCCTGGGTTTTTGCTCCTGTTGAGCCTTTTCTGTTGCCCAGAAGGTTCTCTTACTGTGCGGGTAAGGTTCCTTTCTCTGATGTGGGTACTGCGTTGCCTTTTGTACGGTTGCGTCTCCCACCCCTCTGGTCTACACTGCTTTGGGACATCCCATTAGTGATGACTTGATGAGGGGCGGCGACTGTCGGAGGACGTAAGAGAAAACTGAATTTTTGTAAAATCTTACCGTAAAATTCCTTTCTCTGAGTCCTCCGACAGTCGCCGCCCCCGCCCCTCTTTTGGGGTTCTTGTACACTTACTGCTATGCTACCAAACTGAGTTGGGATGGCTTACTGCAGGGGGGTATTGACCAGTGGGACAGCCCCCATGGGTGGGTCTATGCTAAAAGCTTTTTGTATCTAACAAGTCTTATGCCTAGCTACTCCTGCGGAGCGGAAGTCAATACCCATTAGTGATGACTTGATGAGGGGCGGCGACTGTAGGAGGACTCAGAGAAAGGAATTTAACGGTAAGATTTTACAAAAATTCCATTATGCCAGTCCAGGATAACCCCCTTAAGGGACTTTTATTAAACACAAAACGGTGCTGTTTTTGATTCAGTAGACTTCAATGGAGAAGCTGCAGGAAACTATGTAGTGCACTTTTTCTCCTGTTTGGTTGGATACCCGTGAGGTTCCTCTCACCCCCCTTCCCCTCCCCACACGGTACTGTAAACTTGGGTACTGTTCCCTTCCAGTACAACAGTTGATTGGTTGTGCCTCCCTGCCTAGGCACAGCAAGCTCCCTTTACGGGGTGCCTGTGGGTTGGCAGCCCCAGTCACCACTCTCTCATGAACACCCATCTTACCGCCCCTTGTCTACCAACCCTCAAGATTTATCTGTAGTTACAGTTGTTTATTATATTGTGTTACCAATCTTTGACTGCACTTTATCTCATTATTCTGTATGTCAAACGTTGTTACTCATTTGCATTCTTCAATAAAAATACTTGAAACAGGAAAAAAAAACACAAAGCACTGCAGAAACTCTCAAAAGCAACATGCATAGGTGTGAATCGAGCCTAATAGTCTTTTGACTGTTTGTTATGTCTTCTCTAGGGATCCTTCTCAGTTATCCCACAGGGTGGTCCCTCTATAGGACTTCTGCTTCCACTCGGCTGGGTGGATACCTTGTCTGCCTAGGGCTTCCACCCTCTGGGAACAAATTCTTCCTTCTCAACTTAAGCCTATCCTCACGGAAATCCTTGCCCCTTTTGGGGTCTATTCAGAATCAAACTCCTGTGGAGTTTTTTTTTTTTTTTTTTTTTTTTGATGGATTGTGGAGCCACCACTGAATCCTGTTTAACACTTTCAAATAGTTGTTTTTGTTTGACTGGTGGGCCCTCTAATTTTGCAAGCTTTGGCGGCAGGATGCTTTTCTGACATCAACTGTCTGCTTCCATTCAACATTCTAGTTTCCTTTGGGCCTCTTATGCCCATTTTGTCTTTTGTTGCCCACCCCTTGATCTTATGCCTGGGCCTGTCCCATGGTCTAAGAATGTTTGTGTCCTCTACTGTACAATTAAGAGAATAGCAATTTCTTTCAAACATCCAAGAACACGCTATCTTTTTATTTATTATGATGGGGTTATGCTGCCACCATCAGGTGATAAGATACTGGCAAAAAGACACCCAGGCATAGCCCCTTCCAGCTAAGCATAGCTTCAGCTTTCAGGCAATGGTCATGTCTGTGCAGGTTCTGCACAACTTGCTCATTTTTATCTCGTTTTCATTTCTATCTGGGACTAGGAGACTGGCTTATCTGGATATGTTGCTTGTGGCCCAGGTCCTCTACTAGACACGCAGAGATGGACTGTAATGTTGCCATTTGGCACTGAACTCTGCATAACCGTGGCCGATGCAGTGCTATATTACCTTATGAACTGACAGAGTGCTATACAGGTCAAGGGCAGTAATCCCCAGCTAAAGAGTCGAGTCCCTGAAAGCCTTTGTGAAATTGGCCCACTAAGATGGGTGAAGTTTGGACCCCCCTGGGGGCCCCCTTCTGTGTGAAATGAGTGGCCTGGTGGTAATCCTGGATTATTGATTCTCTGTAGGCTAGGATGGTGACTTTGTGGGAAAATTTTGCCTGCTGTGAAGCTCAGGGACTTCATCCACATACATATGCCATTAACTGCATTCTGACATGTCTCCAATCTGGAGTTGGACAATGACTGTCCTGGAGTACAATCAAGGGTCAAATTTTCTTATTTTCGGTTCTCTTCCAGAGTTCCAAAACTTTGCATTTCCTTGTGCATGGCTTTGTACAAGGGGTCATGTGTATTGGTCAGGACTCTGTTGTCCCCATGGGCCTCAAGTTTGTACTTTCTGTATTACAGAAATCTCAGTTTGAACCTATTCGGAATATTCCATTAGTCCTTTCGACACAGAATGTTGTTTGAATGTTATTTTTCTGGTTGCCATTACAGGTTTTCAACATTTCAGAACTGGTTGCTCTTGCCTGTAAGTTACCGTTCCTGGTAATCCATTGTGACAAGGTCATCTTGTTTCTTTTTTCTATCTTAACTAGCATATTGTGTGGTCTTTCTGTCCTAAGCCTCAGATGCCAGGGGACAAGGTTCTTCAAACCTTGGATGCGGTTCGTGCAGTGACTGTTTACCTGAAGGCATCTACTGCAATTCATCCGTCTGACTCCCTTTTTGTGCTTCAAGCGGAGTTCCACCCTAAAATGAAAGTTCCGTCCATCTTCTTGCTCCGGGTCACCTGAAAAACAAATGGATAATGGCATTTTTTTTTTTTTACTTACCTTGTTTAGAAGATAATATACTTGCCTTACTTCCTCCCCTCGGCGGCCACGACGAGTCGTCACTTCCTGGCTTGCAATGATTTCTGGGAGCCGAACGTCATCGCTCCCAGGAATCAATGCGCCTGCACCGGCCCGGACGTCAGTTCCGGTGCAGGCGCCGTCATACCTTGCTAAACAGCTTCTGGGCATGCCCAGAAGCTGTGCAGGGATGACGCTGCAGCCCCGGAAGTGACGGCGGGGCCGGCGCAGTGCATCGTGGGACCGAAGAGGACGCAGAAGAGGATCGCACTGGCTTCAAGACATTTTCAAGGTAAGTATTTCTCTTTGCAGGTAAGTGCAACCCGGGACAGTTCAGAGGCTATCCATTGTAGAATGCACTAGCCCTGACTGTCCCGGGGGTATTTTTATGTATGTATTTTGGTTTTAGGTGGAACTCCGCTTTCATGATCGTGCTTGGGAGGGTCATGCAGCTTCCAAATTTTCCATCTCTAATATCATTCGTCCACTTATTTTTGAAGCTTATGATTTCAAAGAAAAAGTTCAGCCATTTTTGGTGAGGTCTCTTTTTACCGCAAATGTTGGGGCTTCCTGGGGTATTCAGCATCGGACATCGGTAGTTTAAGTTTGTAAGGCTGGTACCTGATCTTTGGTTCAATCTTTTACAAAGTTTTACCAATTTGACATCTTAGGCTTCTTCAGATCCAAACCTTTGGTCAGCTGGTCTTGCAAGCCGGTGCAGGAGGGTCTAACTCTCTTCTGATTTGGTTGTTTACAAGCCTGTTGGCTTGTTACCTTGTTACCCTCCCCTCATTTATTTATTTTTTTTGGACATCACTGTTGTAGACATGAAGATGCCCTAAATTCTGGGTTGTACAATAAAGAAAAGAGGATTTTTGGTGTATCGGTGAAAACCTGTGGCCTGCCACAAAACAGAAGCTGTGCATAGGTTGGTGGGGTTATGTCTAGGGGAAATTTCTTTTTTTTTTTTGGCCAGTGTCTAGTCACATGAAGCTGGCAGCATAACCCTATTGTGATGGATATGAAGATACCCTTTGACTACCTTTTAAAATAAAATTTCTTGTATTACAGTATAGGACCCCGGTTCCGCCCCTTTTCTTTCTGTCGTCTTCTCCTTATTGCTTGCTGACTAATCTGGGGCTTCAGAGTGAGTGGGTTTGTATGTATACACTAAGGGGCGTTCCCTGCAAAGCTTTG
Organism: Pelophylax lessonae; assembly: GCF_965119305.1. Classification (NCBI taxonomy): domain Eukaryota; kingdom Metazoa; phylum Chordata; class Amphibia; order Anura; family Ranidae; genus Pelophylax; species Pelophylax lessonae. The sequence goes on from NC_138768.1 coordinate 353,241,332, forward strand.
CCAGCGTTCAATAACCTGATGAGAGCAGCATATATGGTCTAAAAATAATGTTCCCGTGTCTTGTACTTTACTCCAAGATATGGAATTTAAGGGTGAGTCAAACTCCTATATTTTTAAATTATTGTGTTCCTTGGTTGCAGTGTCCCACAACCTAAGGTTCACCTGATCTGAAGGTGGGATCTTCAGATCTAATCTGATCTCCCAGAAGCTGGACCGATCAGAGGAGAGCAAGAGCTCAGGATACCCCAGCACCCTTGCATGCTCAGCCTGGTGTGACTGCCTACATGCACACACAAGTGGTAAAACAAGCTTCAGAGTGACAGCTGGAATGCTCCCTGTTGCACAGGTTTCAGGCTCTCCACAGCCTAGGACCTGTGGCACTGGACTGAGCGTACAAGGGAGTTGGGAGTTAAGTTTGCCATTTAAAAATGACAGAAGTAAAGGGAGCTAGGACGTATGTGTGTAGGAGTGACTCTCTGCCAGATCTGGAGATAGGGTCTGCTTTTGTGTATTTTTCTGGATGAGCTGTCAGACACTTCAAGTGGGAGACATGAAAGAATCCAAAAAAAGGTATCCATTATTATGTATTTTTATTTTATTTATATTGGGATTAGTAGTGAAACTTCATAATCTGATTTATATTCTGTTTTTTTTTTTTTTTTTTTAATATATATATATATATATATATATATATATATATATATATATATATATATATATATATATATATATATATATATATATATTTTTTTTTTTTTTAATCTAGGAATTAAAGTCCCCTCCCATGTTACCACATGATCATGGCTTTTTCAATAAATTGGAAGATGATGTCACCAAAATACTACTTAAAGAAAAGAGAAAAGAACAAAACACAATTACTGATGTAACAGAAAGTTTCTCTTCCCCCGAATACAGTATGGTATGTAAAACATATTTGCTTCTAAACAAGTGATGAATATCAGTGGAGCAGTGTACACAATTATGAATTTTATCATTATTATGCATTTTATTATTCGATAAATTTTATTTCCAAAATATATTTTTGTAGATTTCAATAGAATGCGGATGGATTAGAACCCCTGTTGGGATTTATTTGTAACTTTATAGATTCCCTTTTACCAAACTGGTATGATATATGTAGCAGTGATTTCACCTGACAGGAAGTGAGTGGAAATCTCTAACAGCATAGATGACTTTTACAAATTTTCATCAAAATATTAAAAACATCTTTATTAATGGCTGTATTTTTTTAAAAACTTTTAGCTAAAAATCCACACTTCAACCATATCTCAGTTAGATAATTTCAAGTCCATTGTGGTTGTGTACAGAGTGAAAATGATGTAAATGTTAAACAATATATGGCCCCAACTAATATATATATATATATATATATATATATATGTATATGTATATGTAGCAGGATTCCCAGCCATTGTGCTGGATGTGGGTCTGCCAGGGGCTAGCAACAACAGCACATTTAAGCATGTTCTCCAAGTGTGAGCACGGAGACAAGAAACAGTCCAGCATCTTTGGGTTGTGTATTTATTCAGGAACTTGGATGGGAGAAGGGAATGAGTGGGATACTCCTCTGGCTCAACTATTCACAAGATAATGGGACAACTGAGAAAAATGCCTATGGACGCTGACTTGACGCTGGCTGAATGCCGGTCAACGCCGGTTGGCGCTGGTTAACGTTGACTTGCTGTCCGTCCACTCCGAACTGACTTTGTCACTCCCCATTGGCGCCAAGTCCTTTGTACTGCTGCCTTTAGCCCTCCTGGCTGAGACGGCTACTTGTAAACACTGCTGCGACTCTTAACACTTCAGGGCCCACACTGGCACTTTCTCTCACAGACTTCTCTTCAGGGCTTAGACTCTCGTACCCCCTCCTCTAAGCCCTCTCTCCCGGTTGACTGGCTCCTGGATCTCTCTGCCCTTCCGGAGTGGTCACCTATCCTAGCTACGCCCCTGGACAGTTTACAGTACTCGCGACACTGCTTTCCTGGAAACTCCTGCCAGCAGCTCCACTTGGTCCTCAGCACTCTGAATCCCTCTCTGCAGCTCAGCTCAACCTTCTGTCCTCTAGGCCGACCGCCAAGGACACATTTCCTCACGCTGACAGGAGGCGAGACAGCTGTCACCATCCTCCTGGGACTCTGCTTCCCGCCAAAGACGCTCTGTCATGTGCTCCCCTCAGACTTCTATCCCATCCCAGGATGCATTGCGGCATATTCTGCCCTCTGGGATAGATACAAGCCCTGGTTTTCTATCGGTCAGGTTTCCTCCACCATCCAATGAAAGACTCCCCAGGCTCAACAGGCACACCTGGGAACACATGACAGCCTAGCTGAACAATTAAGGCCCATCTGATAAGCAGACAAGGCCAAATAAATTATTTTTCCTAGCAGGGTGATATATATATAATTTTTCCCTCTTATCGTTCATTGACATACGCAGCTCCATATCTTCTTGACCATTGGGGTTATGCTGCCCCCTACAGGAGTAGGACACTAGGCAGGAAAAAGCTTTACCACCCCTATGGGGCAATCCCTGTAGGCATACAGGAGTAGGACCTAGTTCCCTGCTGGGACTTCGCTCTTAACTTTGGAGTAGAAGAGTCCAAACTTCCGATAAATATATTGGAACTCAGAACGATAAAGCTTTGCCTGAGCCACTGGGCAAATCGCCTGCAAGATTGTCCGGTCCGGATTTAATCGGACAATGCCACGGCCGGGGCTTACATCAATCGAGGGGGCACCAAGAGTGTCTTGGCGGCCCTGGAGGTGGCTGAGATCCTGGATTGGGCGGAAAAGTTGGCTCCAGCCCTCTCTGCTGTGCACATCCCAGGTGTGGAGAACTGGCAGGTGGATTACCTGAGTCGTCAGGTGTTGGATCAGGAGGGAGGGAGTGGTTCCTACACCCAGCGGTGTTTCATCTCCTGTGTGTCCGGAGGAGTATACCCGACGTCGACCTGTTCGCTTCTCGACTCAACAAGAAGGTTCAGAGGTTCGTAGCCAGGTTTCGGGATCCTCTGGCCGACGCCACAGACGCACTGGTGGCTTTTTGGAGTCCATATCAGCTGATTTATGCATTCCCTCCGCTAGAACTTCTGCCGAGGCTTCTTCGCAGGATAGAGGTGGAAGGGGTTCCAGTCATTCTGGTGGCCCCAGACTGGCCTCGCCGGTCTTGGTACGCAGACCTGATAAGGTTGGTCGCGGATGCTCCCTGGAGACTTCCTCTCAGGGAAAATGTGCTGTCTCAAGGACCGATCTTTCATCCTGCTTTACAGTCGCTGGCTTTAACGGCGTGGCTGTTGAAAGCCAGGTATTGAAGGATAGGGGTCTTTCTGATTCAGTGATTCCTACACTACTGCAGGCCAGGAAGTCTACTTCCAGGAAGATCTATCATCGTACGTGGAAATCGTACATTTCATGGTGTGACTCATTGAAGGTGCACCCTTGCTTGTTCTAGGTGGCTAGGGTTTTGACTTTTCTTCAAAAAGGTGTTGAACAGTGGTTGGCTTTGGGCACTATCAAAGGCCAAGTGTCGGCTCTGGCTGTGTTTTTCCAACGCCCTTTAGCTACTCATGCCCTGATTCACATTTTTATTCAGGGGGTTCCCCATATGGCCTCCCCCCATATGTTCCTCCTTTCCCTGTGAAGGCGGATTCTACTAGGGCGCTGAGTGCTTCCTGGGCTTTTCACCATCAGGCTTCAGTGCTGCAAGTTTGCATGGCGGCAATTTGGTCGTCAGTGCACACTTAAACACATTTCTACAAAGTAGATGTGTTGGCATCTTCGGATGCCTCTTTTGGCCGCAAGGTTTTGCAGGCTGCTGTCTAAAAGAGAATATTTTTTTATCTTTTGAGGGTGTATGTTTTTTTCTGGGTGAGCTCCAGTTGTTCCTGGTTGAGCTCCATATTGGTGAATTACTTTCTCTTTTGCATTGTTTTTCCCACCCCTCATGCAAATACTGCTTTGGGATGTCCCAATGGTCAAGAACATATGGAGCTGTGTCTGTCAATGAACGATAGCGAAAACTGGATTTTTGACTTGCTGTAAAATAATTTTCTCTGCAGTTCATTGACAGACGCAGCACCCGCCCCTCTAATTTAATTTATGAGTGGGATGTTTTTTTTTTTCTTCTAAACACTGCTTGCAACAAAACTGAGGGCTATAGCGGAGTGATTTGGTGTATGCCTGCAGAAATTGCCCCAAAAGCGTGGTAAAGCTTTTTCCTGCTTGGTGTCCTACTCCTGTAGGGGGCAGCATAACCCAATGGTCAAGAAGATATGGAGCTGCTTCTGTCAATGAACTTCAGAGAAATGGATTTTATGGTAAGTCAAAAATCCAGTTTTTTTTTATTTTTTTTATTTACAGTAATCAAATAAATCACTGCACTCTTGTTTTACCTGATTTCGGGTAGAATTGCAACAGATCATCTGATCAGGAATTTATTTAAAGTGGGGGCATGACGACAAATGTGAAATATAAATATTTTTTTATTTTTAAATTATTAAAGGAACAGGTTATCAAATAGAAAAATTGGATTTCAGACGTTGCACCTTTATTCATTTATAGCTATGTTTATTTAAATTAGGAAAGGTTATATATGACTATTTCTTGTGCTTTTATAACAAAGGAACGAGTACTGAAAGATGGAAAAACAGAATTATTAAAGTTGGAACTAGAAAAGAAAGACACGGAGATACAGCATCTAAAAAGCATTATTTCTCAATGGGAGGTAAAATTTGGTATTTTTTTTTTCTTTTTTTTTCATTGCACAAGAAAAATGTTAAGGAAAGTATACATTTTTAGTGTTTCTTATGTGCTTCTACCCTAAAAAGGTGAAATACAAAGAAGTCAAAGCCAGGAATGCACAAGTTCTGAAAATGCTGCAAGAAGGGGAAAGTAAGTGTATATTGGAAGGAAAATGGTTTTGATTTTTTTTTTTTGATTTTTTTTTTTTTTAAGTTTTTTAACTTTTTTCCCACACACCTTTTAAACTTACTATCTCTACAATATCAACCCACTCTTGCTACAGCAGCTTAATTGAGCCCACTGTCACTTCCTGTGCGACCAACTTTAGGCATCAGTCCCCTCCTTTCTCCTGATCTATACTGTCATTATAAAAACAAGTATCCTTTTTCTAAAAAAAGGTTATACTCCCCGCGCCTAGGAGTTGATGTTTGTTAAATATAAATTACCTTTTAAATATGTGTAAAATTATAAAGTAGCAGTAGTATAAAAGTAGAAAAGTAGAAACAAGTAGTCCTAATATTAGGCCTATCTACAGCGCTTGCTAAAATATATAAAACATAAAAACAAAGTCTGACAGCCTTTGAGAACGTCACCGGATGTGACGAAACGCGTCAGTACGTGGACCGCACAACGTAAGTCACGTGACCTACCATTGGAACGCAAGCCGGATTTACCTCCGCTCGCCACTCTGCATGGTTGCATTGAATGTCACGGACACCAGCACATTGGGTCCTTGCCGGAACCTGATGAAAAATCGTTGTTAAGCCTTTTGAATTCTTTGGAATAAACCTTGAACCTTGACAATATTACACCATCTGGAGTTTTTCTTCTTCCCATTTATTATTACCTGAGCTGCCTTATGAAAACGCTGAGGAGAGAGCCCACGGCATAGGAGGATCTTAAAGGGAACTTACCATTAAGCGTGATTGGTCTCAATATTATAAGATATGCGAGACCCACTTCATCTGGTAAGTTACCCATCGTATAAATTACTGCACGGGAAGAAGGCTTCAAGCACCTGCACTTTATCAGTCACCATATTGTACTTTATAAATAAGAGCACCTGCACATTTACTAAAGAAAATAGGAATTTGCGCGGATGTTTTTCTCATAAAATATTTTTTGAAATTTTTTTTGAAATTTTTTTGAAACTTTCATATATTTTGTTACACAAGGAAAACTTTTTATTTTTTTATTAATTTATGCATGGACTTGTAGATATTGGAAACATTGATTTGCACAATTTATTTGCACATTTGCACCTATATGTGTGGGTTTACAGATACACATATATATATTATATATATTATTGCACAGACTTTGTTTTAATGTTTTATATATTTTAGCGAGCGCTGTAGATAGGCCTAATATTAGGACTATTTGTTTCAACTATACTGTCATTAACCTACATCTCACAGCTATTCGCTTTTCCATCACTCACTATTGCCCCCTCTCATGTGTGGGAGTGATCTTTAGGGCTGGTGTAAGTCGCTGTACTTCTTTTCCTGAGAATTACATGATTGAACGCACCCCTGGCATCCTTTTTAGATGTGCATGATCCTGATTAGCTGTGCAATCTATTTACTAGTTGCTTCATTACACTTCTAAAGCTAGCCATACATTAATCAGTTGTTTGTTTGTTTTTTCGATCAGCCAGGGGGCTGATTGAAAAAAACTGAACGGGTTCACCCTTGCACGCATTTGAGGTGGAGGGGGTAATCCTTATCACTTTTGTTATTGTATGCTGACAGTGGGGCTCCTCAGCTGTCAGAATGCACTGATCAAACAAAAATATACCAACAGCCCTATTCAAAAAGAGTTAATAATATATAGATTGAGTCCTCTCAAACGGGAAATAGATGGATAGAATTTCTATCCATCTATGGCCAGCTTTAGAATGTAAGCCAGTAATGATTTTTGTGCTGTTTTGTTAACAGCACTGCAGAGTGAGGGGGTGGAGGCACAATATCTTGCATATTTACATAGTTACATAGTAGGTGAGGTTGAATAAAGACAATAGTCCATCCAGTTCAACCTGTGTAAGTGCGCGTGGCCGTAATCATCTCACATACCCCTGAATGTTCTGATCCTTGAGATGTATGTCTAAGAGTCTTTTGAAAGCCACCATACTTCCCGCAGATACCACTTCTTGTGGTAGAGAATTCCACAATCTTGTAGCCCTAACAGTAAAGAACCCCCCACATTGCCTGAGGTTAAAACGCTTCTCCTCTAATCCCTCAAGTCCTCATGCAATCCTTGCGACTGAATAGCTTTTTCTCCTTTCATCCTTCCAGGACGGCCTACATATGAGAGATTGTGGCTCCGCCTCACAGGAAACACAACTAATTTGCAGCTGTTAAAAAGGTCCCACCCATCCTTGAGCTTCAGTTCAGTTGTGTTTCCAACCTCACATCGGAACGTTTGTTTTTTTTACTAACCTAAGGCAAATGACTGTCTGAGAGGTACCCCTGGAAGGCAGCTTCGGTCGGCCTAATAGCAGGTTCCTCCCTAGCTGTGTCCTGGAAACGGGAGCTTTCAGGTCGCCAAACATACCAGGTAGGGCGGTTTGCCTTACAGTGAAGGTCCCTCATACCTGAAGTCCTGTTGTCTCTGCAGGAAAGTCTCCTCCATTAGCTCCTCTAAAGCGGTAAGGATTTCGCCGGGTAAGTGAAAAATTTCCCGCCAAGGAGCGCGCCACAAGCCTCGCTGTGAAGACCGGACAGCGATACCCGGAAGAGAGCGCAGCATGGAGGAGACGCCGGGTCCATGTGATGTTCATGGCAGAATCTCCGGCTACGAAGGGGCTGTAAATTGCCCAAAAAGAGACCAAAGCACAACGCATCCCTTAGGGGTATAAGTCGATACTCAGGTGGCTGCAGGGACATGAGACCGGGTAAGTGAAATTTACCGGATAATGGGGCCTACTGCTGCATACGGTCTAGGATCAGCAAGCCTTTAATTGTTCCCTTACTGACAGCCCTGTTAACGATCTGTGTCTGGGAGTAGCACATATGTTAAATAAGAGAGCGAGTTAATCACTTTGTTTCTCTCTTTTATTGTTGCAGATCGTTCCTCGGCCCAGAAGGCCTCTCTCAGACCCTCCTCTACTTTAATAGCACAAACATGCTGGAAGTGCGGTACTGTGGAGTAGTCTGTTTAAGCCTTGCAACACAAACCCTTTTGAGCCATACATGTGTGGTCAGAATCTCAAGACATTTCCTCTGCAAACAGGAATGAACGAGATCCAAGGAAAGACACTAGCCAGCCCAGGTCCTTAACTAAGTAAGGAGGGCTCGGGCGGTAACAGATTTAAAGAGAAAAAAGTTCCTAAAAACGGACAAAAATCTTTTTCCTGGAAACTGTGGTGTAGTGGGCTATGCTCGTAAATAAAGATTGCGGGATCATGAGCCAAGACCCAATCAGGCTAAACACAGTAGGTGTGTGATCCTTAAAGCAGTGTACACCACTCAAAGGATCCCTACACCAGCCTAGAAGGTGCAAGGACTTGGGGACACCCAGTCCAGAGTTATTTCTATTCACAATCACTGAAATATATCATTTTTCATGAATAGATTCGCTGGTAAAATTCTCTACCGATTAATTGGCCTACACACTATAAGATTTTCTGAAGATTTTTTCCATTAGACTCGCCAAACCATATGATATGGGAGCAGATCTAAAACACTTTCAATTTGTATGCAATGGCAGGCCCTTGCACTACATTGAAAAGGGTAAATCTGAAGGAAATCTACCAACAAAAGTTGGATGGTGTGTTTTCAGCTTTAGACTGACTGGGGTGTGGTGATATCTTGCACAGGTCCTCTGATTCATGATCTTGATCAGCTGTAGCTGCAAGTTAACCATCCCCACCTAAAGTGGCCCTTGTTAAAAGGAGGCATGAATTGCTAAATTCTTATAATGTGGTTACAGCTATAGCAGACACCTGCTTACTATCTGGCCAAAAAGATTTTGGAATTCAGGAGCTTACTAAATTTATCTCAGTAATTAAAAGCTCACAAGACATCTTAAAGTTCCCTGTCCATAGTTGGGGGGTATGATGTCGTACTTAACAAGACTCAGCTGTTCAGCAGTTATAGCCTCTGCAAGAACAGCGACTCTCATGAATACTGCTAGGAGAGCAGTGTGTGCAAAGCTTATGAAGGAGATGTCTCGTCCAAATTAAGACTTTGTGCCTGGCCTGGCAAAGGATCCTTTTTGTGTGATCAAGGCCTGAAGGATGTTTATCTAGATCCTCAGGGAACAGGTTATCCCAATTTTTTTCCTGCAATGGAAAAACATCTCAACCAGCCCTTATATCCTCCAGATCATTCAGAGAGGATACAGACTGAAGTTTTTTCTTCTCAGCCAGTGGCAGAGATAACTGTATCATATCCCTCAAAGAAAAACCCTGTTAAAGGGGATTCAAGAGTGGATGGAGCAGAGGGATACAAAAGATTCTCAATGGAGAATATTCAGGTAGTCATAAAAATCGGGTAAGAGATGGTTTTGTATGACTACTCTGGATTGAAGAGACGCTTACATGCAGGTTCCAATTCATCTGGAACTCTAAGCATTCCTAAGATTCGCAGTGGAGACTGCAAATAGAACAGCGTCATCTGCAGGGCCTAATATTGGTCCCTTATTTGGGCTATAAGTTGACCCTTTCAAAGCAGAAAAAGAAAGGGGGGAGCTGACCTGGAGGTTAGATCGACTGGGGTGTGGTCATATCTTGCACAGGTCCTCTGATTCATTATCTTGATCAGCTGTAGCTGCAAGTTAACCATCCCCACCTAAAGTGGAAGATCTCCCCTAAACAACTTCCCACATACGAAGTATTTAGGAATTGAGATCTTTGAGTACTGGTCTCAATAAGGCCCATACCCAGAGTACCTGGGATATCAGGCCTCACCCAACTACAGAGCGCTAAAAGTGGTGGAAAAGGCCATAAAAGCTTTCGGAAAGGACATTTTGGGAAAAAAAAAGTCCAAATCTATTCAAACAATGCTACAACAGTAGCTTACCTGAATCATCAGTGGGTGCCAGCTCAAGGACCCTATTAAAAATTAGCTCAGGAGACACTGAGGTGCGCAGAAAAGAGAATAATTTCTCTATGGGTGTTAGGCAGCCATAGCTTGCAGGTTAAGTACTCTGACAGCCATGGGAGACTTCCTGAAAGGCATAGGTTCGTATCCCTGTGTCGGCTCTTACCCGTGAAGGTACCACAACTCGCAGGTTAAGTACTCTGAAGGCCAGTGAAGCCATGGGAGACTTCCTGAAAATGTGATGTTTAAACTTCACATTGGCACCTTGTGACAAGTCACTTTATAAAAGGGAAGGACAACTGGGAAGAGGAGTTCCTCAGTTGTCATTCCATCAAACGGACAGAATGGGAACTGAATCCCAGAATATATCAACTTCTAGTCCAAATGTTTGGTCACAGGAAGTGGATATGTTTGCCACTTGACAGAGCAAAAAAGTAAACCAGGTCCTCTCCTGGACATAACAAAACGATATGGTAGGCTTGGATACGCTAGCACAGCCATGGCACGCTAGGCGAGCATATGCCTTTCCTCCTCAAAATCTGATTCCAAGAATCATACAGAGATTCAGTGGATGGCTGCAACTGCGTCTCATAGTGATTGCCCCTTGGGGGCCAAAGAGAACGTGGTTCGCGACTGATATCCCCATCAGTGACAGCTCCCTGGAAACTAACAGAGGTGCCAGATGTGTTAATACAAAGGCCTCTTATTTCACCCCAGGCCACAGGTTTTTCAGTTAACAGCCTGGGTAGTGAGCGCCAAATCCTGAAGGGAAAAGGTTGTTCAGAGTCATTGATACCCTCCTTCCAAGTAGAAAGCCAGTATCTAGGAAAATTAATTCCAAAATCTGGAAAACATTCTGTACTTGGCAGAGTCAGAAGAAAAAATTCCTCTGCCTCAATCCCCGTTATCCTGGAAATTTTACAGGATGGGGTAGATAAGGGGGTGCCAGTTAACACCCTTAGAGTACAGGTAACGGCACTTCTGGGTTCTTAGAAAAAATCGTCCATAAAGGAACCCTTTATGCTAATTCTCTAAGACAAAGTGATTCTTAGACCAGACCCACTGTACCTACCCAAGGTAGTTTCTTCTGTTCACAGAAATCAAGAGATGGTCTTGTCACCTTTTTGTGTGAAAAACCTAGCTGTGCAAAAGAACGGAAATTCCATTGTCTGGATGTAAGAAGTGTCTTCTCACAAGATCTGGAAAGAACCAAGGGGTTTAGAAGGTCTAGCCACCTGTTGGTTCTACATTCTGGACCAAGAAAGGGATTGCAAGCATCAAAACCCTCGATCTCGAGGTGGATTAAGCAAGCCATTAGCATGTCATATAAGGTGTCAGGTAAACCCACACCAGCAAAGCTAAAGGCACATTCCACAAAGGGCATGGCAACTTCCTGGGCCGAAAAAGCCGGAACATCCTGGGAGCAGTCCGCCATGTACCCATCTGGTCCAGCCAAGATACATTCCTAAAACACTATTGTGTGGAAGTACTGTCGCAACAAGACCTTGCCTTTTGGCAGAAAGGTTTTACAGGCAGTGGTCCCGCCCTAACGTAGGCC